>NC_065599.1:1274348-1592935 GCF_024542745.1 Macaca thibetana thibetana | reverse complement strand
CTCACTTGGGTATTTCTATGAAATTTCCAGTTGTGTAAATTCTGACTTCCTTCTCCTGAAGACAAAATTGAGATATCCTGTAGGTACAAAGCTTGGCAAACTTTCTTTTCAGATATCTTTCAAAGGTCTTATGGCAATAAGCACTGACCTACTTCCTCTTTGCTTAACTATGTACACTTTCTGGTTGTGCAAACATATCTTTCATGTCCAGGGTACTTAGCCTCCTTGGGTATATACACTATCCTTCTGCAGACCTGAATATTACATTGAATTTCTTCTTTTATGTATATAAATTTGAGATCTGAGTTTTGAAATAACAGCTGTGTACACAAACTTTTCTTTCTTGGATTTGATAATAGTTTCACACTGTATGAACCTTGTGTGCAACACATATGGCTGCAAATATGCCAACTTTTGATTCAGGTTTCTATTCATTGATATAACTGTGCATTTCCAGGTTGAGTAAACCTGAAATTATTATTTCTTCCCAATATTCTATAGCTTCTCCACAATATATATGGTTACTTAATGTCTCTTCTTATTAAGTATGAATCACATAATGTATACACCCTAGACTTTTCCTACACACACGCACACAGATGCATATGTATATGCACCCAGGTATATTTTCATAAGGCCAAAGCTGACAAGCATCACAAACCACATTTGATGTCATAGCTAATTTGTATAGTAGGGATGTGCATATTTAGCTATATGCAAGATTATAAGATATCTTCAAATGTGTACCTAGCCATCTGTGTTTGTGATATGGTTTGGCTGTGTCTCCACCCAAATCTCAACTTGTCTTGTATCTACCAGAATTCCCATGTGTTGTGGGAGGGACTCGGGGAAGATAATTTAATCATAGGAGCTTATCTTTCCCATGCTATTCTTGCAACAGTAAATAAGTCTCATGAGATATCATGGGTTTATCAGCATTTCCACTTTTGCTTCTTCCTCATTTTCTCTTTTTGCTGCCATGTAAGAAGTGCTTTTTGCCTACTGACATGATACTGACACCTCCCAAGCATGTGGACTGTAACTACAATTAAATCATGTTTTTCCTCCCAGTCTTGGGTATGCCTTTATCAGCATTGTGGATACAGACTAATAAAATAAATTGGTACCAGTAGAGTGGGACATTGCTGAAAAGTACCCAAAAATATGGAAGCGAATTTGGAACTGGGTAAGAGACAGAGGTTAGATCATTTTGGAGGGCTCAGAAGAAGATAGGAAAATACAGGAAAATTTGGAACTTCTTATAGACTTGTTAAACGGCTTTGCCCAAAATGCTGATAGCGATATGGATAATGAGTTCCAGCTTGAGGTGGTCTCAGATGGAGATGAGGAACTCGTTGGAAGTAAACTGGAGTAAAGGTGACTTTTGTTACATTTTAGCAAAGAGACTGGCAGCATTTTCACCCCTGACATAAAGATTTGTGGAACGTTGGACTTGAGAGAGAAAATTTAGGGCATCTGGCAGAAGAAATTCCTAAACAGCAAAACTTCAAGAGATGACTTGGGTACTGTTAAAAGCATTCAGTTTTATAAGGAAAGCAGAGCATAAAAGTTTGGAAAATTTGCAGTCTGACTGTTCAAAAGAAAAGAAAAGAAAAGAAAAAAACCCCACATTTTCCAGGGGAAAATTTAAGCTGGTTGCAGAAATTTGCATAACTAGCAAGGAGCCTAATATTAATCCCCAAGACCATGAGTAAAAGTGTCCAGGCCATGTCAGATACTTTCACAGCATCCCCTTTCATCACAGACCTGGAAGCCCATGAGGAAAAAGTGGTTTTTTTGGGCTGGGTCCCATTTCTCCATGCTGTCTGCAGCTTAGGAACTTGGTATTCTATGTCCCAGTCACTCCAGCCATGACTGAAAGGGGCAAACATACAGTTTGGCTCTAGCTTCAGAGAATGGAAACATCAAGACTTGGCAGCTTCCATATGGTATTGAGCCTCGGTGTACACAAGTCAAGAATTGAGGTTTTGGAACCTCCACCTAGATTTTAGAAGATGAATGGAAACATCTGGATGCCCAGGCAGAAGTTTGCTTCAGGGGTGGCGCCCTCATGGAAAACATCTGCTAGGACAGTGTAGAAGGGAAATGATGTTTCAGAACCCACACACAGAATCCCTATTAAGGCACTGCCTAGTGTAACTGTGAGAAACGGCCACCATCCCCCAACCCCATAATCGTAGATCCACTGACAGGTTGCAGCACACACCTGGAAAAGCCACAGGCACTCAACCACAGCCAGTAAAAGCAGACAGGAGGGTGGCCATACCCTGCAAGCCACAGAGGTGGAGCTGCCTAAGACCATGGGAACCTATCTCTTGCAGCAGTGTGAACTAGATATGAGACCCGGAGTCAAAAGAGATCATTTTGGAACTTTAAAATTTGACTTCCCTACTAGATTTCAGACATGCACGGGCCCTGTAACCCCTTTATTTTCATCAATTTCTCCCATTTGAAATGGCCATATTTACTGAATACCTGTACCCCCATTGTTTCTAGGAGTAACTAGCTTGCTTTTAAATTTATAGTCTCATAGGTGGAAGGGATTTGCCATGTCTCAGATGAAACTTTGGATTGTGGACTTCTGGGTTGTTGGGAAGGCATAATTGATTCTGTAATGTGAGGACATGAGATTTAGAGGGGTGGAATAATATGATGTGGCCCACCCAAATCTCAATTTGAATAGTACTCTTATAATTTCCATGTGTTTTTAGTTATTTCTTGTCTTCTGCTATCTTTTGAATGTGTTTGTTCTTGCATCTCTACTTCTTTTAATTGTGATGTTAGGGTGTCAATTTTAGATCTTTCCTGCTTTCTCTTATGTGCATTTAGTGCTATAAATTTCCCTCTACACACTGCTTTAAACGTGTCCCAGAGATTCTGGTATGTTGTGTCTTTGTTCTCATTAGTTTCAAAGAACATCTTTATTTCTGCCTTCCATTATTTACCAAGTAGTCATTCAGGAGCAGGTTGTTCACTTTCCATGTACTTGTGCGGTTTTGAGTGGGTTTCTTAATCCTGAGTTCTAATTTGATTGCACTGTGGTCTGAGAGATAGTTTGTTGTGATTTCTGCTCTTTTACATTTGCTGAGGAGTGCTTTATTTCCAAATATGTGGTCAATTTTGGAATAAGTGCAATGTGGTGTTGAGAAGAATGTATCTTCTATTGGTTTAGAGTGGAGAGTTCTGTAGAACTCTATTAGGTCTGCTTGCTGCAGAGCTAAGTTCAAGTTCTGGATATCCTTGTTAACTTTCTGTCTCATTGATCTGTCTAATGTTGACAGTGGGGTGTTAAAGTCTCCTAAATGTTAGACCTAAAACCATAAAAACCCTAGAAGAAAACCTAGGCAATACCACTCAGGACATAGGCATGGGCAAGGACTTCGTGACTAAAACACTAAAAGTGATGGAAACAAAAGCCAAAATAGACAAACAGGATATAATTAAACAAAGAGCTTCTACACTGCAAAAGAAACTACCATCAGAGTGAACAGGCAACCTACAGAATGGGAGAAAAATTTTGCAATCTACCCATCTGACAAAGGGCTAATATCCAGAATCTACAAAGAGCTTAAGCAAATTTACAAGAAAAAGTCAAACAACCCCATCAAAAAGTTGGTGAAGGATATGAACAGACAGTTTTCAAAAGAAGACATTCATACAGCCAACAGACACATGAAAAAATGCTCATCATCACTGGCCATCAGAGAAATGCAAATCAAAACCACAATGAGATACCATCTCACACCAGTTAGAATGGCATTCATTACAAAGTCAGGAAACAACAGGTGCTGGAGAGGATGTGGAGAAATAGGAACACTTTTACACTGTTGGTGGGAGTGTAAACTAGTTCAACCATTATGGAAAACAGTATGGTGATTCCTCAAGGATCTAGAACTAGAAGTACCATATGATCCAGCCATCCCATTACTGGGTATATACCCAAAGGATTATAAATCATGCTGCTATAAAGACACTTGCACACGTATGTTTATTGCAGCACTATTCACAATAGCAAAGACTTGGAATCAACCCAAATGTCCATCAATGATAGATTTGATTAAGAAAATATGGCACATATACACCACGGAATACTATGTAGCCATAAAAAAAGAATGAGTTTGTGTCCTTTGTAGGGACATGGATGAAGCTGGAAACCATCATTCTGAACAAACTATCACAAGGACAGAAAACCAAACCTTGCATGTTCTCACTCATATATAGGAATTGAACAATGAGAATACTTGGACACAGTGTGGGGAATATCACACACTGGGGCCTGTCATGGGGTGGAGAGATGGAGGAGGGATAGTATTAGGAAAAATACCTAATGTAAATGACAACTTAATGGGTGCAGCATACCAACACAACCCATGTATACATAGGTAAAAAACCTGCACATTGTGCACATGTACCTTAAAACTTCAAGAATAATTAGAACAAAAAACCAAAACAACAACAACCAAAAATTTCTGGTTATGATTAAACCAAAAGTGGAGCAAAACATAAATTAATTAATTAATTTCCATGTGTTGTAGGAGGGAATCACAGGGATGAAATCACGGAGGTTTGCTGGTCTTATTCAGGCTATTCTCGTGATAGTGATTAAGGCTCATGAGATCTGATGGGTTTATCAGGGGTTTCCACTTTTGCTTCTTTTTCATTTTCTCTTTTCACCACCATGTAAGAATTGACTTTTGTCTCATACCATTATTCTGAGGGCCCCTGGCCATGTGGGACTGTAAGTCGAATTAAACCTTTTTTACTTCCCAGTCTTTATCAACAGTGTGAAAATGGACTAATGCAATTTGTGTATTGTATATATGTATATATACATATTTGTGCAAATGCCTACATATATCTATAATCACTGGCACATGACCTTTGCCTATATACATGTGGCTATAGAAATACTTTGAAATGTTTTAGTGCACATTCATAAGATACATTGATGGTTATTAAGGTTATCCAGAGGACAGAATACGTATATGATAAATGTGTCTTAAATAAAGTATATGAGCATTTTATTTAAACTTATCTGTATTTAAATAATATTTTATATATAGTATACATATGTGTAATGTGTATATAAAATCTTTTTTTTCTGCTGCTATAAAAGAATACTGAAGATTGGGGAATTTATGATTAAAATGCATTTTATCACAGTTCCAAAGGCTGGGAAATTTCAGACTAAATCAGTAGCATCTGGAGAGGTTCTGGTTTCTAGAAAGCTGCCTCTCTGATGGGCAGAGACTTTGTGTTCCTGCATGTAAAAAGAGCAAAAGTGAATCAATTTCTGCAAGACTTATTAATGGCAACATTAATTCATTCACGAGGGGAGATCTTTAATGACCTATTGTGACCCACCTTTCAACACTAGTGCACTAGGATTTAGTGGAGACAGGACACCACAGCATTCTGCCCTGGGTACCTCAACATGTATATTGTTCTCACGTACAAAGGCAGTTGACCATTGATATGGTTTATATCTGTGTCCCCGCCCAAACCTCACAGTGTAATCCCCACTGTTGGAGGCTGGGCTTAGTGGGAGGTGATCGGATAATAAAAATGATTTATTATGGTTTAACACCATCTGCCTTGGTGCTAACATGGCGATCATGAATTCTCATGAGATTTGTTTTTCAGAGATGTGTGGCATCTTCCCCTACCCCATTGATTCTGTTCCTTCCATGTAAGATGCCTGCTCCTGGTATGCCTTCTACCATGAGTCAAGGCTCCCTGTGGCCTGCCTAGAAGCAGATGACACCATGCTTCCTATTAGTTGATTAAACCTCTTTTCTTTATAAATTATGCTTTCTCAAATATTTCTTTGCAACAGCGTGAGAAGAGATGAATACAACCATTGAAAACTATGGGCTTCAAATGTCACTGGGATTTTATAAGTGACTTTTCTTCCTTTTCTGTCACCCCTGACACAGCAAGTCTAACCTCTCCTCTTCCTCCTCTTCCTTGGCATATGATATATGAAGATGATATGAAAGAAGACTTTCATGAAGACCCATTTCTGATATTCACACTAATGTCTCTATCGAATGATCACTTTTCCATGCCCTTGGTGTTGTCTTCTCATTAGGTATTATTAATATTGTTGTTGTTATTATTATTATTACTATACTTTAAGTTCTGGGATACATGTGCAGAACATGCAGGTTTGTTACATAGGTATACACATGCCCCATCAACTTGTCGTCTACATCTACATTAGGTATTTCTCCTAATGCTATCCCTCCCCTAGCCCTCCACCCCTGACAGGCCCCGGTGTGTGATGTTCCCCTTCCTGTGTCCATGTGTTCTTGTTTTTCAACTCCCACATGTATATAGGCAAAGGTCATGTGCCAGTGATCATAGATATGTGTAGGAATTTTCACAACACATAAAATTATTTGTGTATTGTATACTTGTATACAATACATGTATACATTTTTTTTTTTTCCAAAAAAATGTATCAAACTGTTGATAAAGACTGGGAAGAAAAAAGGTTTAATGTGGCATTTGGTTTTCTGTTCCTGAGTTAGTTTGCTAAGAGTGATGCTTTCCAGCTTCATCCATGTCCCTACAAGGGAGCTCATCCTTTATTATGATTGCATAATATTCCATGGTGTGTATGTACCAAATTTTCTCTATCCAGTCTATCATTCATGGGCATTTGGGATGGTGGTAAGTCTTTTTTACTGTGAATAGTGCTGCAATAAGCATATGTGTGCATGTGTCTTTATAATAAAATGATTTATAATCCTTTGGGTATATACCCAGTAATGGGATTGCTGGGTCAAAGGGTATTTCTAGATCTAGATCTTTGTGGAATCACCACACTATCTTCCACACTGATTTAACTAATTCACACTCCCACCAACAGTATAAAAGTGTTCCTATTTCTCCACATCTTCTCCAGCATCTGTTGTTTCCTGACTTTTTAATGGTTGCCATTCTAACTGGCAGGAGATGGTATCTCACTGTGGTTTTGAATTGCACTTCTCTAATGACCAATGATGATGAGTCTTTTCCATACATTTATTTGCTGCATAAATGTCTTCTTTTGAGAAGTGTCTGTTCATATCCTTTGTCCTCTTTTTGATAAGGTTGTTTGTTTTTCTCTTGTAAATTTGTTTAAGTTTCTTGTAGGTTCTGGATATTAGCCCTTTGTCAGATGGAGAGATTGCAAAAATATTCTCCCATTCTGTAGATTGCCTGTTCTCTCTTGATAGTTTCTTTAGCTGCACACAAGATCTTTGGTTTAATCAGATCCCATTTGTCAATTTTTGCTTTTGTTGCCATTGCTCTTGATGTTTTGGTTATAAAGTCTTTGCCCATTCCTATATCCTGAATGGTATTACCAAGGTTTTATTCTAGGATTTTTATGGTTTTAGGTTTTATATTTAAGTCTTTAACCTGTCTTGGGTTAATTTTTGTATAAATTGTAAGGAAGGTGTTTGGTTTCCGTTTTCTGCTTATAGCTGTCCAATTTTCCCAACACCATTTATTAAATAGGGAATCCTTTCCACATTGCTTATTTTTCTCAGGTTTGTCAAAGATCAGATGGTTATAGATGTCTGCTGTTATTTTTGAAACCTCTGTTCTGTTCCATTGTTCTATATATCTCTTTTGGTACCAGTATGATGCTGTGCAGTTACTGTAGCCCTTCAGTATAGTTTGAATTCAGGTACTGTGATGTCTCCAGCTTTGTTCTTTTTGCTTAGGACTGTCTTGGCTATGCAGGATCTTTTTTGATCGTTTATGAAATTTTGGGTAGTTTCTCCTAATTCTTTGAAGAAATTCAAAAATATCTTGTTGGGGATAGCATGACAGTATGGCTATTTTCACCACATTGATTCTTCTTATCCATGAACATGGAATGTTTTTTCATTCGTTGTGTTCTCTCTTATTTCCTTGAAAAGTGATTTGTAGTTCTTCTTGAGGTCTTTCACATCCCTTGTAAGGTGTATTCCTAGGTATTTTATTCTCTTGGTAGCAATTGTGAGTGGGGGTTAGCTCACTGTTTGGCTCACTGTCTGTTATTGGTGTATAGAAATGCTTGTGATTTTTGCACATTGATTTTGTACTCTGAGACTTTGCTGAAGTTGCTTCTTAACATAAGGAGCTATGAGGCTGAGATGATGTGGTTTTCTAAATATACAATCATGTCATCTGCAAACAGAGACAATTTGACTTCCTCTTTTCCTGTTTGAATACCCTTTATTTCTTTCCCTTGCCTGATTGCACTGGCCAGAACTTCAAATATTACGTTGAATAGGAGTGCTGAGAGAGGGCAATCTTATCTTGTGCCAGTTGTCAAAGGGAATGCTTCCAGTTTTTGCCTATTCAGTGTGATATTGGGTTTGTCATAAATAGCTCTTATGATTTTGGGATACGTTCCATCAAGACCCAGTTTTCTGAGAGTTTTTAGCATGAAGGGTGTTGAATTTTATCAAAGGCCTTTGCTGCATCTATTGAGATAATCATGTGCTTTTTGTCACTGGTTCTGTCTGTGTGATGGATTATGTTAATGACTTACATATGTCGAACCAGTCACTCATCCCATGGGTGAAGCTGACTTGATTGTGGGGGATAAGCTTTTTGATGTGCTGCTGGATTCAGTTTTCCAGTATTTTATTGAGGATTTTCACAATGACGTTCATCAGGGATATTGGCCTGAATTATTGTTGTTGTTGTTGTTGTTCTTATTGTGTCTCTGACACATTTTGGTCTATTATAGTGGCCTAATAAAATGAGTTATGGAGAAGTCACTTTTTTTCTATTGTTTGTAACAGTTTCAGAAGGAATGGTACCAGCTCCTCTTTGTGGCTGCTAGAATTTGGCTGTGAATCCATCTGGTTCTAGGCTTTTTTCTGGTTGGTAAGTTATTAATTACTACCTCAATTTCAGAACTTGTTATTGGTCTCTACAGGAATTTGACTTCTTGCTGGTTTGATCTTGTTAGTGTGTATCCCGGCCCGCGGGATCGTCGAAGCAGGCCCTGGAGGAGGGAGTGGGAATTTGGGGGACAAGAGACACGAGAAATGGAGACAAGACAGTGCTCTGATCAAGTCTCGTTTAATGGCGGTAATGCAGTGCCTTATATACACTTGGAGGGGAAGGGGTTGGGCCAGAGGCGGAGATGATCTCATCGCAGAGGGTGTGACCAAGTAGGTATTGGTTTCTCTGGTCGAACGTCATGTTGCACCTGCGCTGTCAGTTGGTAATTTTCCCGGGCACGGGATGGTGCCTGTGCTACAAAGTAACAATTTTCGCGGCGGCGGGGGAAAAACAAGTGAAGAAGAAGCAGGAAGAGCGCCATCTATTATGAGGTAT
Organism: Macaca thibetana thibetana; assembly: GCF_024542745.1. Classification (NCBI taxonomy): domain Eukaryota; kingdom Metazoa; phylum Chordata; class Mammalia; order Primates; family Cercopithecidae; genus Macaca; species Macaca thibetana. Next base: position 1,583,587 of record NC_065599.1, on the reverse strand, counting down.
TGGTACAAAAGAGAGACAACAAATCTAGGGAGGAGGTAGAAGGTGGAAAGGAATAGAGCTCGGGTGTTTAATCATTAATTATTATTTGCTATGGCCGGGGCGCGCAGCTCTGGACAGGTCCCCCTTTTTATTATTTTATGATAAGAAATGACCCCTCGGGAACTGCGCCTGTCTTAGGTTGGGTCAACTCATCCCCATCTTCTAGGCCCATCATGGGATAAGGCAGCAGCAAGGGCGGCCCTCCTGTCTTAGGCTCTGATGGGGATAGTGTCCTCTTACCCGTCATTGACTGTCCAGTTCAGCACACAGGGGAGGTGGTCTTATTAAGGTAAATAAGACTCACCATTTTCAGTCATCTCAAGGCGATGATAATGGACCTGTATAGGTTTGGCCTGGAAGGCCTCGATTTGTTGTCTGACAAATGCCATAAGCTTATTAAGGATTATAGGCCCGAGAGTGAGGAAGAGTAAAAGAGTGAGTAAAGGACCAAGAAATAGCAGGAGATAGGGGAGAAGTCCATCGAGTCCAGTCCACAAGGGATTGGCGGCCAGGCCTTTTCTGCGCTTTTCTAGTTCTTCTTGTAACGTTTTTATCTTATCTCTGACGATTCCGGATTTGTTGGCATAAAAACAGCACTTTTCCTGTAAAGCCAAACAGATCCCTCCCTGTTCTGCCGTTAACAAATCTAGACCTCTTCTATTCTGGAGAACTACTTCTGCTAATGAATCTACTTGATCTTGTAAATCTTGTATAGTACTAGATAAGGTCTGTACATCTGAAATTAATTGATTGGATAATTTGGTATATTGGGTTAGTGAGACTCCTAGGCCTGTGGCTCCTGTAGTAAAAGCAGTGGTGATTCCTAGTCCTGCCAACAAGGGAATAAATTGTATGGCTCGTTTTGGTCTATAAATAAAATGTTCAATAGCGGGGATGGGGATAGGTTCATCTCCAGGGATGATATCAATGTCAGGGAGAAGAGTGGCCAGAACACAGAGCCCTGTCCAATGTGTAGGTAGATAAGTATATGCCATGTAGTTTCCACAAACGAAAACCGAGCCATTTTTGGCACACAAAGGGTTGGTGGCATCGACTACGGAGGTACAGTTGTCAAACACAACATAGCCTAAATCGATCTCTTTAGTGTTATTATATGATGGTGAAAAGAGGCAAGTGGAATTAGAAAACGTCATTGGTTGAACTAAGAGGGGGGGAATAATAGGACAGGAATTATTTACTAAGGATTCATTTGAGTAATTGGCATAGGACAATAAAAGGTTAGGTATAGCTAGAGGAATAGGGGGGCCCATCTTAAGGCAAAGCCAACAATCATGGGCCAGACTTGTATTGGACATTTGAAGTAAATTGTAAGTAGCATTGAGGATATCAAAAGTTTGAGCATCGAGCCTAAAATTATCTCTAATCTCAGGCAAGGCTAAGGGGTGATATTGAAGTTCCGGATATAGAGCTTTATGAATGTCTTCTAATTTTTTCTGGACGGTTTTAATTCTTGCAGTATCTAATGGGCCTCCTCCATCAGAAATGTGAATGGGGGCGGTAGTGCTCCAACAAACAGGCTTTCCTTTTTGGCCGTTACAAGGCGATTGTACAAGTTTATTATTGGATCCTAATACTTGTACGCTATTGGTACCTCCAGTTTGTGTTTTTAGTAACGTGGCCATATAGTATGTTCTATTGCCTGATTTGCATTGTTGATAGGAGGTATAACAGGAACTATGTACAGAAGATTGGAAAGAGCTACAAGGGCATTCTAGGAGCGGCCCTCTAGGTGAGGTATCTCTTGGGGTAGACTTACATTTCCATAACTGGTTTGGCATTAGGTAAGCTGTCTTGCCCACGCAAGTCACCTGGGTGATTCTATCTGATGGAGGTTCAGATACTTGTCCCCCTCTGCAATCACAAGGCTGGCCGTATTGTTTTCGTAATAATTCTCTTGCTTTACGAGGGTCACCAAAACCTGCATAGACTGCCACTATGCTATATAGAGCGATTATTCCCCAAAGGAATCTCATGTTAGGCTTCATTTTCTGAAAAACAAGAAGGAAAGAACTTCTCAGGGAGATTTATCTTCCCTGGACTGACAATGGTTATGATTTATTTGTCTTACCAATCTTTCAGGCAGCCATCTGGCTGCATCATTTTTTTGTGAGAAGATGCATACTGAGCCTCTTCCCCAAATTAAAACTGGATCGGGGCCATGCCATGAATTATCAAGTGGATCTTTCCATTTTACCATTGCAAACTGTTTTTGAGATTCAGGATGCCAGAAACGGTCGGCAGCCGATTTTCCATGACTGTCCAAATTTTAAAAATTAAGGATAAACAGGGCATGATTGAGTGTGTTTCTGGGGGTACCCTTCACGGGGTACCAGCTCCCCCCTTTTAATTTTGTGATAACAGTTTTTAATGACAGATGGGCTCTTTCTACTATACCTTGTCCTTGGGGATTATAGGGAATGCCTGTGGTATGTTTAATCTGTAGGGTATTACAAAATTGTAAGAAGGTTTTGGCTATATAACCGGGGCCATTATCTGTTTTGATTTGTTTGGGTATTCCTAAAATAGAAAAGCAGTGTAATAAATGAGCTATGACATGTTTGGTGGCCTCTCCTGTTTGGAGAGTTGCACTGATGAATCCACTATAGGTGTCTATGCATACATGGATATATTTTAGTTGACCGAATTCTAAGTGGTGAGTAACGTCCATTTGCCAAATTTCGTTGGGAATGAGTCCTCGGGGGTTAACTCCTAGATGGGGAACAGGTAAATGCGTTATGCAGTTGGCGCATTGTTTAACTATTTGTCGAGCTTGTTCTCTGGTAAGTTTAAACATAAGCCTTAAGGTTTGGGCGTTTAAATGATGTAAGGCATGTGCTTTTTGTGCTTGTTGCAAATTGTCTGTAGTGACTGTGGCTATGGTTTTTGTTGCCGTGTCGGCTGTTGCGTTACCTTGTGTTAAAGGTCCCGGTAATCCTGAATGTGCCCTAATATGCCCAAGAAAAAAGGGAGTAGTCCTTTTTTGAATAAGTTGTTGGCATTGTAAAAATAGGTTAGCTGTGTCTGAAATATGTTTAATTTGAGACACGGTCTCTAAGAGGGGTATCGAATGAGCCAGGTAGGCGCTGTCTGTATAAATGTTAAGTGGCTGACAAGGAAAAGCTGATAGTGCTGCAATTATAGCTTGCAATTCGACCAGCTGAGCTGATGTATAAGTAGTCTGGAATTTAACGACTACATTATTGTAGGTGTAAGCGGCAAGTCCTGTGGAAGACCCATCAGTGAAAATTAGTAATGCGTCATTGAGAGGTTCTTTACTGGTAATATGGGGAAATACAAACACATGAAGTTTGCAAAATTGAATGAGTTTGTTAGGTGGGTAATGGTTGTCAATCGCGCCAGTGTAAGAAGCGCAAGCAATTGGCCAGGCTTCCGTATTGTGTAACAGCCAATGGATGCGTGATTGAGTGTAGGGCTGTATAATGGTAGAGGGTTCTATTCCAAAGTATTTTCTACTGTTTTCTCTTCCCAAGATAATTAGATCAGCTATTGCATCATAATAAGGCAACAAAACCTTTTTGGGGGAGGAGGGCAGGTGTACCCACATAATGGGATTATTTTGCCAGAATAAGCCAGTAGGGGTTATTGTTGTGTTAAAAATAATGAATATTAATGGCTGAGAATAATCAATGCTGGTAACAAATTGTGTTGCAATGGCATGTTCTACCTGTTGGAGTGCTATTAATGCTTCTTTAGTAATGGACCTGGGGGATTTAGAGTCTCCTTTTAATATATCGAAAAGCTATAAAGCTCTCCTGTGGTGAGCTTTAAGTACGGTCGAAGCCAATTTATGTCTCCCAGTAATTTTTGGAAATCATTTAAAGTTTTTAAATGATCACGACGTATAACGGCCTTCTGATTAATGATTTTGGGTCCATTAATTTGGAAACCAAGATAGGTGTATGGATCTTGTAATTGTACTTTTTCTGGGGCTATTTGTAGTCCGGCTGCTGTTAACTCTTGTTTGAGTTGGGCGAAGCACTGTAAGACTTGTTCGCCAATTTCTCCTGCTATTAAAATATCATCCATATAATGTATAATATACATTTGTGCCCATGTTTTTCTGACTGGCTCTATAGCGGCAGCTACATATTTTTGACACAAGGTAGGATTATTGGCCATACCCTGAGGTAAGACTTTCCATTGATAGCGCTTCATTGGTTGTTTAAAATTTGTAGATGGAAGACTAAAGGCAAATCTTTTCTGGTCAGCAGGGTGAAGGGGAATTGTAAAAAAGCAATCTTTAAGGTCAATAATGATTTTAAAATATTTTTGAGGAATCGCAACCGGTGAAGGCAATCCTGGTTGTAAGGCACCCATAAGGATCATAGTGATATTTACTGCTCTTAAATCTTGTAAGAGTCTCCATTTACCAGACTTCTTTTTAATAACAAAAATAGGTGTATTCCAAGGGGAATTACTTTCCTCAATATGTCCTGCTGCTAGTTGTTCCTGCACTAACTGTTGGGCAGCACTTAGTTTATCATTGATTAAAGGCCACTGATCAACCCAAACGGGCTCATCTGACTTCCAAGTAATGGGGTCAGCGCACCTTTGGGGTGCAGGTATGTCAGTGGCCTGAGCTAAAAATTTCCAAACCCCTTTTTATCAAGTTGTCCTGAAACCAGTATAGGCTGTGGGATACCGTTCTCTCCTTTTCCAAGACCTTTACCAGGGGTGTATCCTTGAGTTAACATTTGTGCAGTAACTATATCATTTGGACTACACATTATAATTTTCATTTGAGAGAGCAGATCTCGCCCCCAAAGGTTAACAGGTAGGTAAGGGATGACAAATGGCTTAATGAGGTCTGAATTGTTTTCTTTATCTGTCCATGTTAGATATTTAGAACTTTGTTTAGGATTACTGCTTTGTCCAATTCCTCTCAAGTGAGTTAAAGTTTCTGTGGTAGGCCAATGAGAGGGCCAATCTTCCTGTTACATCAGCCCCTGTGTCTATTAGTCCAGTGAATGCCTTCCCGTCTAACCATAAGGTTAGAGAGGGTTTTTGATTTGTAATTGATTGCACCCAATATATATCTGATGATCTGAAACCTTTTATATTTCTATTAGAGTATTGGATATTATTATCTGTTTTAACCAAAGGTAGCAGGATTAACTGAGCTATTCTAACTCCTTGAGGGACAGTAATAATACTATCAATAGCTCTGGCCATAATTTTAATTTCTCCTTCATAATCATTATCGATAACTCCAAGCAGGACTTGTAAGCCTCTCATAGTGACACTACTTCTTCCTAAAAGTAGCCCAAAAGTGTTAGGTGGTAAGGGTCCATATATTCCGGTATTTAAGGTTTGCGGTCCCATTTCAGGTGTTAGTACTGTGTGGGAGGTGGAACTGAGGTCCAATCCCGCACTTCCTGGGGTTGCTCTACTAAGTTTTGAAATGGATTGCTGTTGCTGGCTGGAACAAAGCTGACTGCCCCATATGCTTGTTTCGGGGCCTGGGGCTGGCCCCTCATCCCGTTTCCCTGCCTGGGGGGTAAAGGATTTCCTTGACTGTCAGTTTTAGATTTACATTCATTTGCCCAGTGCCTTCCTCTTTTACACCTTGGGCAAAGGCCTGGGATTTTTGCTTCTCGACTCTTATTTTGGTTTTCACAGCAATCTTTTGCAAAGTGTCCCCTTTTACCGCACCTAAAACATCCCCCTTTATCTCTACCTTTGTTAATGAGGAAGTCTCTCACTGTTTGGCCGCTAAAATCTGCGGCCATTGCTAGGCCTTTTTGATATGAGGGCCCAATATCTGAACAAAGGCGAAAGTATCCTGTTAAATCTGTTTTCTTTCGATAAGGTCTGATTGCCGCTTGGCAGGCGGGGTTAGCATTTTCATAAGCTAACTGTTTAACATAATCTACACCCGTTTCTGCATTTCCAAAGATTCTACCTGCCGTGGTCATAAGCCTATGCACAAAGTCTGAAAATGGCTCATCGGGTCCTTGTTTAACCGCTGTGAGTGAAGCCCCTGGATCTCCTTTAACGGGAAGTTTTCTCCAGGCTTTTGTAGCAGCAGCCTGGATTTGTGAGAACAATCCAGGATCATATTGCATTTGGGCCCGAGTGTCTGCATAATTACCTGAACCAGTTAACATATCAAAATCCCAACCGTTTCCTGCCTGTTGATTTCTTTTATCTGTATCTCTACAATTTTCAAAGAACTCTGACTTCCAAATTAAGTGGTCTCCCCCAGAAAGGACTGCCCTAACTAAGGTATTCCAGTCTGTAGGAGTAAGCCAATTATCAGCCACAGATTCCACTATAGCAAGAGTATATGGAGCAGTAGGCCCATACTGAGAGGCAGCAGTCTTTAACTCTTTTATAATAGTAAAATCAAATCCAGTATGATGCCTCCAAGCCTGTCCCTGTTCATCTATGGTTTCAGTGACCGGAAAAACGTCTTTGGGGGAGGAGTCTTCTCTATGTCAGCTAGCAACTAACCCCCCTCTTGGAACATGTTGTCCAGGCCACTGAGGTGGGCGCAAGGAACCCTCCATAGCGTCTGAGTTGGGTATTTTTTCATTTCCTGTTTTTAGCTTTTGGAGCCTAATTATCAATGATTGATGTAACTCTTCAAGTTTAATTTGCTCTTCTAGTTGAGCAATCTTTTGCTTTAATTCTTCTTTGGGATCTATTGCTGCCATAACAATAGGCGCAGAAGCCTCATTATGTGTCTTATTATATGGGGGTGGGTATGAAGTAAAGGGAGGCAAATCAGGGTTGTGATATTTAGCTGCCTCTTCCTCTAAATCATCCCAATTTATGTCCAATTGATTAGGCTTATTAATTTCCTCCTCCTTTTGAAGCATCTGTAAAGTTGGGTATTTTTTTGGTTTGTTTACATGTGGCATTTCTTTATCTGTTACAGAAGGAGACTTAATTTCCTCATGATCACTTTCGAGGGAAATGAGATCTTCCTCCGTATCTTGCGGAGGCTTTGCGAGGTTAGAGCGGGAGCTAACCTTTAAAATATGCTCTGTCTGAGCGACCGCAGCCATGACTTGCGGATCGGCCTCCTTCTTATCTATTAAATCTCTAATGAGGTTCCAATAAGAGAAGGCGGTCACAGGAATTTTTCCTGGCCCAAAAGTATTATAATAGTCCTGAAAACAATCCCCTACTCTACGCCATCTTTTAATATCAATAGTTCCTTCCTGTGGGAACCAAGGGCAAGTGTCTTTTACAAAATCAAAAAATTTAAACAAATCATTACCTTTAACCTTTACTCCTCGTATCTTTAAAGCCTCTTTTAATTGTCCTACATATATTTGATGTTGGCTTAATTCTTGTCCCATTTCGGACGCGTCACTTACCTTCGATCCAGACGCGGCAGGTTCCCACGGTGATCGGAAGAGTTTGACTCCTTTTGTCTTTGTTAGCGGTCGACCGTCCTTTGGCGTCCTCTTCCTCACGGAGTCCCTCGTTTCCAGGTCCCTGTTCGGGCGCCACGTATCCCGGCCCGTGGGATCGTCGAAGCAGGCCCTGGAGGAGGGAGTGGGAATTTGGGGGACAAGAGACACGAGAAATGGAGACAAGACAGTGCTCTGATCAAGTCTCGTTTAATGGCGGTAATGCAGTGCCTTATATACACTTGGAGGGGAAGGGGTTGGGCCAGAGGCAGAGATGATCTCATCGCAGAGGGCGTGACCAAGTAGGTATTGGTTTCTCTGGTCGAACGTCATGTTGCACCTGCGCTGTCAGTTGGTAATTTTCCCGGGCACGGGATGGTGCCTGTGCTACAAAGTAACAATTTTCACAGCGGCAGGGGAAAAACAAGTGAAGAAGAAGCAGGAAGAGCGCCATCTATTATGAGGTATTGATACAAAAGAGAGACAACAAATCTAGGGAGGAGGTAGAAGGTGGAAAGGAATAGAGCTCGGGCGTTTAATCATTAATTATTATTTGCTATGGCCGAGGCGCGCAGCTCTGGACAGTGTGTATGTGTCCAGAAATTTATCTGTTTCCTCAACTAGAAAGTTCATTTGTGTAGAGATGTTTATAGTATTCTCTGATGGTAGTCTGTATTTCTGTGAGATCAGTGGTGATTTCCCCTTTATCATTTTTTATTATGTTTATTTGATTGTTCTCTTTTTTCTTTATTAGTCTGGCTAGCAGTCAATCTATTTTGTTAATCTTTTAAAAAACTAGCTCCTTAATTCATTGATTTTTGAAGAGTTTTTTTATGTCTCTATCTCCCTCAGTTCTGCTCTGATCATATTTATTTCTTGTCTTTTGTTAGCTTTAGGATTTGTTTGCTCTTGCTTCTCTAGTTCTTTTTAATTGTGATGTTATGGTCTCGATTTTAGAACTTTCCTGCTTTCTCCAGTGGGCATTTAGTACTATAAATTTCCCTCTAAACATGCCTTACCTATGTCCCAGAGATCTGGTATATTGTGTGTTTATTCTTGTTGGTTTCAAAGAACTTATTTATTTCTGCTATAATTTGGATTTTTACCCAGTAGTCATTCAGTAGCCGGTCATTTAGTTTCCATGTACTTGTGCAGTTTTGAGTGACTTTCTTAATCCTGAATTCTTATTTGATTTCACTGTGGTCTGAGAGACTATTATACTTCCATTTGTTTGCATTTGCTGAGGAGTGTTTTACTTCCAACTGTGTGGTCAATATTAGAATAAGTGTGGTGTGGTTCTGAGAAGAATATACATTCTCTGAATTTGGTTATCATCATAATTACAGGATCAAATTCACACATAACAATATTAACCTTAAATGTAAATGGGCTAAATATCTCAATTAAAAGATGCAGGCTGGCAAATTGGAAAGAGTCAAGACCCATCAGTGTGCTGTATTCAGGAGACCCATGTCATGTACAAAGACATACATACGCTCAAAATAAATGGATGGAGGAATATTTACCAAGCAAATGGAAAGCAAGAAAAAAATCAGGTATTGCAATTTTAGTATCAGATAAAAAAGTCTTTAAACCAAAAAAGATTAAAAAAAAGACATATAAATGTATCAATGCAACAAGAAGAGCTAACTCTCCTAAATATATACACTCACACTAAACATTGCCTTGGTTGAGTCCTGCACTCAATACAGGAGCATCCAAATTCATAAATCCAAATTCATTCATCCAAACTCATAAAGCAAGTTCTTCGAGACCTACAAAGAGACTAAGAGATTCACACAATAATAGTTGGAGACTTTAACACCCTACTGTCAATATTAGTCAGATCAATGAGATAGAATATTCGCAAGGATATACAAAACTTGAACTCAGCCCTGGACCAAGCAAACCTAATAGAACTCTACAGAACTCTCCACCCCATATCAACAAAAGGTGTTTTTTAAAAATTATATGGTATGTATTTTTGGGAATACATGTAACATTTTTATACACATATATGTTGTGTGCTAAATGAATTGTGATACACGGGATATACATCACCTCAAACCATTAGTTCTTTGTGCTAAACACTGCAATTCTTCTCTTCTAGCTATTTTAAGCTATTCTATTAGTTGTTTTTCTATAGACTTTGTATTATATTATGGAACACTAGAACTTATTTATTGAATGTAACTGCATTTCTGTATCCATTTACCAACTTCTTTTTATCATTCCTTTCTCCTATGATTTCCAGGCTCTGGTAACCTGTATTCCTTCCTCTAGTATTTTTGCTTCCAAATATGAGTGAGAACATATGGTCTTTCTGTGCCTGGCTTATTTCACTTAACATAAAGACATTCACTTCCACCCATTTTGCTGTAAGTGACAGAATTTCTCGCTTTCACATGGCTGAATAAGATTCCACTCTAAATATACACTACACATTTTATCAACTATTTCATAGATTGACATATGTTGATTTTATATCATGGCAACTATGTATATAGATGTTATGAATATAAGAGTGCAGCTATCTGAGCAATATGCTGATTTTCTTATTAAAATGTTTTCACAGACAAGCAACTGCTACATTAGGTGTTAGTTATTTCCAGCTTCTTAAATACATTCCATAAGTTGTTCATAGTGGGTTTGCTTCTTGACCTTCTCAAAAACACACACACTCATACACACACACACACACTCACACAAAATATATATTGTACATACTTATTATATAATGCTTTATGTAATGCATATATATGCATTCCATTTTATCTGCATCTTCATAAAAATTGGCATTTTATGTATTTTCTCTAACAGCCATGTCAAGTAAAATTAACATTATTGAGCAGAAATAACTTTATAAAGGCTTATTGAAAGCCAAACATGATGAGTGACCTGGGAAAGAAAATTGTAAGAGTACTGGAGGCTACCAAAAATCAAAAGGTTTTTATGGTGAAGTTTAAAATGCTGGAGAGGTCTTTTTATACAAGAGTAATTTTCCTTTCATTGACAGGTACAATACAGGGGTTACAAATATTAGCTACAGATTGCATCACACAGACTAAGAAGTATCTATGTGCAAGTCAGTCAGTAAAATTTTACAGTTCAACTATTCTGAATTTATTTATTTATTTTTTAATTTATTTATTATTATTATACTTTAAGTTGTAGGGTACATGTGCATAACGTGCAGGTTTGTTACATATGTATACTTGTGCCATGTTGCTGTGCTGCACCCATCAACTCGTCATTTACATCAGGTATAACTCCCAATGCAATCCCTCCCCCCTCCCCCCTCCCCATGATAGGCCCCGGTGTGTGATGTTCCCCTTCCTGAGTCCGAGTGATCTCATTGTTCAGTTCCCACCTATGAGTGAGAACATGCGGTGTTTTTCTGAATTTAAATCAGCATTCTATTCACTGCCCTCATCTTATACTTTAATCAATATTTCAACAATTTGAGGTCCTTATAACATGATTGCATAGTCAAAGACAGTATGCCACCATTGACTCATGAAAACACACTAAGGCTGATTAATTTGGAAACCTACTAACTTTTAAATTATTAAATGTAACTCATAAATTATTATATATCCTCTTTTGATTAAGGTCTTCCTATAGAAGCATTGTTGATCCATGTCTGCTTAAGATAGAGTAATAGCAATTCTTCATTCCTTCACACTGGAAAGGGTAATTCCTAGGAGTTCATGTCTTTCTGTGGGGGAGGGGGTTGTTTTTCCAAGTGGTCCAGGCTGTGAGAAACACAGTGTAGGACATGAGACTGCATGCTATTCATTATCCCTCTTCAATAACGAATCATCTCCCAGTCACTGGGAAACCATTAGTATTTCTTAGCCATTGGTCCAATGTAAGCATGGATACAAGTCATGAGTATGTTAGTAGCCAGGCAATTAATCACTGTGCTTATGATTATAATAGTAATACCTAGGATTCTGCAATGAAACAAAGCATTTAGCCCTTGGTATAACCATCTGAACTTATCATCCAGAAGATAATTATCTTACACATCTTATACCACTAAGCCTGTTTGAGTTACTCCTTCTAGTTGAGTTTTTATTTCTCTGGAGGTGTTGACATATGTACAAGTAGTATCAGCAACAATACAGTCATCTCCTTATATATAATTCAGGACAATTTAGGGCAATACATAATTCAGAGCAATTCTTATAACAAGTACTGCCTCGGCCAAAAATTTAAAAATGTGTAGTGCGTTGCAATGCATATTAAAGTGTCTTCAGATGCCTGACCAATGGTAGTTTTGAATTCTATTCCTATTGTCACACCTCAACCCTTAGATTTCATATTCTTCAAATATTTTGATTTGCTTTGTCATCCCACACTACTAACAAAGTATTCTTGGCTCTTTAACGGTAAGGAAAAGGGCATATTTCTACATTGTTATGCAAGAAAAAGAGGTTATAAAATACCCCATCAAGCATAAGACTTCTATCTGCTAGCTATTAAGGTATAAATATGTCCATCATTTTGTAGGAAGATCATTCCCTATGCTACATAAAAACACAAACCAAGGGTAGCACTGGTGATTCCTTCTAAGGCACTTTCACCAATAAACTCATTCCTGTGCAGTGCTGGCAATAGCAAGTTAAACTGGGTTTTGTCCAGTGCAAGCCTTCCAGCAATGATTTTTACATCAGCCTGTTGATTTATATTGTTCACATAGTAGAGACATATTTTATTTTTATTTTCTTTAATATCTTTTGTTAACCCATTAACACAAAGATTTAGAAGGTCACATGGTATAGCCTGGGTTACAACTAAAACCAAGGTTAACAAGAAAGAAAACATTAAAATGAGGAGATGGCAGTATCCACATTATTAAGTAGTTGGACCTGAAAGACAATCCATAAGGTGGTTGCTTTTAGATAAGTGGTGACCTTATCTGTGATATTTCCACTGGCATATGTTTTCCATAAATGAATCAAGGAATCATATGGCGAATCTAACAATAAGACAAGTTTTATTTAGCAGTAACAGGTTGGAGTACTTTATTCAAAATATTACTATGTCATTATGCACATTAAGACAGAGTAACAACTATATGAAAGAAAGTAATTGTCATATGCAAATCAGACATTTAACCTAACAGTTCTGTAAAGTTCAAAGCAGCAATTATTGTTCAAAGAAGCAGCAACAGTCCAAAATTTTAGCAAGTTTTCATATAGAGATCTAGCACACCACATCAGTGGTCAGTCTCTCAGATACCATTTTCTTCTCATCTTCGCATCAACTTAAGTCAGAGGTAACCCTCGATTGACAGAGTAAACTCAAAAGATTTAGCCTTTTTAAAATGAGAAACATGAATCTGTACATTTTAACTGTGCAGCACAAAGGTTGGTATGGAGTACTCCTCATCCCTTTTCAATGATGGGAAACCTTAACAAGATATCATTTTCAGTATAGAGTGTCACTTGTTTGTAAGTTGTAAATTATAAAATTTTAAATCTTTTTCTTGGAAATGAACTGTAGAAATAAAACATTTCCAGCCAGCTATTATCTTCAAGAAATGTAAGAAGGAATTTATAATAATGTGGAATTTCACCTTTGTGTCCTGTTTGAATTGAAACTAGGGTTTTGTAATAACAACATCATAATATTTGATATAGTTAATATATTTCTTTTGAAATCAATTCATATAGAGACTTTATGTTTTCCAGAAAGAACCATGATATAGAATATGCCTATAGTATCTATAATATACATAAAAACCAAATAACTAAAAGGCTTCAAACAAATAATTCCATTAAAAAGAAAGTGAATAGACATTTTTATAAAGAAGACATACAAATGGTCACTGGGGATGTAAAACAATGCTAAACATTACTAATTATTACATAAATAAAAACCCAAATCCCAATGAGATATCATCTTACTCTAGTGAGAATAGTTGATACTATAAAGACAAGAAAATAACATACTCTGGTGAAAATGTGTAGAACACATATACTGCTGATGGGCATGTGAATAATTAAAACTGTTATAAAAATATGGAAATTTCTTAAAAATTGAAAATACAAGTATCCTGTGATATAGCAACCTCACTATTGGGCATTTCTCCGAAGGGAAAAAAATAAGTTTATTGAAGGAATACCTGTATTTTCTTGTTAATTGCACTATTTATGATAGTGCAGACAGGAAATCATCCTATCACCAGGGGAACAGACAAAGAAAAAGTGAAATATATGTGCAATATTAATATTCTTCAAAAATGTTATTTACTCACCAAAACAATAAAACTCTTTCCCATTCAGTCACATAGACAGACCAGGGGTTATACTGTTAAATGACATACGCTAGTCACAAAAAGACAAATGCAGAATTTTCTCACTCATATAGGAAAACTAAAATCAGTTCTAATGAAGACAACAGAATAGATTGATTTACAACCTCTAGAAAAAAATATGAAGACAAAATATTTAAAAAACATATGGGATACCATTAAAACATTACTCAGAGAGTAGTTTATAGCAGTAAATAGCCTTATCAGTTAAAATTAAAGTTATAGTAGAGAAACTAAAAAGAGGAAATCAAAGTAAATAAAAATTAGTGAAAAAATTAAAGATCAGAGTAGATACAAATAGAGATAAAAATCACAAAGTTACAAAAAAGTCTTGGTTTTTAGAGGTATAAATGATTGATAATTACTTGCCTAACTAAAGACAGAAGTCAAAACTTACAGAAATAGAAAATAAGACATTATAACTGATACCACCTAAATAAAAAACAGTATAAGATACTATTATGAACAACTATACATAAACAAATTTAAAAATCTGGAATAAATTTATGAATTACTGAAGCATACAACCTACCAAAATTAACTTATAAATAATTACAAAATTTATATAGATCAGTAATGAGAATCAAAGGTGAATTTATAATAGTCTTCTATCAATTAAAACTTTATTCCCGGATAGTATTTGCAGAACTCTACCAAATATATAAAACTTATATGAAACTACAGAAGATCTCATAACATCTAAGTGATATATACATATATCTCAATGCTGAAGGCATCACAGTAGTCAACTTAAAAATATAAGATAAAGCAATAGTAAAAAAAAAAAGTAATAATCACAGTGTTCTGAGATCAAACGGAGGTTCAAGCTGCTATTTCTCATGGCACAATAACAAGATACAGATCAACTGGGAAGGAAGACAGTTTTTATTTCAGCAACTGGTTACAAGGAGAAGGCCTGAAAATTATCAGCAGACCAACTCAAAATTACAAAGTTTTTCAGAGCTTACATACTTTCTAAGTTATATGGCTATGTGTAGTGTACAATCATCTAAAGATATAAGTGATTAACTTCTTTTAATCTATAACCTAAGGTCTAAGTCCTGAAGACCTTCCTCTGGAATCTCAGTAAATTTACTCAATCTAAATGGGTCCATGTGCCAGAATGATTACTCTTATCTTGTCTCCTGCTAAATCATGGAGGTTTGGGAGTTCTTCCAGATCTCCAATAAACTTGTTTTATCCTAAATAGATAGTTAAGAATTTGTTTGGTACTTTTCATGTGTTAGGGCCTGAGAAAGGCCAACACAAAATGCATAGTGGGCTTTTATGACATTCCAGTTTTTGTATAAGGGCACTGGCTTATATTGTGCTTGTAATATTTAACTGAACAACTCAGTCAGTACTGAAACAGTTGTTACGGGGTCATCTTTTGTTAGTGAGAGCCAGCCTGCCATAGTAGTACTGGAATAAAAGCAAACGTACACAAGTGGAGGAAACAGGAGCTCAGAAATAAATCCATGCATCTACCATCAACTGATTCTTCACAAGGGATTTGAGAAAAGGAGAACATCAAACCATCTTAAGAAAAAACAGTATATTCAATGCAATGTATGAGAAAACTGGATATTCACATACAGAAGCAGAAAACTAGACCTCTGTTTTAAGTAATGTTCAAATGTCTGATCAAAATGAATTAAATATTAATGTGATATAAAAAGCTATAAAACTAGTCAAGAAAAGGCACAAAAAACTTTTTTTGTAATGATTGTCTGGGCAGACTTTTTGGATGACTTCTGAAAAACCCAGAAAATGAATGAAGAAAATAAACAAAGGTGATTACATCCAACTAAGAAGATTGTGCACAACTGAAGACACAACAAATAAAGTGAAGAGACAACCTAGCAAATGTTCAACATATTTGAAAACTATGCATCTTGTAAGGGGTTAATACCAAGAACAAATAAAACATAAAATTCAACAGCTAAAAAAAAAAAAAAAAAAAAAAACTAAAAACGTTCAAAAGATGTAAACAGACATTTCTCTGAAAATGACAGACATACTTCAATCAAATATATAAGAGAAATGCCATGAAAACCCATAAGGAAATATGTCAAGTCACTTTAGTTCATTCAGTGAATCTATAAGAAAAATGATGGATATTACTTTTTTAAAAGAATAATTATTGCCAGTAACATACAGAAAAAGGAAGTGTGGAAACTGCACAAAACACACTCTTGGAAGGAATGTAAATTAGTAGAACCAGTACGAAACAAATTACTTGGATTTCTCAACAAATTCACCTGAAAATTACCACATGGATGAGCGGGGCCAGGATTGGTGACTACAGACAGCAACATTTAGATGCTCCCATTGAAAACAAAGCATAATAAGCCTGTAAACACTTCACTGGCAACATGATATCCATGTTCTCTCTGTAGAACTGACTAGGAGAATGGTGTGACCCAGGGAGAGAAAGAAGAACAGTGTGGTGCAGTGTCCCACCTGAGAGGCACATGGGGTGTGTGAGCCAAATCCCTCAGTTAAGGGAGGAAGTGAGTGAGGCTGTGACCCAGCTGGGAAACTGTGTTATTTCCATAGAACTGTGAAACCCACAGATCAGAATATCCCACCCACAAACCCACACCACCAGGGCCTAGCTTCACAACTCCGGAATGAGCATACTCTTAATGGTTTCTCAGCTGGAATCTGCTTAAAGCTACTGAACTCCCAGTGGGGAGGAGCGACTAGCACCATGGCTGAAATTGCCTGCTATCTAAGCCACTTTAGCTCCTGGGGGAAGGGAGAGCAGCCAGCACTAAGACTCATAACTGTCTAACTTGCTAAGCTCCCTGGGAGGAGGAACAGTGGCACCCATCCCTAGAGCTCCAGGCTATGCCTTTCCCCTGTTGAGTGAGGGAGAATGGAGGGCTTGATCCCAAGACTTGTGACCTACTGCCCAAGACATTGACTGTTGCATTCTGTGGCCAAAGTGCCTCTTCAGGCCTGACCCTGACACATCTTTCTTCATTGGGTGAGGTTTCCCTGCAGGAACTGCAATAACTAGCCAGAGTTTCAGGGACAAAACACAGATCACCCTGGGCCTGCACCCATAGGGGAGTGGTAGCCACAGTCTCTGCAAACCAGAAGAGACTCATTAGTTTTCAAGAATATGGGCAGCCCAGATGAGTGGGTTTTCCCCAAGGAAAGCATACCCCCCAACCCCCGCCCCATCAGGAAACAAAGAGCTTTGTTAAATGCATTCTGTTCCTCATGTTGCCCAACTGGGTGAAAATCTCCAACAGGGATTTTCAGACACCCAAATAGCAGCAATCCTAACAGCATGTTTAGTGCCCCTTGAGGTCAGAGGTTGCAAAAAAATGAGCAGGCACCCACTTCTGTGTCAAGTCAGCTTCATCCCTGGGATGCAAAGCTGGTTGAACATACACAAATCCATAAATGTAGTCCATCAAATAAACAGAATCAAAGACAAAAAACACATGATTATCTGAATAGATGCAGAAAAAGCCTTTGATGAAATTCAACATTCCTTCATAATAAAAACTCTCAGTAAAATAGGCATTGATGGAACATAATATAATAATAACTATTTATGACAAATTCACAGCCAATATCATGCTAAATGGGCAAAAGCTGGAAGCATTCCTATTGAAAACTGGTACGGGAAAAGGATGAGTCTCTCACCATTTATATTTAACATAGTATTGGAAGTTCTGGTTACAGCAATCAGGCAAGAGAAATAAATAAAGGGTATTCAAATAGGAAGAGAGGAAGTGAAATTGTCTCTGCAAATGGCATGATTGTATATTTAGAAAATCCCAAGATTTCAGCCCAAAAAATTTCACAAAATAATAAGTAACTTCAGCAAGCTGACACGATACAAAATCAGTGTTCAAAAATTACAAGCATTTTTGTACACCAATAGACAAGAAAAGAGGCAAATCATGAATGAACTCCAATTCACAAATGCTACAGAGAGAACATGCTAGCAAGAAGTGTGAATGACCTCTTCAAGGAGAACTACAAACCACTGCTCAAGGAAATAATAGAGGACACAAACAAATGGAAAACATTCCATCCTCATTGATAGATAGAATTAATATCATGAACAATGGCCATACTGCCCAAAGCAATTTGCAGATTTAATGATCCTATCAAACTACTCTTGACATTCTTCACAGAATTAAAGAAACCTATTTTAAATTTTATATGTAATCAAAGAAGGCCCTGGATAGTCAGGACAATCTTTTTTCCTTTTTTTTTTTTTCTTTCTTTCTTTCTTTTTTTTTTTTTTTTTAAATTGAGATGGAGTCTCTTGGTCACCTCTGTCGCCCAGACTGGAGTGAAGTGGCATTATTTCAGCTCACTGCAAGCTCCACCTCCCAGGTTCACGCCATTCTCCTCCCCCAGCCTCTTGACTAGCTGGGACTACAGGCGTTCACCACCATGCCTGGCTAAATTTTTTGTATTCATAGTAGAGATGGGGTTTCACCATGTTAGCCAGGATGATCTCAATCTCCTGACCAGCAATACCATTTGACCCAGCAATCCCATTACTGAGTATACACTCAAAAGAATGTAAATTATTCTACTATAAAGACACCTGCACCTATACGTTTAATGTAGCACTAAGTACAATAGCAAAGACATGGAAACAATGCCCATCAGTGATACACTGGATTAAAAAAAGATGTGGTAAAAATACACTATGGAATATAATGCAACCATAAAAAGGAGAGATTATGTCCTTTGCAGTCATATGCATGAAGTTGGAGCCATCCCACCCACAACAAACTAAGACAGGAACAGATAACAAAATACCGCATGTTCTCACTCATAAGTGGGAGCTGAACAATGAGAACATATGGACATGGAGAGTGAAACAACACATGTGGTCAGTAAAGAATGTCACCTTCTAACAGGTCCAAGGTCTCCCAGTTTATTTTGTGACCTTAAGAGAAGAGGATTATCTAACTCACAGGTATTTGAGAATAAACCTATGACTGTCTTTGGCTTTAAAAGTCTTTCCTGAGATTCCTTGTGGCACAGATTTTCATCAGAACCTAATCCAAATCCTTATATAGGAATAGGTATTATTGCAGCACTCTATGCAAATTATCAGGCTAAGTATAAGGTCTATTTTGCAAACTACTCAGTCCTATAATTTGTTTGTTTTTTTTAACGAAACAAGGAGTCAATAGAAATTATGTTTCAAAACTTATCTTACCTTGTCATTAATTTCAACCGTTGTTAGTTATTTTCTAAGTTTTTACCTATTTTTTTTTTTTTTTTTTTTTTTTTGAGACAGAATCTCGCTCTGTCGCCCAGGCTGGAGTGCAGTGGCCAGATCTCAGCTCACTGCAAGCTCCCCCTCCTGAGTTTACGCCATTCTTCCGCCTCAGCCTCCCAAGTAGCTGGGACTACAGGCGCCCGCCACCTCCCTCGGCTAGTTTTTTACATTTTTTTAGTAGAGACAGGGTTTCACCGTGTTAGCCAGGAGTTTTCACCTATATTTTAAACTAACCCTGCTTCTTCCTGTGAATCTATCAGCTCTGGCTCTGGCCACAGCTCATAAAGAACAAGAGAAAAAGGTAATGTAAAAACCTACATCAATATCCTAGTTCTGAGCAATTATCCTGAAAATCCTGCCAGGTTATGGGAATAAATAGATTACTTGTAACTCAGAGGTTTCCTATTAGGAAAGTAACATTGAAGGAGCTAATTGAGACTAAGGATTATGCACCCAAATCCTAGCAAGCATATCTGTAGCCATCAGTTATTTGGGTGTGCCAGAAGACACCTGTTTCTCTCTCTTGTTGGAGGAGAACTCAGTTCCATAGTTTGATCTTAGCATTCAGCTTATGATAAGGCATCTATGAGACACCTCCCCAACTCCATGCTGACACATTTTTTTTCCCCCAATATCAATTCCTAGCTCTGGTTTAAAGCACTACAGGAAAAAATGGACCTGAGGGATCCTGAGGCAGATGAAACAGAGGTAAAAGGCAGAGCCCCAGTGAGTGTGAGTAATTCTTGCCAATTAAGTCAACCCCAAGCTTCCTGTTGCATGGATAAAGGCCATGTTAGTATCCATGGCAAAAATGAGGTCTAGGGTATCCAAGGCTATAGAAAGCCAGGGAGATAGAACATACATGGGTAAGAGTGGATAATTCTCACCCCCTAGGATCCCCTGCTTCATGTGTGCAAGCCACTTTAACACGCAAGGCAGCGTGGGGGGGGTTGGGGGGGGGGGGGGGGGGGGTGGTGGGGGGGGGAGGGGGGGGGGGGGGGGGGGGGGGAGGGGAGGGACCTGCCAAGGTCACTGGAACTTGGAAATAAAAGAAAGAATGAGGGAAAGAGGATGCTCTTCCATCTCTCCCTCATGTACCCCAGGTATCTGCTAGGAAGAGAAGAAGACCAAGGATGCCTTATTCCCTCCTTCTACAAGGGTATCAATTCATCTTCAGTCTGTACCCCTTTTGAATGCATCCTGAAATTCTAGCACTTTAAAAAGTGCCTTCTTTTTTACTTTCTCCTCCCCAGTTCACTATTCAGTTAAATAATTGTGTCACCACAATACAGGACACTACCCTCAGATGCATTTTTCAAACTGAAAAGAGTAAATTTCCAAAACCTTAAACAGGTTGGCTTAAAATTGAGTTCAGGGAAAGGGAACCCTGAAACCCAACAAACTGGCAAAAGGGTAAAGTTTTTTAGCTAGTCAGATTTTGATCTCCCTTTCCTGATGCAAACTGTTAACGTGATTTGAAACTTTTATGTACTTCGAAGCCCTCCCCTTTGTTTCATTTTCATAAATGTTTCCTAACAACCTGATTTGTTTGTTCTTGCCTTCAGGCTATAAAACTCTAAATGGTCATGCAACTGAAGCCTCTAATGATGGCCCTTTATATTCCTCTTCTAGGGACTATTAAATAGGCCTCTGAGAGAGGCCTGATGCCACTTCCTGAATACAGTGTCCTCCATCAATAGAAAGGAGCTAAGTTTGGTCTTTGTCCTTATTTTTATTTTTATTTTTATTTTAACGGAAGTTAGATGTACTTCTTTAGTGGAAAGAATTAACCAGGTGAAAGGGGTTCTCCAGAGAATCTCCAACCAGCCTGCACACTAGAAGCAATGAATCCTGTGATGAGCCTCAGGAACTGTTGCAGGAATTAGAGGATCAGAGAGACCAAATGAGTGCTATGGAGGATTTTTATTAAGGTGTGCACAGTCTCAGTGGATTCGCATACAAAAAGCGGAGCCTAGAACAAAGACAGGGCTTGATTTTTATAAGCAAGATTACAGAAGCAGAAGAAACACAGTTAAAGAGTGACAGGTCTCATAATCTCTAACATAGCCTGTGACCTTGCAGCTGCATCTAAGGAGAAACAGGAACTTATGAAACTTGTGAAATATTTATGGGGATGGGAGAAAGGGCTAAAAGAGGAATTTTGTTTTACTTATCCTTATGATGGGGAGGGATGGGAAAGTCTCTAGAACATACTTCTTTTGGCTCCTGACCTCTTAGATACTGTTATCAGGACCTTGCCTGGGCCTGGAAAGTTACTGTGTCTGTTACTGTGTCTGTTACTGCTTTTTGGCATGAGGGCCTAATACAGAAAATCTTGTTTTTTGCTTTTAGTTTAATTTTATTTTCATTTCTTTCTTTAATTTCCTGCCTCAGAACATTGTGCCATTTGCAGTGGCGATGAGCCTGGCTCCTCCTCTTATTGTGTGGAAGTAGGTGATTGAAACAGTCAGGCAGGAAGTCACTAGTAGGAACTTGGCCCTTGCAGGCATCACTGTTTCTCCCTTTCCTTCCCTTTTACCCAATAAAACCCTGTATCTCTCTTATCACTTAAATTGCCTGTTAGCCTAAATTTTCATGCTGTGGGACAAATAACCCTCTTTTTAGTTGAACTAAGGGAAAGTCCTGCAACACTAGGGGCTAAAAAGAGTAGGAAGCATAGGGATAGAAAGAGATTAGTCAATGGATACCAAAAATGCAATTAGCTGGAAGAAATAAGTCACAGCAGGATCACTGTAGTTAATAACAATGCATTGTAGGCTGGGCAAGGTGGCTTATATCTGTAATCTCAGCACTTTTGGGAGGCTGAGGCAGGCAAACCACAAGGTCAAGAGTTTGAGACCAGCCTTGTCAACAAGGTTTAATAGAAACCTTGTCTCTATTAAAACCACAAAAAATTAGCTGTGCATAGTGGTGGGCACTTGTTATACGGGCTGCTCAGGAAGCTAAGGCAGGAGAATCACTTGAACTTGGGAGGAAGAGGTTGCAATTAGCTGAGATCGCACCATTGCAGTCCAGCCCAGGTGACAGACTGAGACTCCATCTCAAATAATAATAATAAATAATAAAAATAATAATGCATTGTATATTTCTTATTATTATTATACTTTAAGTTGTAGGGTACATGTGCACAACGTGCAGGTTTATTACATATGTATACATGTGCCATGTTGGTGTGTTGCACCCATTAACTTGTCATTTACATTAGGTATATCTCATAATGTTATCCCTCCCCCCTCCCCACTCCCCACAATAGGCCTTGGTGTGTGATGTTCCCCTTCCTGTGTCCAAGTGATCTCATTGTTCAATTCCAACCTATGAATGAAACATGTGGAATTTGGTTTTCTGTTCTTGCAATAGTTTGCTGAGAATGATGGTTTCCAGCTGCATCCATGTCCCTACAAATGACACAAACTCATCTTTTTATATGGCTGCATAGTATTCCATGGAGTATATTTGCCACATTTTCTTAATCCAGTCTGTCACTGATGGACATTTGGGTTGATTCCAAGTCTTTGCTATTGTGAATAATGCTGCAATAAACATAGGTGTGCATGTGTCTTTATAGCAG
The DNA here is from genome assembly GCF_024542745.1 of Macaca thibetana thibetana. NCBI lineage: Eukaryota > Metazoa > Chordata > Mammalia > Primates > Cercopithecidae > Macaca > Macaca thibetana. Next base: position 1,560,965 of record NC_065599.1, on the reverse strand, counting down.
CATGACTTATAATCCTTTGGGGATATCCCCAGTAATGGAATGTTTGGGTCAAATGGTATTTCTAGTTCTAGATCCTTGAGGAATCACCACACTGTTTTCCACAATGGTTGAACTAGTTTACAGTCCCACTAACAGTGTAAAAGTGTTCCTATTTCTCCACATCTTCTCCAGCACCTGTTGTTTCCTGATTTTTTTTAATGATTGCCATTCTAACTGGTGTGAGATAGTATCTCATTGTGGTTTTGCTTTGCATTTCTCTGATGGCCAGTGATGATGAGCATTTTTTCATGTGTCTGTTGGCTGTATGAATGTCTTCTTTTGAGAAGTGTCTGTCCATATCCTTTGCCCACTTTTTGATAGGGTTGTTTGCTTTTTTCTTGTAAACTTGTTTGAGTTCTTTGTAGGTTCTGGATATTAGCCCTTTGTCAGATGAGTAGACTGCAAAATTTTTCTCCCATTCTGTAGGGTGCCTGTTCACTCTGATGGTAGTTTCTTTTGCTGTTCAGAACCTCTTTAGTTTAGTTAGATCCCATTTGTCAATTTTGGCTTATGTTGCCATTGCTTTTGGTGTTTTAGACATGAAGTCCTTGCCCATGCCTATGTCCTGAATGGTATTACCTAGGTTTTCTTCTTGGGTTTTTATGGTTTTAGGTCTAACATTTAAGTCTCTAATCCATCTTGAATTAATTTTATTATAAGGAGTAAGGAAAGGATCCAGTTTCAGCTTTCTACTTATGGCTAGCCAATTTTCCCAGCACCATTTATTAAATAGGGAATCCTTTCTTTATTTCTTGTTTTTGTCAAGTTTGTCAAAGATCAGATGGCTGTAGATGTGTGGTATTATTTCTGAGGGCTCTGTTCTGTTCCATTGGTGTATGTCTCTGTTTTGGTACCAGTACCATGCTGTTTTGGTTACTGTAGCCTTGTAGTATAGTTTGAAGTCAGGTAGTGTGATGCCTCCAGCTTTGTTCTTTTGGCTTAGGATTGCCTTGGCAATGCGAGCTCTTTTTTGGATCCATATGAACTTTAAAGCAGTTTTTTCCAATTCTGTGAAGAAAGTAATTGATAGCTTAATGGGGATGGCATTGAATCCATAAATTACCTTGGGCAGTATGGCCATTTGTTCTTCCTATCCACAAGCAAGGTATGTTCTTCCATTTGTTTGTGTCCTGTTTTATTTCACTGAGCAGTGGTTTGTGTTCTCTTTGAAGAGGTCCTTTACATCCCTTGTATTCCTAGGTATTTTGTTCTCTTTGAAGCTATTGTGAATGGGAGTTCATTCATGATTTGGCTCTCTGTCTGTTACTGGTGTATAAGAATGCTTGTGATTTTTGCACATTGATTCTGTATCCTGATATTTGCTGAAGTTGCATATCAGCTTAAGGAGATTTTGGGCTGAGACAATGGGGTGTTCTAAATATACAATCATGTTTCTAAATATATTAATATACTAAATATACAATCATTTCTAAATATACAATCATGTCTTCTGCAAACAGGGACAATTTGGTATCTTCTTTTACTATCTGAATACCCTTGATTTCTTTCTCTTGCCTGATTGCTCTAGCCAGAATTTCCAACACTGTGTTGAATAGGAGTGGTGAGAGAGGGCATCCCTGTCTTGTGCCAGTTTTCAAAGGGAATGCTTCCAGCTTTTACCCATTCAGTATGATATTGGCTGTGGGTTTTTCATAAATAGCTCTTATTATTTTGAGATATGTTCCATCAATACCGAATTTATTGAGAGTTTTTAGTATGAAGGACTGTTGAATTTTGTCAAAGGTCTTTTCTGCATCTATTGATATAATCATGTGGTTTTTGTCTTTGGTTCTGTTTATATGCTGGATTATGTTTATTTTTTTGCATACGTTGAACCAGCCTTGCATCCCAGGGATGAAGCCAACTTAATCATGGTGGATATGCTTTTTGATGTGCTGCTGGATTTGGTTTGCCAGTGTTTTATTGAGGATTTTTGCATCGATGTTCATCAAGGATATTGGTCTAAAATTCTCTTTTTTTGTTGTATCTCTGTCGGGCTTTGGTATCAGGATGATATTGGCCTCATAAAATGACTTAGGGAGGATTCCCTCTTTTTTTGTTGATTGGAATAGTTTCAGAAGGAATGGTACCAACTCCTCCTTGTACGTCTGGTAGAATTCAGCTGTGAATCCATCTGGTCGTGGACTTTTTTTGGTTGGTAGGCTATTAATTATTGCCTCAATTTCAAGCCTGCTATTGGTCTTTTCAGGGATTCAACTTCTTCCTGGTTTAGTGTTGGGAGAGTGTAAGTGTCCAGGAAATTGTCCATTTCTTCTAGGTTTTCTAGTTTATTTGAGTAGAGGTATTTATAGTATTCTCTGATGATAGTTTGTATTTCTGTGGGGTCAATGGTTATATCCCCTTTATCATTTTTTATTGCATCTATTTGATTCTTCTCTCTTTTCTTCTTTATTAGTCTTGCTAGCGGTCTATCAATTTTGTTGATCTTTTCAAAAAACCAGCTCCTGGATTCATTGATTTTTTTAAGGTTTTTTTTGTGTCTCTATCTCCTGCAGTTCTGCTTTGATCTTAGTTATTTCTTGCCTTCTGCTAGCTTTTGAATGTGTTTGCTCCTGCTTCTCTAGTTCTTTTAATTTTGATGTTAGGGTGTCAATTTTAGATCTTTCCTGCTTTCTCTTGTGGGCATTTAGTGCTAAAATTTCCCTCTACATACTGCTTTAAATGTGTCCCAGATACCACCTGGTATGTGGTGTCTTTGTTCTCATTGGTTTCAGAGAACATCTTTATTTCTGTCTTCATTTCGTTATGTACCCAGCATTCATTCAGGAGCAGGTTGTTCACGTTCCATGTAGTTTAGTGGTTTTCATTGAGTTTCTTAGTCCTGAGTTCTAGTTTGATTGCACTGTGGTCTGAGAGAGAGTTTGTTATAATTTCTGTTCTTTTATATTTTCTGAGGAGTGCTCTACTTCCAACAATGTGGTCAGTTTTGGAATAAGTGAGATGTGGTGCTGAGAAGAATGTGTATTCTGTTGATTTGGGGTGGAGAGTTCTGTAGATGTCTGTTAGGTACACTTGGTGCAGAGCTGAGTTCAATTTCTGGATATCCTTGTTAACTTTCTGTCTCATTGATCTGTCTAATGTTGACAGTGGGGTGTTAAAGTCTCCCATTATTATTGTATGGGAGTCTAAGTCTCTTTGTAAGTCTCTAAGGACTTGCTTTATGAATCTGGGTGCTCCTGTATTGGGTGCATATATATTTAGGATAGTTAGCTCTTCCTGATGAATTGATCAATTTACCATTATATAATGGCCTTCTTTGTCTCTTTTGATCCTTGATGGTTTAAAGTCTGTTTTATCAGAGACTAGTATTGCAACCCCTGCTTTTTTTTGTTTTCCATTTGCTTGGTAGATCTTCCTCCATCCCTTTATTTTGAGCCTATGTATGTCTCTGCATGGGAGATGGGTCTCCTGAATACAGCAAACTGATGGGTCTTGACTCTTTATCCAATTTGCCAGTCTGTGTCTTTTAATTGGACCATTTAGACCATTTACATTTAAAGTTAATATTGTTATGTGCAAACTTGATCCTGTCATTATATTACCTGGCTATTTTGTTCCTTAGTTGATGCAGTTTCTTCCTAGCATCAATGGACTTTACATTTTGTCATGTTTTGCAACAGCTGGTACTGGTTATTCCTTTCCATGTTTAGTGCTTCCTTCAGGATCCCTTGTAGGGCAGGCCTGGTGGTGACAAAATCTCTAAGCATTTGCTTGTCTGTAAAGGATTTTATTTCTCCTTTACTTATGAAACTTAGTTTGGCTGGATGTGAAATTCTGGGTTGAAAATTCTTTTCTTTAAGTATGTTGAATATTGGCCACCACTCTCTTCTGGCTTGGAGAGTTTCTGCTGAGAGATCTGCTGTTAGTCTGATGGGCTTCCCTTTGTGTGTAACCCATCCTTTCTCTCTGGCTGCCCTTAACATTTTTTCCTTCATTTCAACTTTGGTGAATCTGACAAATATGTGTCTTGGAGTTGCTCTTCTTGAGAAGTATCTTTGTGGTGTTCTCTGTATTTCCTGAATTTGAAATTTGGCCTGCCTTACTAGTTTGGGGAAGTTCTCCTGGATGATATCCTGCAAAGTGTTTTCAAACTTGGTTCCATTTTCCCTGTCACTTTCAAGCACACCAATCAGATGTAGATTTGGTCTTTTCACATAATCCCATATTTCTTGGAGGCTTTCTTGATTTCTTTTTATTCTTTTTTCTCTACACTTCTCTTCTCACTTCATTTCATTCATTTGCTCTTCAATCACTGACACTCTTTCTTCCAGTTGATCGAGTCGGTTACTGAAGCTTGTGCATTTGTCATGTAGTTCTTGTGTTATGGTTTTCATCTGTATCAGTTCTTTTAAGGACTTCTCTACATTGGTTATTCTAGTTAGCCATTTGTCAAATCTTTTTTCAAGGTTTTTAGTTTCTTTGCACTGCTTATGTAGTTCCTCCTTTGGCTCTGAGAAGTTTGATCAACTGAAGTCTTCTCTTGATTTTCAAATTCATTCTCTGTCCAGTTTTGTTCTGTTGCTGGTGGTACGCTGTGTTCCTTTGGAGGGGGAGATGCGTTCTGATTTTTTAAATTTCCAGCTTTTCCACACTGTTTTTTCCTCATCTTTGTGGTTTTATCTGCCTTTGGTCTTTCATGATGTTGACATATTGATGGGGTTTTGGTGTGTGCGTCCTTTCTGTTTGTCAGTTTTCCTTCTAACAGTCAGGACCCTCAGCTGTAGGTCTGTTGGAGTTTGCTTGAGGTCCACTCCAGACCCTGTTTGCCTGGGTATCAGCAGCGGACACTGCAGAAGATAGAATATTGCTGAAGAGCAAGTGTTGCTGTCTGATTCTTGCTCTGGAAACTTTGTCTCAGTGTACTCCATCATGTGAGGTGTGAGGTGTTGGTCTGCACCTAGTGGGGGATGTCTCCCAGTTAGGCTACTCATGGGTCAGGGACCACTTGAGCAGGCTGTCTGTCAGTTCTCAGATCTCAATCTCCGTGCTGGGAGATCAGTGCTCTCTTCAAAACTGTCAAACACGGGCATTTATCTCTGCTGAGGTTTCTGCTGCTTTTTGTTTAGCTATGCCCTATCCCCAGAGGAGGAGTCTATAGAGGCAGGCTGGCCTCCTTAAGCTGTGGTGGGCTCCACCCAATTTGAGCTCCCTGGCAGCTTTGTTTACCTACTTAAGCCTCAGCAATGGCAGGCGCCCCTCCCCTAGCCTCTCTGCTGTCTTGTAGTTAGATTTCAGACTGCTGTGCTAGCAATTTGGGAGGCTCCATGGGCATTGGACCCTCTGGGCCAGATGTGGGATATAATCTCTTGGTGTGCTGTTTGCTAAGACCCTTGTTAAAGCACACTATTAGGGTCGGAGTTACCTGATTTTCCAGGTGTTGTGTGTCTCAATTTCCTTTCGCTAGGAAAAAAAACTCCCTTCCCCCTTGCGCTTCCCAGATGAGGTGATGCCTCGCCCTGCTTCAGCTCTGGCTGCCCATCGGGCTGCACCCGCGGACCAGCGCCAACTGTCCAACATGCCCTAGTGAGATGATCCTGTACCTCAGTTGAAAATGCAGAAATCACCTGTCTTCTATGTCACTCACGCTGGGAGCTGGAGGCTGGAGCTGTTCCTATTCGGCCATCTTGGGCGCCTCAAGCTCTGCATTGTATATTTCAAAGTAGAAGAGAAAATTTATAGGGTTCTCATCACAAATAAATTATAAACATTAGAGGTGATGTATAAATACCCTTATTTGATATATGTATGCATGTATCAGAGTATATATGATCTTCCATATATAAATGCATGTATTATATGTCAACAGAAAATATAATAAAATTTAAAATGTAAAACATAACACAATGAAAGAAACAGATGGAGAGGCAAGAAAAAATGTAAAACAACACAGACACTTATGAATGTATACACATGCAAATTCAGAAAAAATTAAAATGTACCTGAGACATAAAGACAAATAAGGCTAAGGAAAGATGGCAGAAACTCATACTGAATACATAAAGAAAGCTAGGGGTCACCCTCTCTACTCTCTTGAGTGCCTGCCTGTTCATTAGAAAATAGTGTCCTGATTATGTCTCTGCTGACAGGAGGCCAAGGTCGGTGGATCAACTGAGGTGGGGAGTTCAAGACTAGCCTGACCAACATGGTGAAAACCCCTCTTTATCAAAAATACAAAATTAGCCATGCATTGTGGTGCATGCCTGTAATCCCAGTTACTTGGGAGGCTGGGGAAGGAGATCCACTTGAACCCAGGAGGTGGAAGGTTTAGTGAGCTGACATCACACGACTGCACTCCAGCCTGTGCAACAAGAGCAAAACTTCATCTAAAACAAAACAAAACAAGGAAACAACAACAACAACAAAAATGAGAAAGTACTATCCTGAGACTCACGAAACTGGTACAAGAGCCTCCACCAGCTGTGCTTCTTATCTGCGCTCTTCATCCCTTCTCCTCTCCACCCATTTGTTTTTCCTACTGGTGCTTTATTTTCTGAGAGAATACTGCAAGAGACTGAGTTGTATGTTATTACTTTTAAACTGCTGGAGAAAGTGACACAGTTTAGATTAATGTTCATCCCTCATGAACTTTTACAATTAAAAAATCCACCAAAATCATATCTACTGATGCCCATTATGAATTCTACATCCTGTAATAGTGTGGTCATCCTGTAATAGTGTTACATCCTGTTATAGTGCTACATCCTGTAATAGTGTGGTCAGACCACTAAAAAGTTAAGACAAGTAGCGATTCTCTGAAAATGAAACCTCTGTTTATATTCCAGCCCTTTTGAATTTACATAGAATAATACAATATGTATCTTGGAGATTAACAAGAATGGAGAGAAATATCTGAATTACTTTGGCTCTTACCTCAATCATGTTCTCCCCAGTGTTACTTCTTATTAGTGAAGATAATCTTGAGTGTCCATTCCACAACTTCTAAGAGTAAGCTTAGACCTATTACTTATCTTTTCTCATCAATCTTGCCCTCTATTCTTCACAGCCTCTGGTAGCTCTATTTCTATAAGATAAATTTTCTCAATTTTACATGTGAGTGAGATAATGTGATATTAGGTATTCCATACTTAGCTTATTTTACTTCATATAATATTCTCCAGATTTGTCTGTGTTGTCACTAGTGACAGGATTTTAACTTATTTAATGGCTGAAAGGTTCTCCATTGTATTTCACATTTTGAAATCCATTTATCTGTTGATTGGCACTTATGTTGGTCTAATATCTTGGCTGTAGTAAACAGGGCTGCAGTAAAAATGGGAGTGCAGATATTTTTTTCAACACACTGATTTTTTTTTCTTTTTTGGTCCCTTGATAGGAAGTTCACTATGTCACTCAGGGTGCAGTGCAGTGGTGTGATCTTTGCTACAACTTCCCAGGTTGAAGTGATTCTCATGCCTCAATTTGATTTGATAAGCTGAGTTTCTCATATATTCTGGCTATTGATTCCTATGAAATGCATCGTGTGAAAAATTTTTCCATACTTTTGTAGGTCATTTTTACTCTGCTGGAAGTTTTCACTGTTGTGATTGTAATTATTTTCCTGTGCAGAAGCTTAAACAAATTTCATGTGGCATGTAATATTGTATATATCTATGGGCATAAAGTGATACCTTAATACATGTGTAGAATTAATAATGAAAAAAATAGAAGTAATAGCATGTGTTCACTTCAAATATTACAATTTATATTTGTTGTAAATATTTAAAATTATCTCATCCATTTTTGAAAATATACATGAAATTATTACATCTATTCTACACTGCTATAGAGCATCATAACATTTTTCTACTCCCATCCAATTGTAAGTTGGTTCATATTACTTCTCTGCACTTCCCAGTGTCAAATACAATTATATTCTACATATATTAAATAATTTTAGCTTTACAAAAGTACATGTGATTTTATGTTTTGTATTTTTGCACCTGACTCATTGTATCTTACATAATGTACTACGGTCTCACTCATATTGTCACAAATATTAATATTTTATTCTTTTTATAGGAAAATATTATTCCATTATTCTCTCTCTCTCTCTCTCTCCATCTTTGTCTGCCTCTTTCTCTTTCTCTCTGTGTGTATACATACATGCATACATTTAGGTTAATAGTATCTCAACTTTTGTAAATAGAGCTGCAATAAACATGATGGTGTAGGTATCTATTTAATATCCTGCTTTTTTCTTTCTTGAATAATGAGGTTGCTGGATCATGTAGTAGGTTTTATATTTGTTTGTTTACCTTGTGGGAAACCTCCACAGTATTCTCCATAATGACTATATTAACTTACATTTACCAGTGTATAAAGAGTGTCTTTTTCTTACATCTTCAGCAGAATCTGTTATTTCTGGCCTTTTGGATGACAACCATTCTAATTCAGATATGATTTTACCTTACTGTGGTTCTCATTTGCATTTACCTAAGGAATAGTAATGTTCAGCAGTTTTTATTTATTTTTCATCCCTTTGTATTTCTTTTCTGAGACATGAGTATTATTTTGCATACTTTGTAATTGAATTATTTTTACTGTTAAGCTTTTGTATATCGTGGATATTAATTGCTTGTTGAATAAACATTTTATAAATATTTTTACATTCCAATGTTTGTCTTTTCACACTGTTTATACTATTCTGGGCTGTGTAGAAACCATTTTTATGTGATCCTATTTGTTTATTGAGGGTGTTTTATGTGATTCTCAAGTGTTACCAACAAAATAATTGCCTGGACTTATAAGCTGAAGCATTTCATTATGTTTTCTTTAAGTAGCTTTATAGTTTTTGATGATATGTTTAAATCTTTATGTTTATTCAAATGTGTATACAGTGAGAAGGAAGTCTACTTTATTTTTCAGCATATTACTATTCAGGTTTTTTACTATTGTTTATTGGAAGAATTGCCATTAACTCATTTCATGTTTGTGACCTATCTGTCTGGTTTTATTGTAATATAATTATTTTACTGTTGTTGTTGTTTACATTGTTTTGTAGTTATTTCGGTTTCACATGCTATGATATCTTTAGAACAGCTTTTTTCTTTTTGGGAGGTTAATCTTGCTTTCACTCTTTGGTGTCTTTCACAGGTTCTCTACAAATTCTAGATTTTTTTGTGAAGAATATCATTGATATTGTATTTTTTTGGTGATTGAACTAAATCTATTATTTGGATTGCATTGTCATTTTAACAAAAAATATTATTTCAGTGTATGATCACTTAATCTTGTCCATTTTTTGTTATTATTAATATTTTACTAGTGTTTTATCAGCTTTTTTCATAGAAATTTTTGACTTTATTAGTGAAAGATATTCTTATGTATTTTATTTCTTATAGCTTCTTATAAAATTCTTATTTCTTAGTTCTTATTTCTTAGTTATTTCTTATAGTTACAAATAGAATTGTCTTCTCTTTATATTTTAGTTAGTTAATTAATGATTACAGACATGTTGTTAATAATATCTGTTGATTTTGAAACTAACATATTTATTCATTAGTTTTAAGAGTATTTTGAAGTGGTCTTTAAATTCTATTATTATAAAGTGTTTATTAATGACAAAGGACAGTCTGAATTTATTTCCATTTGGATGGTCTTTATTACTTCCTCTTGCCTATTTTTTCTGGAGAGGAATATTAGCATTATGTCTAATAATAGCGGTGAAAGTGTGCACATTTTGCATAGTTTCAGTTGCAGGAAAACAAATTTCAGCTTTTAGCCATTCAATATAATGATAGATGTGCATTAGTCCTACATAGTCTTTACCATTTGGGGTGTATATTTTTTTTCATACTTAGCTGTTAAAAGTTTCTTAGTTCTTTCTGAAATTATGTTTTTTTGTGGCCTAACATATTGTGTATTCTTGATAATATTTTGTGTACTTGTAAAAAATGTGCATGTTCTCTAGTTATTGAGTGAAATATTTGGTCTCTAATGCAGCTTAGCTTCATTTTAACTTTGGTTATATTTTATTTATATAAATGTGTGCTCTGGTGAATGAAGAATAATAAAGTTAACTTGACTGAGATGCTGTAGAATTTCATGCTGAAATCTTCCCTAGGGACTGAAGCTGTTACATTACAGCACTATTTTGATAGCAACACCAATGAAAGACTACATCTTTGTCTAGGGTTTTATATTTCTGTGGTCCTGATGACATCCCCTAATATATACCCAGAGGTCTGAGTGTCAAGGTAGTATTTGGATCCAGTGATATGGCAAAGTCACTGGAACAGAAGCCTGCAATGGAACTTTATCTTGAGAAGTAGGCAGTCCAGCAAATCAGACAGGCTGCCTTCCAGATTCAAGAAAGCAAAGTTTGCACTCTCCCAAGCCCAAGAGAAACTAGCCTGGGTTAAAGTGATTACAACATTTCCCTCATTCAGCTGTAGGGCCACAAAACAACCCCCACCCTGCCTTCTGTCTCAGAGACACTCTGTATCCTGTTGCATTTAACGCCGGTGCATAGGAGTCCAGAACACTGACCACCAAGGTCAGTCATCATAGACAGCAACTGCATCAGTGTACCACAATGTATGACCCAAATACTGGCCCACCCAGATTACTGTGGATATCAGTGATGACTGTGTACAAGATTTGTGAGCCTTCAAACTGCCCACTTGGTTTGGCAGTGCCTGTTTGCCTCACTTGTTGGCCCAAAGACCAGCCTGCCCCAGGTCTCAATTTCCCACAGGGTACTCATTAATCCAACCATGAGTGACTGAATGCCACACCCATTGAACCAGGAGGCAGACTACCCACTTCCTAGGGCCTAGAAATTCCATCCAGAATCTCAAGTATTGCCCTGACCAGGGTGTTAATACCATCACCCATTACGCGACCTGGGTATGTGAAGATCAGTTATCACTGCTTACCAAAGTCAATGCCAGAATTCACACATGGCAACACAGACTGAAGGATTGGCCTACTTGTGCCCTAAAAACACTATTACCACATTCCACACATACCACCTCAATTGATGCTCCTATTCCAGGAATATCTTGGCACAATCTCCTCAAGAAAACACAGTCTAAGCCATAAAAAAAAAAAAAAAGCCTCACAAAGAAAGCTAATGGCAATTACAGCTAAGGTGATTAGATGGCCACTAAAATTGTGATCCATAACCAAAACCAAAGCACTCCACCCAGTAAGAGTTTTAAAAATATCTGCAGAAATAAATATTTTCTTGTGGAAGTTACTCTGTAAAACTGATGAAAGTACCAGCTATTATGAGTTGTGCATATATCAGTGAAAGAACCCATAAACCATGAAGCAAGAAGACAACACCACACTTCCAAATGAACATCATAATTCTTAAGTAAACAGACCCAAAAAAGAAGAGATCTTATAAAATGCAAAAAATGAAATGAAAACAATGTTCTAAAGAGAAAAATAAATATAATAAATAATGACTACAGAAGCTAGAAATAAATAAAAATTATAATAATGCATAATTTAAAAAGAGATATTGAAAAATAACAAAAGTTTCTAAACAAAAATTAAAAATAAAAACAGACTCAGAAATTTACTAGATAAAGCAGAAGAAAAATCAAAATGTGAGTGCAATTTTTAAAATGCAGTCACACTCAATGAGAAAAATTTAACAAAACAAAACTCTAAGTAACATATGGGACAACATAAAAAGATTTAAATGTTGGAAGTTATAGAAGAAAAGTGATGAAAAGGCCACAAAATACTATTTATTTAATTATAACCAACTGTCCAAGTACTGGAAGAAATATAGACATTGAGACATGATAAGCTGAAAGTATCAAAAATAAATCCAACCCCAAAACATTTATCTTCATACAAATTATAGTCAAACTACCTGGTAAAAGACAACACATTTTTAAAACACAAACAAATTATGTATCAAATCAAATATAAAAGGTTCACCACTGAACTAAGACCTGATATATTCAGCAGAAAACTTAAAGGGCAGAATTTAACAGAATAATCTTACCAACAATCTAGGAGGAAAATAAAATAGTTCATTTGAGAATACTATACAAGGGAAGATATCATTCAGAAATAAAAAATAATGAAATATTTCCCATATAAACAAAAACAGATGAAATTCACTTTGCCTGTATCTTTCATCTAGAAATTACTTAAGAAGTTCTACATCTGAAGCAAGAAGCCAACATCTAACATTATGAAAATACTCCAAACCATAAAATACCTTGGAAGAAAAGATACAAAAGTGAGAAAAAGAACCTGTTTCAAATTTTGGCTTTTAGATGGCATTTCTGTACCTGTCCTAGACCAGAAGGAAGCCCATTGCCCTGAAGGGTCATAGCCACCCCTGTCTGCATTGCCCACAAGCTGACTGAACAGTGCGTGGGTCTAAAGGAAACATCAGCAATTCACTGGTAGCACTCCCCAAGGACTATTGTGGTGGTGGCCATAGGGTCAGGCCCCACTGCCTTGCGAAAGGGAGGAAAAAGTGGAAAGTACTGTGCCTCATGCTTGAAAGCCAGGTGAGACACAGTAGAATAGGTTACTTAAGGTTTTCTATTTATTTTTATTTTTATTTTTGAGACGGAGTCTCAATCTCTTGCCCAGGCTGGAGTGCAATGGGGCAATCTCAGCTCACTGTCACTTCTGCCTCGTGGGTTCACACCATTCTCCTGACTCACCCTCCCGAGTTGCTGGGATTACAGGCACATCCCCACATCTATTTATTTTTTGTATTTTTAGTAGAGATGAGGTTTCACCATGTTAGCCTGGGTGGTCACAATCTACTGACCTCGTCATCTGCCAGCCTTAGTCTCACGAAGTGCGGGGATTACTGGAGTGAGCCACCGCTCCTGGCCGCTAAGGTTCTTTACTCCAGTCCCTAGTTCTCATTTTATCTCTGGATCTGCCCATGACCTGTGGGAACTTTCTGCCCTCAGTGGAAGGAAAAAACCCTGGTTGTCTTTATAACCTGTTTATTGTAGAGCCATAGGGCCTTTAGCAAACATAGGCAGTAGATAGTTAATGATTAGACCTGGCTTTGGTCAAGACCTAGTGCTGTCCTGACTTCATGTCTATCCCACAGTGGAGTCCCAGGGGTGGTGGAAGCAGGGGTGCTATTTTTACTGAAAGGGAGAGGGGAAGGGGAGGGGAAGGGGGAGGAAAAGGGGAGGGGAAGGGTGAAAGGAGAGGGAGATGGAGACGGAGACAGAGACTTTGGTTTGAAAAAAGTAAGGGAAGAGGACTAGAGCATCTGTCTGCTAATTTATAAAGTTTTTCTACGCCTCATTTAAGACCACTCACCAATGTGGTACCTTTACACATCTGTAAGAATCACAGCGTTACTGGGCTTAGGATGCTCCTAATGCAGATAAGGCTTAGACAGGAACACCCAAGTGCTTTCAAATACCTCTCTAAGCCTTCTCCTGTACTGGTATAAGCAACTTCAGACTGTGAAGACAACAATAAATTCCTAACTCTTCAATGCCTCAAAACCAACGAACATCAACAACCAGCAAGACCACCAAGGAAACAGTGACTTTCCCAAACAAACTCAATGCGGCATTAGGGATCAATCCTGGAGAAACAAAGATATATGGTATTTCTGACTTAGAATTCAAAATAGTTCTGTTTGGAAGATAACACAAGGAAGAAATTCAAGATAAATTCAGCACAACACAGAGAAGGATGACAGAATTCGAGAAAACACTGAGAAGAAATATAGAATTTTATCAACTTAAAATTAAAATGTTGGCAGGGTGCTGTGCCTCAAGCCTGTAATCCCAGCACTTTGGGAGGCCGAGACGGGTGGATCACGAGGTCAGGAGATTGAGACCATCCTGGCTAATACGGTGAAACCCCGTCTCTGCTAAAAAATACAAAAAAAATAAAAAATTAAAAAATAATAAACAAATAAAAAAAATAAAAAAAACTAGCCTGGCGTGTTGGCGGGCGCCTGTAGTCCCAGCTACTCGGGAGGCTGAGGCAGGAGAATGGCGCAAACCCGGGGGCGGAGCTTGCAGTGAGCTGAGATCCGGCCACTGCACTCCAGCCTGGGTAACAGAGCGAGACTCCATCTCAAGGAAAAAAAAAAAAATTAAAATGTTAAAATTCATCATTTTTACAAAATCATTGACATAACTAAAAAGAGCCAATCAGAATTTTAGAGGGTAAATTACAACTGAAAAACAGAAAAATGCACTATGTCTTTTATTTTTACATTTATGTTTTTATTTATGAGAAGGAATGTCACTCTGTTGCCCAGGCTGGGGTACAATGGCACAATCTAGGTTGACTACAACCTCTCCCTCCTTGGTTCAAGCAATTCTTCTGCCTCAGCCTCCCTAGTAGTGGGGATTACAGCCATGCACCACCACGCCCATTTAATTTTTGTCCCTTTAGTAGAGACGAAGTTTCACTGTATTCGCCAAGCTGGTCTCTAATTGCTGACCTCATGACCCACCCACCTCCTCCTCCCAAAGTGCTGCGATTAGTGGTGTGAGTGTGAGCCACCGCACCTGACCACATCTGTATCTTTTATAGAATAATTGATCAAGCAGGAGAAAAAAGTAGTGACCTTGAAGACAAGTAATTTGAATACAGTCAGAGGAGACAAAAAAAAAAAAAAGAAATTTTAAAAAAAGAATAAACTATGCCTACATCATCTAGGAAGTAGCCTCAAGAGGAAAACTAAGAATAATTGGCCCTAAAAAAAAAGGCAGAGAGTGAGAGACAGCTAAAACTTCATTCAAAATCATAATAGTAGAGAACTTTTTTTTTTTTTTTTTTTTTTTTTTTTTTTTGAGACGGAGTCTCGCTCTGTCGCCCAGGCTGGAGTGCAGTGTCCGGATCTCAGCTCACTGCAAGCTCCGCCTCGCGGTTTCACGCCATTCTCCTGCCTCAGCCTCCCGAGTAGCCGGGACTACAGGTGCCCGCCACCTCGCCTGGCTAGTTTTTTTTTTTTTTTTTTTTTTGTATTTTTTAGTAGAGACGGGGTTTCACCGTGTTAGCCAGGATGGTCTCGATCTCCTGACCTCGTGATCCGCCTGTCTCGGCCTCCCAAAGTGCTGGGATTACAGGCTTGAGCCACCGCGCCCGGCCTATTAGAGAACTTTTCAAACCTATAGAAAGATATTGGTATCCAAGTTCAAGAAAGTTATATAGAACATCAAGGAGATTTAAGCCATAGAAGGCTACTTCAATGCAGTTAATAAAGTATCAAAGGTCAAATTTAATAAAGTTGGAGGATATGAAATCAACTTACAAAAAAGTAACATTTATATATGTCAATGGCAAACAACCTAAAAAGAAATCAAAAAAGTAATGTCATTTACAGTAGCTACAAATAAAAGAAAATACCTAGAAACTAATTTAAGCAAATAAGTGAAAGATCTGAAAACTATAAAAAACTGATGCAAGAAATTGAAGAGGGCATAATAACTAGAAAGATATTCTATGTTTATAAATTGGAATAATTAATATTGTTAAAATAGTTATACTACCAAAATGTTTTAAGCAAAATGAAGAAAACTGGAAGAATTATATTGCCTGATTTCAAATTATTCTATAAAATGATAGTAAAAAATATAAAAAGTAAAAAAGCTTTATGCTACTGCCATAAAAACAAACACATTGACCAGTGGAACATGTTAGACAATGCAGAAAAACAAAATATACATCTACAGGGTACTCATTTTTAACAAAGTTCCCAAAAACGTACATTGGGGAAAAGACAGTGTCTTCGATAAATGTTTCTGGGAAAACTAAATATCCATAGGCAGAAGAATGAGAATCAAATCAAAATGAACTAAAAACTTAGATGTATGACCTCAGATTATAAAATAACTAGAAGAAAGCATTGAAAAAAGGTCCGCAGGACATTGGTCTGTGCAAATATTTATTGACCAAAACTCCACAAAAAAAAAAATATTGCTTTACCAAAACCAAAGCAAAAACAAAAAGTGAGATCAAAACAAAATAGAAAGCTTCTGCGTAAAAGTAGGTGGATCACGAGGTCAAGAGATCGAGACCATCCTGGCTAACATGGTAAAACCCCGTCTGTACTAAAAAATACAAAAAAATTAGGCGGGCATTGTGGCCGGCACCTGTAGTCCTAGTTACATATGGGAGAAGTGAATGATGCAGGAGAATGGCGTGAACCCAGGAGGCGGAGCTTGCAGTGAGCCGATATAGCACCACTGCACTGCAGCCTGGCCAACAGAGTGAGACTGGGCTGAAAAAAAAAAAAAAAGGGAAGCTTCTGCATAATAAAGACAACAATCAACAAAATGAAAAGACAACATAGAATGGAAGAACATTTTGCAACTTACTCATCTGACAAAGGAGTAATGATCACAATATATGTGTGTGTATATATATATGATTAATAATCAGAATCTAGGAGCTCAGACAACTCTAAAAGAGAAAACTCATAATCTAACGGAAAAAACAATGGACAAAAGAGCTGAACAGACACTTCGCAAAGGATGACATACAAATTTTCATACAAACAGGCATATTTTATCTGAGCATATATTCCACACCTTCCCCCAAAACTGAAAATGGGTAATCAAATAAATTATTTAATATAAATAAAACACTATTGAAATATGTAAAATGCATGAGCCAAACAAATGTCCATCACCTAATACATTTACAAATGAAATGTAGAAGTTTCATACAATGCAACATTATTTAGTCACAAAATAATAAGTGAATGGTATAACCTCTTGAAACACTGAAAAGCTTATGCTACACAAATGAAAACAAGAAATATGAAGACACACACTGTGAATTGTTAAATAAAATGTTCTGAATAGTAAATTATCCAGTATAACACTATTTACCATTTATTGTACATGACTTGAGTTCCTTAATTTGTAGAAATCAAAACTTCAAAGGACTGTTTTTCCGTGAAGTTTAACATTAGTGAATTCATTTATTCATGATGTGTTTTTTATTGCATTCAATTCACATTGCTATAGATCCTGAACTCATAAGTGAGGATCATGCATATGTTGGGAGCAAGCCAGAAAACCACTCTGCAATCAAATACTCTGCATGGAATGGAAATTCATAGCACAACGCCAAATGTTCAACCTCAGTCATCTTAGAATTATACATATGTTGACACGTTAATTCACATAGGATCTGGAACTCAAGTGGTTGGTTGGTTGTTGATGGGGTTGACCTGATTTGGGGAGAATTTGTCCTGGAATAATGAAGAGAATGGGGGTTAATATTTTTTCTTACCTGCTTGTTCCTCCCCAGCACCTTCAACTTTATTTTCCTCCTCTTCAACTTTTCCTCTCCTTCTTCACCTTGACCTGTTTCTTCTTTATCCTTTGCTTCTTTAGATGGTTCCTTAGCAGCTTAGTCCTCTTCCCTGCCTCCTCTTCCTCAGCCTCTTCATTATCTTTCTCCTCTTAGGCTTTTTATTCAGAGGGGTACTAGTCTTTGCATTCCTCAATCTTAGCACCCACGATGGATTCCTCCACCATGATTTGCTACACTTGCACGTTGCTGCTGTAGTAGGACAGGAAGGAGCAGGTGGACATCAGGTGGGAGTTGGTATGTAATCCCCAGTAGTTGATCAACCAAAGACTAGGAGGTCTGGGAGTAGCCTGCTTCCCATGCTGCTGAAACTCAGCTGAGTATCCTTGCCTTTGAAGGGTTTCCTCTAAGCTGCAGCCTCAATATAAAGAGCCATCTTTACGTGGAGGACTTGGTATTCATTTAGGTATCCAGACGTTTAACTTTGCATCTTCAATTCATTTTCTAATTTGTGGTTGAAGGCCTGCACACTACTGATGTAGGTGTTCAGCTTGTCCTTTGGCTCCTGCAGCTACATCTCCATTGCTTGATTCATGCCCTGGCATGCTTTGCTCTCCAAGTTCTTGGTCTTGAACATGCAGTGGCTGTGGGACACCTTATTTCTGGTGCCTCGCATGGCATAGACCTTCTTGAAAGCGCTCTGGGTCAGCAGTCTAAAGGGCTCTTGAAGCACTCCTCGGTGTTCTGCAGGCCCTTGGCGGCCATCTTGCCCTACTGAGGGCAGATGGCCTCCAGCAAAGAGGTGAGGTTGGGCTTGGTGAACATGTTAATCTTTATGGAGATCTGCACATACTGGATCTGCCCCTGCAACTGGGTGGATCTCCTCTTAGTGAATATTCTTAAGAAAGGCGATTTCAACCATCAGGCTATCCAGGTGCTTTTTGCTCTGCTGTAGTGCAACCTGGTCAGAACATTTGCAGGCTTCCATCCTGCCAACCTCAGCATGCTCATGCTCTACACCCACTCTTCATAGAGCACTGGTAAGTTGCACGGGGTCTCCTCCAGCCTTCGTGCTTGTTCTGGAGCACCTACCCCTCCTTGGTGGAATCTGGCTGACATGCACGGGTCTACATAGGAAATCTGTTAGAGACAAGATATTTTAAAATATTATAGAGTTTAAGGTCAAGATACATCTTAATTTGTATAAAATTTTTATCAGGTTAATAAAAATATTTTTAAATTAATAATTGTGGTGAAAAAACATTGTGAAACAATTAAAAACCCTCAAGGGTATGCTTTAAAATGATACATTATATCATTTATTTTATGATATATAAATTATAATTATGTAGATCACATATATTACCATTTCAGTTAAAAAGTTAAAATTTATGAAAGCAAATGTAGAAACTACTGGGCATTATTCTTAAATGTATCTAAGATAATACCAATACTCTGTATTGCTGGGAAAACAGACTATATACAGATTACTGCTATGGAGCAGTAGTGTATTGCTATGAAGCTACCCGCAAATATGGAAGCCACATAGGAATTAAATAACTAGCATAGGTTGGGAGTGTGGAGATCTCATAAGATGATGAGGAAAAGTTTGGGACTCCTAGAGTGTTACTAAATTGTTGTGACCAACCTGCTGATTGTGATAGGGAAAATGAAGTAGACACTGAGGAGATCTTGTGTGGAAATGAGGAGCTTATTGGGAACTGGAGCAAACATATGTTATGCATTAGCAAGGAACTCTTGATAATGCATTGTACCCCTGCCCTAGGGATATGTGAAACTTTGAACTTGAGTATGGTGACTATGGTGGAAAAATTTAGGGTATGTGGTGAAAAAAAATTCTAGTGCTCCAGATGTGAACTGAATGCTTCTAAAAATGTGAACTGAATGATCCAGATGTGAACTGAATGCTTCTAAAAACCTAAGCTTATATGAATGAGCAAAGAGATGACATGAAACTGAAACTTACATTAAAAAGAGTAACACGGCATAAAAGTTTGGAAATCTTGCAGCCCGTATTGTGGTGGAAAAGAAAACCCCTTTTTCAGAGAAGAAATTTAAGATGCTGCAGTAAAGCAAAAAAGAGCTAAGTGTTAATATCCAAGACAATGAGGAAAAGACCTCTAAGGCATTTCAGAGAGTCTCTTTCACCACAAACACAGAGGCTTAGCAAGGATAAATGTTTGTTTCATGGACCATATTCAGGACTTGCTGTGCTGCACAACCTTGGGACACCGCTCCTTGAATATGAGCACATTTCACACTTCACATTCTCAGCAGAATTTGTTATTCAATGTCTTTTGAATAAAACCCATTTTAACTAGGTTGAGATATCTTATTATACTTTTAATTTGGATTTCTCTGACAATCAATGATCTTGAGCACTTTTTGATATACCTGTTCATCATTGGTATATTTTTCTTTGAGAAATGTGTTTTTGAAATCTTTTGACAAAATTGTAAGATTTTCCTGTAACTTTTTCCTATATATTGTTTGAGATTTTTATTTATTGTGATTATTAATCCTTTGTCAGATGGGTAAGTTGCAAATATTTCTTCTATTTCTGTGAATAATCTCTACATATTGTAGATTTTTAAATTTTTTCGCAGAAACTTTTCAACTGGATGAGATTCCAGATGTCCATTTCTGGTTAGGTTGCTTGTGCTTCTGGGCAATTGATAAGGAAATCTTTGGCCAGGCATGGTGACTTACACCTATAATACTAGCTCTTTGCAAGGCTAACTTAGATGGATTTCTTGAGGACAGGATTTCAAAATCAACCTGAGGAACATGATGTAACTCCATCTCTATGAATGTGAACAAACAAACAAAAAATTGGAATGATAAGTGGTGATGTGTGCCAGTAGTCCCAACTTCTCGAAGGCTGAGACAGGAGATTGCCTAAGTCTTAGAGACAGTTGTTGCTGTGGGCTTTGATCATGCCACCATAAATCAGCATGGGTGACAATATATCTCAAAAACAAAACAAACAAACAAAAAACTTCTTTTCACATTAATAACCTGGAGATTTTCCCAGGTCTTTTTGTAGTAATTTCAGAGTTTCAGTTTGTAGACTTAAGGCTTTAATTCACTTTGATTCAGTTTTTATATATGGCCAAAGGTAGAAGTCTCATTTTTATTATTCCACATACGGATGCTCATGTTTCTGGGCATCTTTTTTTAACAGGGCATATGTTTTCCTCAGTGGATGTTCTTGGCACATTTGTTCAAATGAGTTTACTGTAGCTATGTGGATTTGTTTTAGGTTCTCTATTCGCTTTCATTTTTCTGTTTCTATTTTATGCCAGCAAAATGCCTGTTTAATGCTGTTTTACTTACTATAGCTCTGTACTCTAATTTGAAGTCAGATAATTTGATTTATCTAGTTTCATTCTTTTTTCTAATGATAGGCTTAACTATTCTGAGTCTCTTATGGTTCCATGTAAATTTTAAAATTACTTTTTCATTTATTTCAAAAATATTATCGGTATTTTGTTAGGAATTATGTTGAATCTGTAGATTGCTCTGGGTAGTGTGGACATTTTAACAATATTATCTTACAATTCCTGAACATAATGTATGTAACCATTTTGTAGTGTCCTCTTCAACTGTTTTCATTATTCAAATCTTTCACTTCTTTGGTTAGTTTCTAACTATTTAACTCTATGTGTGAATATTGAAAATGAGATGATTTCTTATTTCTTTTTGACATTGTTTACTGTTTCAAATTTTTGTCTCTTAATTTTATATACTACAACTCTACTCAATTTGCTTATCAGCTCTAATAGTTTTCTATGGTGTCCTTAAGATTTTTTTCTAATATGAGATTATATCATCTGCAAACCAGAATAATTTGAATTAATCTCTTCCCATTTAAATGCCTTTCATATATTTCTCTTGTCTGATCCCTCTAGAAAGAACTTCTAGTACTATGCTGAATAATGGTCACAGTGGACAACTTTGTTGTATTCTAGATTTTAGAGAAAATGTTTTCAGTTTTTCCCCATTCAGTACAATACTCAATATATTTTATTCTGTCATATAAGGTTTTTATTATGTTGAGGTATGTTTCTTCTATCTTCTGTTTTTTGAGGATTTTTATCTTGAAGGATGTTAAATTTAACCAAATGCTTTTATCACCATCAATTGAAATTATTATATAAAATTTATCCTCCCTTTTATTGAAATGATATAGCAGACTGTTTGATTTGCATACATTAAATCATGTTTTTATTCCAGGAATAAATCCCACTTGGTCATGATACATGGTGCTCTTAATATATTGCTGAATTTGGTTTGCTAGTATTTTATTGAGGGTTACTGCTTCAATAGTCATCAGATATATCTTCCTGTAGTTTTCTTTTCTGCATGTGTCTTTGTCTGGTTTTGGTGTCATGGTAATATTGGCTTTATCTAATTATAATAAGTTGGAGTAATTCCATTCTCCAGTATTCCTCAGAATAATTGAAATAGAATTAATATTAGTTTTTCTTTAAAAATTTGGTAGATTATAGCAGTGAAGCCTGTACTTTACTGTGCTTTTCTTTATGGACATATTTACATTATGGTTTTGATCTCATTACTTGTTATTGGTCTATTCTGGTTTTGAATTTCTTCCTGGTTCAAACTTGATAGATTCTGAGTCATGAAATTTGTCCATTCCTTCTAGAATTTTCAATTTATTTGCATATTGTTGCTCATAGTAGACATAATAATAGCTTGAATTTCTGCAATATCTGTTATAATGTCTTTCTTCACTTTTTATTTTTAATTTTTTGTTATTCTCTCTTATTTTCTTAGTCTGGCTAAGAGTTTATCAATTTTATTTACTATGTAAAAAACAACTTTTAAAAAGTAATCTTTTCTATTGTCTTTGCTATTTCAATTTTATTTATTTATGCTCTGATCTTTGGTATTTCTTTTTTTCTAGTAATTTGGGGGTTGGTTTTCTCTTGGTGTTCTAGTTCTTCAAGATATATTGTTAGATTATTTGAAGTTTTCCTCTTTATTTATGTATGAATGAATACCTAGGAGCCTCCCTTTTTGTATTTATTTCACTGTATTTTGTAAGTTTGGGTATAATATGTTTCCACTATCATTTGATTTGAGAAAAATTTCCATTTTCTTCTTAATTTTTGACCTATTAATAATTCAGGATATTAGTTTATTTGATTTGAATTTATTTATATTTTATTTCAATAATTCAGGAGATATAAGTATTTTTTAGTTAACTGAATAAGTATATAGTGATGAATTCTAATATTTTAGTGTCCCTATCATCCAAGTAGCCAAGTACCTAAATATACCCAAGTAGCGCATATTTTACCTAGTATGTAGTTTTGTAAATGAATACAAAATGATGTTTTTATAAACAATTATATAAACAAAACAGAATGAGAAGAATACAATGATTTTTTGCAGCAACATGAATATTGCTAGAGGTCATTGTTCTGAGTGAAGTCCCACAAGTGGGACCTAAGCTACGAGTATGCAAAGGCATACAGAGTGAGTTAATGTGTCCCACTCCTATGGACTTCACCTCAGAACAATGACCTCTAGCAATATTCATGTTGCTGCAAAAAATCATTGTATTCTTCTCATTCTGTTTTTATAACTTCTCTCAAAGAGAATCTCACTCTCTGTTTTGAACCTTCTGAAGCTGGGTAGAGTAACAGCAACATTCATGTGGCCTCTATCACTGTGACTATGTGGACTTAACCCTGAAGCAAGCAAAGCACTGAGTCTCAACCAAAGTCTTCTGTAAGCACTTCTTGATTATTGTCTACTTTCATTTAAGACCTTTGGACTCTACAGTCAGCAAATGCTGTAGCCAGTCAGGTATGTTTTCTTTCCATCAGGTTGTCAAGATCTCCCAGGCCCCACGTGGTTACTATTTTGTAGTTAGAATCTAGACTCAAAACTTTAGAAGTCTAACTTGTGTTCTGTTATACTGAGGTTGAGCTGGCGCTGAAATCACAAGATGCAATTCTCCTAAGTCTGTCTTCCTTTTACAAGAGGCAGAGCATTCACATTCTATGATCACCATGACCCCAGATTTCAGGAAGTATTTCTGCACTACCACCAATGTTCCCAGAAGGCTCAAGGGCTCTTAGATCATCTTGTAATTATCACTTCCAGGCCTGAGACTCAGGTTTCTGATCAAAGGGCTCCCCTGTGATCCAGAGAAAGTCCAGAAATGATATTCAAGAGTCATAGAATAGAATTCCTCAATAATTTCCTTGGTACTATACCTGCTGTGGCCTAGTGAGACCTAAGCTGCACATGTGAGTGACATTATGCAGTATTTTTCTTTCTGTGATTGGCTTACTTCACATAGCATAACATCTTCTAGTATCCTCCATGTTGGCACAAATGACATCATTTTGTTCTAGATATGACCAAATAAATAACTATTGTGTAAATATACTGCATTTTTATTTACTCATGTTGATAAAATTTGTAGTTGATTTTTTTATAATTCTGGCTATTGTAAATAGAGCTGCAATAAGCATGTACAAACAGATGCTTTTTTTTGTAAACTGATTTTCATTACCCAGTAGTGGGATCACTGTATCAAATTACAGTTAATCATTGTAATATAAGAGCATGGCTAATTTACATTCTTACCTGCAGTATATATATTTCCTTCTGTCCACAACCGATGGCCATTTGATAACTTTTTAATCTTTTTGGTGATAGCTATTTTCAATAAAGTGAGAGAATATCTCATTGTTTTCTTAATTTATATTTTATGGTGATAAGCATAACATTTCTGATGTTAATGGGAGTATTTGTATTTCCGCTTTTGAGGAGAATGTACATTTCTTGTTTGCAGAATTGCCTAATCAGATTCTTTGTCAATTAATTAATTAATTAATTAATTAATTAATTTACTTTGAGACCAAGTCTCACTCTGTCACCGAGTCTGGAGTTCTGTGACATGACCTTGGCTCACTGCAACCTCTGCCTCCCGAGTTCAAGCAATTCTCTGCCTCAGCCTCGCTAGTAGCTGGGATTACAGGTGTCCATCACCATGCCTGGCTAATTTGTGTATTTTTAATAGACATGGGCTTTCACCATCTTGGCCAGGTTGGTATTGAACTCCTGACTTTGTGATCTACTCGACTCAGCCTTCCAAAGTGCTGGGATTACAAGCGAGAACGACCATGCCTGGCCTCTTTGTCCAGTTTTTAAAAATCACTTTGTTTTTTTACTAATGAGTTTCTAGTGTACAGTGCAATTTTGTTACATGATCATATTGTGTAGTGAAGTCATGTTTTTAATGTATTATCATCTGAATAATGTACATTGTGCCCATTAAGTATGTCTCATCAACCAAGCGCTTTCCACCCTTCCATATTTCTGACTATCAAATGTGTATCATTCTACACTTTATGCCCATGCTTACAATATTGTGAATATACAGTATTTGACTTTATGTTTCCAAGTTTATTTATTTAAGATCATGGCCTCCAGTTTCATACATGTCAATAGAGATGATATGACTTTGCTCTTTTCTATAATGAAATTATATTTTATTGTGTTTATGTAGCATATTTATTTAATCTAATTATCTGTTGATAACCATTTTAGGTAATTCTATAGCATTACTAGTGTGAATAATGCTGCAATACTTATGTAAGTATGTATTTTATATAATGTTTTTAATAGCTTTGATAGATACTCAGTAGTGGAATTGATGGAACAAATGGTACTTAAGTTTTTGTTCTTTGATAAATAACTGTGTTGTTTTACATAGAGGTTATACTAATCTATATTCCCACCAACAGTATTAAATATTCTTTCTTAGCATCCTCATCATCTGTTTTTCTTTTTCTTTTTACATAATAGCAATTTTGAATGGTGTAAGATGATATCTATTTTAATGTAGTTATAGTTTGCATTTCTGTAGACATCAGTGATGTTGAACATTTGGTTATATGCTTGCTAGCCTTTAGATGTCTTCTTTTGATAAATATTCATATTATAAATAGTTTTTATTATCTTTTCAAAACTTAAATTTTGGTTTTCACAAACACGTGAAGGTTTGTTAAACAGTTAAACTCAGGTCATAGGGGTGTGTTGTGAAGATTATTTCATCACCCAATAATTAAGCCCAATACCCAAAAGTTATCTCTTCTGCTCCTCTCCCTTTTTCTTCCTTCCATCCTCAAGTAGACCCCACTCTCTGTTATCTCCTTCTTTATTTTTACCTGTTAGTACTTAGTCCTCACCTACAAGCAAAAAATGTGGTATTTGGTTTTCTCTTCTGGCATTAGCTTACTCAGATTAACACCCTCCATCTCCATCCATGTGCCTGGAAAAACAAAACCAAAACCAAAAAAAAAACATAATCTTGTTTCGTTTTTAGTATATATTGGCATAGTATTCCATGGTATATATGTGTCATATTGCTTTATTCAGTCTATCATTAATGAACATTTATATTGATATCATGTCTTTGCTATTGTAAATACTGCTGCAATGAATATTCACGTGTATGTCTCTGTATGGTAGGATGATTTATGTATCATCCTTGGGTACATACTTAGTCATAAAATTGATTAGCCAAATGGTAATTCTGCTTTTAGCCTTTCGCGGAATCACAAGAGTGCTTTCCACAATGCTTGAACTAATTTATGCACCCACAAACAGTGTATACATGTTTCCCTTTCTCTGCAGTCTTGCCAGCATCTGTTACTATTTAACTTTTTAGTAATAGCTTTTCTGACAGCTGTGAGATTGTACTTTATTGTGGTTTTGATTTGCATTTATCTAATCATCACTGGTTTTTAGCTTTTTTTATATATGATTATTGGCAGCATGTATGTCTCCTTTTAAAAAATATCTGTTCATGTCATTTTCCCATTTTTTTTAACGGGTTTTCTATTGGAATTGTGTTAAAGTTCTTTATGGATGTTGGATATTCGATTTTTTCAGATGCATAGTTTGCAAAATTTTTCTGATTTTTGTCAGATGCAGAGTTTGGAAAATTTTCTCCCATTCTGTAGGTTGTATACTCTGTTGACAGTTTCTTTCGCTGTACAAAGTCACATGTTAATGTTTTTATTTTTTTTCTGTTGAGTTGTGTAAGTTTCTTATATATTCTAGATATCAGCCTATTTTTTTTGTTTCTGCTCTAACCTTTGTAATTTATAATTTTCTACATATTGTGAGTAGTTTCATTTTGTTTTCCTAAAACTCTGAGTTTTCTTATTTGATTCTTTAGAGCTTTTTAAGTGTTGGAATTTCCTGCTATTGACTTTTCTCTTTTAGTGATATTTGATTTTTCTTTTTAATTTTATATGTTGTGTTTACTTTTTTATTTATCTCAACTTTTAAACATATTGACTCAATTTTTTTGGTTCATTGGTTTTTCAGGAGCATGCTATTTAATTTTTACATATCTGTAAATTTCTGCAGTTTCTAATGTTTTCCTTTATATTTTTAACTTTACAGTGTTATTTCATTGTGGTACAAATAGATATCACATGTGATATCTATCTTAAGTTTGTTGTGACTTTTTTTTGTTCTAACATATAATCTGTTCTGCAAAATATTCAAAGTGCAGGTTAGAATAATGTGTCTTCTACAGCATTTGGAGGAGGTGCTTTTATCTATTTCTGTTGGCTCCATTTTATCTAGAGTGCAGTTTAAATCAAGTTTTGTGATTAAATCAAGTTGTGTTCATTGCCTGTAAATTATCTGACTTTCTGAAAGTGAGAGATTTAAGTGTCCTGCTATTCTAATGTTGCAGTATTTCTTTAATTGTGATAATATTTACAATCCAGTTAATAACTATATTTGGTCAGGCACACACCTAAACTTCTGGCATGTTAGGAAGGCCAAGGTGGATAGATCACTTGATTCGAGGAGTTTTAGATGAGCCTGGACAACATGGTAAAAACCCATCTCCACAAATAAAGTGCAAAAATTAGCAGGGCATCATGGCATGTTCTTGTAGCCCCAGCTAATAAATGGGCTGAGGTGGAAGGATGGCTTGAGCTCCCGAGACACAGGTTGTAGTGAGTCAATATCACATAACTACACTCCTGATTGGGCAACAGTGCCAGGTTCAAAAAAAAATTCAAAAAAAAAAAAAAAACCATAAAATACACACACTCATGAACACACACACACACAGACACACACACACATATATTTGAAAAAGTAAATAACAAATGTACGCTGCCTACAAGAAATTCAGCTTACCTCTAAAGACAAATACAGCCTAAATGTATACAAACAGAGAAAGACAATCCACAAAACCTATAAAACAAAAGTAAGCAGAAGTGGCTATACTTAAATGAGAGAAAATTATTTGAATTTAAAAGAGTAAAAAATATTAAAATGTCTATATATAAATGCTAAAAAAATTGATTCAGAAGGTGAATAACACAACTTAAATAAGTACACATCAAACACTATTGTTTCTAGATTTATAAGACAGACATTACTAAATAAAGAGATAGCAATACAGTACTATGGGAAACTTTGACCCAACCCTCAGAGGATTAAATAGATCACTGAGACAGAAACCCAAAAAGAAAGCCTGAACTTCTTAAATTAAACATTTCACAAAAGAGAACTAACAGATGCATACAGAAATTATACTAAAAAAAACTTCTGCAAAATGTAAATTATTCTTATTAGTACATGCCATTTGATTAAGATTAACGTGTTAGGCGGCAAAACAAGTCTTAACAAATTTTAATAATTCAAGATCATATTAATATCTGCTTTGATCACAGTGAAGTAAGCCAAACATTAATACCAAGAACTTTGAAAACATACAAATATATGAAAAGTAAACAACATGCACTTGAATGATGACTGAATCAAAAATGACAATAAAACGATTTTAGTTAAAATAAAAAGAAAACACAACATACCAAAGTCTCTGATATACTCAAAATAGTATTAATAAAGAAGCTTAACCGGGCGCGGTGGCTCACGCCTGTAATCCCAGCACTTTGGGAGGCCGAGGCGGGCGGATCACAAGGTCAGGAGATGGAGACCACAATGAAACCCCGTCTCTACTAAAAATACAAAAAATTAGCTGGGCTTGGTGGCGGGCGCCTGTAGTCCCAGCTACTCGGGAGGCTGAGGCAGGAGAATGGCGGGAACTCGGAAGGGGGAGCTTGCAGTGAGCCGAGATCCCGCCACCGCACTCCAACTTGGGGCACAGACCGAGACTCCGTCTCAAAAAATAATAATAATAATAAAAATTTAAAAAATAAAATAAAGAAGCTTAAAACAATAAAAATTAACAGCCTATTACTTTACTTCAAAAAACTAAAAAATAAATAAATAAAAACAGAAAAAATCCAACTCAGTGTTAGCAGAATAAAAGACATAGCAAAGATCAGAAAAAAACTAATAATAAAAAGCAAAAACACAATACCAAAAATTAACAAATGAAAAGTTGTTTATTTGAAAAGACAAATACAACTGACAAGCCATCAACTAGAATAACAGAAAAAACAGTAGAGAAAAGATCCAAGTAAACAGTGTTGAAAATGAAAAAGAAATAATTACAAAAACTGTCAAAAAATAGGAAAGAGTATAAGAGACTACTATGGACATCCGTAATTCAGAAACTAAAAAACCTAAAGAAAATGATTCAGTTTCTGGAAACATAAAGCCTCCTAAAATTGTAACTAGAAAAAGGAGAAAACCAAAACATCAAGAATGAGTAGCAATATTGAATAACTAATGATTTTTTTTAATCCAACGGGAAATACAAAAACACATAAATTTACAGACAAATTTCAGTAACCACACAAAGAACTAATACCAATTCTTTAGAATCTATGTCAAAATTTAAAGAGGAGCGACTTATTGTTAGTTTATTCTATGAAGTGAATATTACCTTCATACTAATACCAAAGACACACTCATACACACAAGACATTTACAAATCCAAAACAACAAAACATATTCATTATTAGTGTAGCCACAAACGTTCTTAACAAAATATGAGCAAACTGAACCCACTGGCACAATAAAATGGATTATACATCATGAGCATGTGGGTGATATACCAGGGGTGAAGGGACAGTGCATTACATTTAAATCAACAGAAGTAATAAACAGAATTAATAGTTTTCTTTAAAAATATGGCTTTCTTTATAGATAAAAGCATTTGATCAAAGGATTTCCTTATGAAAAAATAAACCTTATCAGACTAGGCTTAAACAGAACATACCTCAAGATAATATCTACAATAAACACTCTATAATAAACCAATAGCCAGCATCATGCTGACTGAGGAAGCATTGAAACTTTATCTGTAATTACTAGAAACAGACGAGAATGCTAACTTTTACCTATCCTAAAAAAACGCATTATTGGAAGCCCTTGCCAAAACCATCAGGCAATAGCTAGAAATAAAAAGCATTCAAATTGTAAATGAGGAAGTAAAATAATTTCTGTTCACTGATAATATGATCGTATATCTGGAAAATCTAATAAATGAATTCAGTCAATTTTTAGAAGGCAACATTCAAAAATCAGTTTATAAAAATCAGTTGTGTTTCTATACACCAACAACCTAGTTGAGAATAAAATTAACAATTTATAGATTGGGGTAACATTTATCAATAAATTTTGACAGGGGACTAATTTATGAGAAATTCAACTCCAACAAAAGTATCTTATTAAAAAGTGTGTTTATTTGCTATTCTCACACTGCTATAAAGAACTGCCTGAGACTGGGTAAGTTATAAAGGTAAGAATTTAAATTGACTCACAGTTCCACAAGCTGCTCAGAAAGCACGGCTGGAAAGCCTCAGAAAAGTTACAATCTTAGCAGAAGGGAAAGGAAAATCAACCACATCTTCACATGGTGGTAGTAGAGAGCAGGGAAAGTGCTACATGCTATCATGAGAATAACAGAAAAACATCTGCCCTCATGACCCAACCACCTTCCATCAGGCTCTTCCTCCAACACTGAATATCATAATTTTACATGAGATTTGGGTGGAAACAGAGTCAAACCATATCACTCCAACCTGGCCTCTCCTAAATCTCATGTCCTTCTCAAATCTTAGAATAAAATCATACATTCCCAAGAGCCCCCAAAATCTTAACTCATCACAACAGTAGTTCAAAACTTCAAGTCCAAAGTTTCATCTGAGACAAGGCAAGTCTCTTCCATCTATAAACTTGTAAAATAAAAAAATAAAAATACAAAACACTTAGTTACCCCCAAGATACAATGGGAATACAGGCATTGTATAAATGCTACCATTCCAAAATGGAGAAATTAGTCAAATGAAAAGTGCTACAGGACCCATGTAAGTCCAAAATGCAACAGGTCACTTATTAAATCTTAAAGCTGTAAAATAAGATTCTTTGATTTCATGTCTCACGTTGAAGCCATTTGACATAAGAAGCAGGCTTCCCAGGAACTAAGCGGCCCTACCCCTGTGGCTCCATAGGATACAGCCTCATTGACTGCTTTTACAGCCTAGCATTGAGTGCCTGTAGCTTGTCCAGGTGCATGGTGCAAGTTACTGGGGCATATGTCATTCTGGGGCCTGAGGACTGTGGCCCTCTACTCACAGCACCTCTAGGTAGTGCCCCTGTGGGGACTCTGTGTTAGATATCCAGCCCAGTATTTCCTTCTGCATTTCACTTCTAGAAGTTCACCATGAGGAATCTGCCCCTGCAGCACACTTCTGCCTAGACATCCAGGTGTTTCCATACTTTCTATGAAACTAGGCAGAGGCTTCCAAACCGCAATTCTTGTCTTCTGAACACCTGCAAGCCAAACACCACATGGAAGATGCCAAGGCTTGGGGTTGCACCTTCTGAAGCAATGACCCAAGATGTACCTTGGCCACTTTTAGCCACATTTGGAGGTGGAGCAGCTGGAATGCAGGTTGCCAAGTTCTGAGTCTGTCTAGAGTGGTGGAGATTTGGGCTGGCCCACAGAACCATTTTTCGTTCCAAAGTCTTCAGGCCTATAATGGTCAGGGTTTCAGCAAAAGTCTGGAAAGTACACTGGAGGCATTTCCCTCATTGCATTGTTTATTAACATTCAGCTCTTCTTAATTTACACAAATTTCTGCTGCCTTGATTTCCTTTACAGAAGATGGAGGTTTTTGTTTTGGATTGTTTTGTTTTGTTTTGTTTTGTTTCCAAATGGTCAGGCTGCAAATTTTTCTTTTTTTTTTTTAATTTATTTATTATTATTATACTTTAAGTTCTAGGGTACATGTGCATAACGTGCAGGTTTGTTACATATGTATACTTGTGCCATGTTGGTGTGCTGCACCCATCAACTCGTCAGCACCCATCAACTCGTCACCACCCATCAACTTGTCATTTACATCAGGTATAACTCCCAATGCAATCCCTCCCTCCTCCCCTCTCCCCATGATAGGCCCCGGTGTGTGATGTTCCCCTTCCCAAGTCCAAGTGATCTCATTGTTCAGTTTCCACCTGAGTGAGAACATGCGGTGTTTGGTTTTCTGTTCTTGCGCTAGTTTCTCTGCTCCCTTTTTAAACATAAGTTCTAGTTTCAGGTCAATTCTTTATGTAAATGAATATGGGCTTTTAGAAGCAGCCAGACCAATTCTTGAAGGCTTTGCTGTTTAGGAATTTTTTCCCTCAGATACTCTAAATGATCTTTCTTAAGTTCAAAGTTCCACACATTTCTAGAGCATTTCCACAATATAGCCACTCAATGCTTTTGCTAAAGCATAGAAAGAGTGACGTTTGTTCCAGTTCCCAATAACTATCTCACTTTCATATCAGACTTCCTCAGCTGGAACTACACGGTCCATATCGCTGTCAGCATATTGGTTACAGTCATTCGATGAGTCTCTAGGAAATTCCAAACTTTTCCTCGTCTTTCTTCTACTTTGAAACCCTTCAAACTCTTTTAGCCTCTCTCCATTACTCAGTTCCAAAATTGCTGCCTTATTTCCACAGTTTCAGTCTTTTTTTATGAGATGGAATCTCGCTGTGTCACCCAGGCTGGAGTGCAGTAGTGCTCTCTCAGCTCACTGCAAGCTCCGCCTCCTGGGGTTCATGCCATTCTCCTACCTCAGCCTCCGGAGTAGCTGGAACTACGGGCGCCCACCACCAGGCCTGGCTAATTTTTTGTGTGTTTTTCATAGAGACGGGGTTTCACCGCGTTAGCCAGGATGATCTCGATTTCCTGACCTTGTGATCCGCCCACCCTGGCCTCCCAAAGTGCTGGGATTACAGGCGTAAACCACCATGCCCGGCCCATTTTCAGTCATTTTTATAGCAATGCCTCCCTTCCCTGGTACCAATTTCCTGTACTAGTTGTTTCTTACACTGCTACAAAAAAAACTACCTGAGACTGAATAATTTATTTGAAAAAGAGGCTGAATTGACTCACAGTCCTGCAAGTCATACAGGAATCATGACTGGGAGTCCTAAGTAAACTTACAATCACAGCGGAAGGGCAAAAGAAAATTAAGAACAACTTCACACGGCAGCAGTCGAGAGAGAGAGAGGGAAGTGTTATACACTGTAAAACAACTCGATTTCAAGAGAACTCACTAACATGGGAGCAACAAGGGAAAATCCTCATCTATGATCCAACTCCCTCTTACCAGCGACATCCTGCAACACTGAAGATCACAATTCAACATGAGATTTGGATAGGGAAAGAGAGTCAAACTGTATCAGTGGGCAAATAACATAAATATATATTTCTTTTTCAAAAGAAGACATACAGATTACAAATAGTAATTTGCAATTCTTAAAGTTAATAATCAGAGAAAAACAAAAACATAATATGATATAATCTTACAGTTACCAAATTGCTGTTATTCAAGAGGCAAAAAAAAAAAAAAAAAAAAAAAAAAAAACAGATGTTCAGAATATGCCAAGAAAACTAGTTTTCTTATATACCATCGGTGGAAATAGAATTTGTACAACCTCTATGAGAAACAGTTTGGTGATGTCTCTAAGAATGAAAAATAGAACTGTCATTCCACCTAGCAATTTCGCTACTGTGTAATCAATAACGAAAATAATAAGTGTTGGTGTAGATGTTGAGAAAGTAATACCTTTGTAAACTCCTGGTGGGAATATAAATTAGCATAGACATTTTGGAAGAGATTTAAGGTTCTTCAGGAAGTTAAAATATAATTACCACATTATTCAACAATTTCACTTCTTAGTATATAGCTAAAGAAATTAAAAGATTTGTGTAAGAGATATTTGCAGTCCCATTTTTATTTCACCATTATTTATAATAGACAACACATGAAATATAACCCAACTGTCTATAATAGCTTAATTAATAAAGAAGAAGTGGTAGATAGAAAATGGAATTTTGTAAAGTCATGAAAATATGTAATGGATGACAATACAAATGTAAGTAAACTACTTGCTGTTAAGCGAAATAAGCCAGGCACAGAAAGACAAATAGTGCATTATCTCACTTACATATGAAAATTTCAAAAGTTAATCTCATAAGAACAGTAAGGAATAAGATAGTGACTATGTTTTAGGAAAGGGAGAGAAATGAATAAAGAAAATAAGTTGACCAGAAAATATAAAGTGGCAATTAGATTGGGTAATTACATTTATCAATATATGGCATTGCCTGATGACCTCCATTAGCAGTAATAGATTGAGGACTTCAAAACCGCTTACCTTGGTTTTAAACATTTTCACCACAAAAATTAATGAGGTGATAAATATACATTAATTACCTGTTTTGAATATGTTTTTTAAGATAGGTAGATTTTTTTTTTTTTTTTTTTTTTTTTTTTTTTTTTTTTTTTTGAGACGGAGTCTCGCTCTGCCGCCCAGGTTGGAGTGCAGTGGCCGGATCTCAGCTCACTGCAAGCTCCGCCTCCCAGGTTTATGCCATTCTCCTGCCTCAGCCTCCCGAGTAGCTGGGACTACAGGCGCCCGCCACCTCGCCCGGCTAGTTTTTTGTATTTTTAGTAGAGACGGGGTTTCACCGTGTTAGCCAGGATGGTCTCGATCTCCTGAGCTCGTGATCCGCCCGTCTCGGCCTCCCAAAGTGCTGGGATTACAGGCTTGAGCCACCGCGCCCGGCCGATAGGTAGATTTTTTTTAAGATTTTTAAGATAGATAGATAGATAGATAGATAGATAGATAGATAGATAGATAGATAGATAGATAGATAGATAGATAGATAGATAGATAGATAGATAGATAGATAGAGATAGAGAGATAGAGAGAGAGAGAGAGAGAGAGATAGAAATCGAAACATCACATTTTACTCCATAAATGTTCACAAGGATTATTTGTCAATTGAAATCTTTGGGAAGAAATAAACTGGTTTTAACTTCTGAAATGTTGTATCTCTTTAACCTATTATTATGCATACTTGAAGATAGTGTCTTGTGATTTTTTGAAGTTGTTTTATATATAATTTTTATACATTCTATTCATTTTACAGCACTAAGTTTTCCAATTTATTATTATTATTATACTTTCAGTTCTAGGGTACATGTGCATAACGTGCAGGTTTGTTACATATGTATACTTGTGCCATGTTGTTGTGCTGCACTCATCAACTCGTCAGCACCCATCAACTCGTCATTTACGTCAGGTATAACTCCCAATGCTCATTCTCAACAGACTATCGCAAGAACAGAAAACCAAACACCGCATGTTCTCACTGATAGATGGGAACTGAACAATGAGATCACTTGGACTCGGGAAGGGGAACATCACACACCAGGGCCTATCATGGTGAGGGGGAAGGGGAGAGGGATTGCATTGGAAGTTTTCCAATTTCTTATTGATTTTGTGTCTGTTTGTTTTTTTCTTATTCATGTCAAAAATGGGTTATGAAATTTCTCTCTCTTATTGCAGAACTTCCTTATACCTCCTTCTATTCTATGATTTACTTTATACATGTTTAATAGCTCTCTTTTGGTGTTCACATTTCTACTTGCAATATCTTATTTCTCGATCAAAAATTTATATGTGTGTGTATATATATATATGTCATAAACTGTTTTATGTCTTTGACTCAAAGTTCATTTTGCCTGAAAATACCAGCCCCCATACGCTAACTCTATCTCTTTACAATTTCCATGGGAGGCACTTTTTTCTTTCTTTTTTTTTTTTTTTTTGAAGAAGTCTAACTGTGTCACCCAGGCTAGAGTTAGTGATGGTCTCAGATCACTGCAACCACCCCCTCCCAGGTTCAAGCGATTCTCCTGCCTCAGCGTCCTAAGTAGCTGGGATCACAGGCATCCACCACTATGCTTGGCTAATTTTTGTATTTTTAGTAGTGGTAGGGTTTCATCATGTTGTCCAGGCTGGTTTTGAACTCCTGACCTCAGGTGATCTACCTACCTCGGCTTCTCAAAGTGCTGGGATTATAGGTGGGTGCCACTGGACTGTTTTATTCTTATATGTTATACCTCTTTTTCATAGTTAATTTAAAGGTGATTATCTTGTGGACAACATAAAGTGTTATTTTTTAAATTTTCCACTTTGTCAATCTTGTTTTTTTGAGGGTATAAAGAGTTTATTATTGCAACTCTTATAAAGAGTTTATTAAAATAATTATAAGGTCAGGGAGTTCAAAACTCCAGAACTCAGCCTGAAACACCATAGCAGCTGGTTGTCAAAAATTCTCATGAGAGCCACTGTAAATCTCATGTATGCTTATATTTGTTAGTTTTCAAATGCATCCAGAGAAGTGGTTTCTCCTCTTGGGCCCTATAAATCTCTCTCTTTTGAAAATTATTTACCTATTTATATCTTTTTTACATTGTATGTTTATTTTTACATTTTTAGAGATAGGCTCTCACTCTGTCACCCAAGCTAGAGTGCAGTGATGTGACTATAGTTCACTGTAACCTAAAACTCCAGGGCAACTTTAATTCTTATACACTTAATACAATTACTAAAAAGCAAGTTGTCTTCAATTTACCTATTCATCTTCTGTGTTTCTTATATACTTTATGTTTCTCAATTCTATCTTTTATTAAATTTGATTATTTAGCTGTACTGATTTGAATCCATTGTTACATTACTCTCTTCATATATTTGTTATCGCATTTATACATATATTTCAATGTCCAACTTAAATTTATAATATTCTACTTTGAATAACAATTGGTTTCTTACTATGCAAATACTCTGCTTCTATCTTTATTTTTTCTGCTTTACATGAGTATATTCATGTACTGCAACATCATAAATGGTATGTTATTTAACAATAATTTATAATTATTATGTTGTACAATAATTAAATTATATAGAAAAATGTGACAAATTATATAAATATATGATAATATTGCATTTCATATTTACTAAACATTTATATTTACAAGTGCTATTCATTTTTCTCTTGGCTTTAGGGGTCATCTAACATTTGTCAGATGTTACTAAACATTTATATTTAGAAGTGTTATTCATTTTCCTCTTGGCTTTAAGAATCATCTACTATTCTTTTATTTCAGCCAGAAAGATTGTTTAACGTTTTTTCTTTTTTTTTTTTTTTTTTTTTTTTTTGAGACAGAGTCTTACTCTGTCACCCAGGTTAGAGTACAGTGATGCGATCTCTGCTCCCTGCAAGCTCCGCCTCCCGGGTTCATGTCATTCTCCTGCCTCAGCCTCCTGAGTTGCGGGGACTACAGGCACCTGACACCACACCCGGCTAATTATTTGTATTTTTAGTAGAGACAGGGTTTCACCGTGTTAGCCAGGATGATCTTGATCTGCCCGCCTCGGCCTCCCAAAGTGCTGGGATCACAGACCTGAGCCACTGCACCTGGCCAGCATTTCTTAAAGAGCAGTTCTACTAGTACTAAAGCTTTTAGTGTTTGTTTAACTGGAGGTAGAAACTTTGTTCCTCATTCTTGAACAATAGTTTTGTTAAACCTATAGTCTTTGTATGAGAGCTTTGTTTTCCTTTCCTGAACTTTATGCCATCATATTGTAATATGTCATCATATTGCATTTTATTTATAAAAAATTATTTTGTATGGCTTTAATAGCTGTTAAATTTAATTTATATATATATATAAATATATATATATATATATATATATATATATATATATATATTTTTTTTTTTTTTTTTAAGTTCCAGTTCAGGTTTGTTACATAAGTATACATGTGCCCTGGTGGTTTTTGCTCCACCCATCAACCCGTCATCTACATTAGGTATTTCTTTTAATGCTATCTATTCCCTACCATCACACCCCCAAACATGCCCTGGTATGTGATGTTCCCCTCCCTGTGCCCATTTGTTCTCATTGTTCAGCTGCCACTTATGAGTGAGAACATGCAGTGTTTGGTTTTCTATCCCTGTGTTAGTTTACTGAGAATGATGGTTTCCAGCTTCATCCATGTCTCTGCAAAGGACATGAACTCACTCCTTTTTATGGTTGCATAGTATTTCATGGGGTATATGTGCCACATTTTCTTTATCCAGTCTAACATTGATAGCCATTTGTGTTGGCTCCAAGTCTTTGCTATTGTGAATACTGCTGCAATAAACATCATGTGTGCATGTGTCTGTATAGTAGAGTGATTTCTAATCCTCAGGGCATTTACCCCGTAATGAGATGGCTGGGTCAAATGGTATTTCTTAGTTCTAGATCCTTGAGGAATTGACACACTGTCTTCCACAATGGTTAAGCTAATTTGAACTAATTTGACAGTTACATTAATTTTTATATTTTTGTTCTTAGACATTTGTACTAGAATTAAAATATTGTATTCTATTATACTATTACATTATTACAATATTTTGATATACCGTTGTATTTTCTTTTGTTAACAAGAATTATACTTTTACATGCTTTGTGTTTCTATTTAGTGTTCTTCTGTTTTGACATAAAGGATTATTTAAACTATTTCTCATAAGATAAGTCAAGTGGTGATGGATTTCTTCAGTTTTACATATATCTTTGCTCAAAAGTATTTCTTCACTTAAAAATTTGCAAGAGTTAAGGAAAAGGGGTCAATGCAACAAGAAGAGCTAACTATTCTAAATATGTATGCCCCCAATACAGGAGCACCCAGATTCATACAGCAAGTTCTTAGAGACCTACTAAGAGACACACAATAATAGTGGAAGAATTTAACACCTCCCTTTCAATATTATACAGATCAAAGAGACAGAAAATTAACAAAGATATTAAGAACTTGAACTCAGCTCTGCACCAAGCAGACCTAATAGACTTCTATAGAACTCTCCACCCCAAATCAACAGAACATACATTCGTCTCAGCACCACATTGCACTTATTCTGAAACTGACCACATAATCGAAAGTAAAACACTCCTCAGCAATGCAAAAAAAAAAAAAAAAAAAAAAAGGAAATCATAACAATCTGTCTCTCAGACCACGGTGCAATCAAATTAGAACTCAGGAT
Source organism: Macaca thibetana thibetana (assembly GCF_024542745.1). NCBI lineage: Eukaryota > Metazoa > Chordata > Mammalia > Primates > Cercopithecidae > Macaca > Macaca thibetana. Next base: position 1,522,288 of record NC_065599.1, on the reverse strand, counting down.
TAAGAAACTCACTCAAAACCACACAACTACATGGAAACTTAACAACATTCTCCTGAATGACTACTGGGTAATAACAAAATGAAGGCAGAAATAAACATGTTCTCTGAAACCGATGAGAACAAAGACAAAGACACAACATACAAGAATCTCTGGGACACAGTAAAAGCAATGTTTAGAGAGTAATTTATGGCACAAATGCCAACAAGAGAAAGCAGGAAAGATCTAAAATTGACACCCTAACATGACAATTAAAAGAACTGGAGAAGCAAGAGCAAACAAATTCAAAAGCTACCAAAATACCAGAAATAACTAAGATCACCGTAGAACTGAAGGAAATAGAGACACAAAACAACCCATCAAAAAATTAGTGAAGCCAGGAGCTGATTTTTTGAAAAGATCAACAAAATAGATATACTGCTAGCCATATGAATAAAGAAGAAAAGAGAGAAGAATCAAATAGACACAATAAAAAATGATGAAGGAAATTACCTGGTCACACTGAAATACAAACTACCATCAGAGAATACTACAGAAACCTCTACACAAAAAAAACTGGAAAATCAACAAGAAAAGAATAAATTCCCAGACACATACACCCTCCCAAGTCCAAACCAGGAAGAAGTCAAATCCCTGAATAGACCAATAATAAGTTCTGAAATTGAGGCAGTACTTAGTAGCCTACCAACCCAAAAAAGTCCAGAACCAGATGGATTCATAGCTGAATTCTACCAGGGGTACAAAAAGGAGCTGGTACCATTCCTTCTGAAACTATTCCAAACAATGGGAAAATGGAGGATTTCTCCCTAACTCATTTTATGAGACCAGCATCATCCTGATACCAAAACCTGGTAGAGGCACAACAAAATAAGAGAATTTCAGGAAAATATCCCTGATAAACATCGATGCAAAAAATCCTCAATATAATTCTGACAAATTGAAATCAGCAGCACATCAAAAAGCTTACCCACCGTGATCCTTTTGGCTTCATGCCTGGGATGCAAAACTGGTTCAAATATGCAAATTAATAAACCTAATCCATCACATAAACAGAACCAATGACAAAAACCACAAGATTATCTCAATAGATGAGGAAAAGGCCTTTGATAAAATTCAACACCCCTTCATGCTAAAAACTCTAACTAAACTAGGTCTTGATGGAACGTATGTCAAAATAATAAGAGGTATTTATGACAAACCCACAGCCAATATCATATGGAACAGGCAAAAACTGGAAGCATTCCCTTTGAAAACTGGCACAAGACAAGGATGCTCTCTCTCACCACTCCTATGCAACATAGTGTTAGAAGTTCTGGACAGGGCAATCAGGCAAAAGAAAGAAAGATAGGGTGTTCAAATTGGAAGAGAGGAAGAACCAAATTTACTGGTAAATAATTATGACATGAGTAGAATACTGAGGAAAGAGTGCAAAAACCTATCATAGAACTCATGGTAAGAAACTACAGCACTGAAAAGGGTGCAAGAAAATGTTTAGTAGAGATTGACTTCCAAGGAACTTGAAGTACCATGAAAAGAGTACGTGGGGATGCATTGTTTTGCTCCCCTGGTTGCCACAGGAGTCTTTTGACTGCTGAACTGTCAGATAGTCCCTGTGCTCTCATAAGCCTGTGCTAATGAGCTGTAGGTAGCAATTTGGGAACTTATTTCTCAAGTCTCGCTCTGTCACCCAGGCTGGAGTACGGTGGCACGATCTCGGCTCACTGAAAACTCCACCTCCCAGGTTCATGCCATTCTCCTGCCTCAGCCTCCCTAGTAGCTGGGACTACAGGCACCCACCACCATGCCTGGCTAATTTTTTGTATTTTTAGTAGAGACGGGATTTGAGTAAAAGTAAATTCAAAAATAAACCTTGTCAAATTGAGAAGGCATCACTGTATAGACACTGGAAGTATTAAAAAAAAATGCTGTTTTGATAGCTCCCAAAATCAAACTAGTTCTCTGGCAATAAATTTTAACCAAAATAGAAATTCTGAAATGACAGATACAGAATTCAAGATACAAATTTTAAGTTCAATGAGATACAAGAGAAAGTTTTAGTACAAACACAATGTGAAACAGTTCAGAATATGAATAAATTTACCAAACGAATAAATATTGAAGAAAAGATAATTTCTTGAAATAAAAACCACATTGAAGAAAGTACTAGTGTTAAAAGCCTTAACAATGAATTAGACAAAGCAGAGTTTTGAAAATTTAAAGCCTGAATATAGGACTTTCAAATTAACATTGTCAGCTATAAAAAAAGCAATTAAAAAAAACAAATGAACAATTATTTTGAGAAATATGCAATTATGTAAATTGACCAAACCTATAGGTTTTCAGACATTCCTGGGGAAAAAGAAAATTATAACAAGCTCTAAAAATCTATATGAAAAAATAATTAAGAAAAACATCACTGATCTTCGCAGAGAATTAGACATCCAGATTCAAGAAGCCCAAAGAGAACTTGGGAGATACTTTACGAAAAACCCTATGAAGGCATGTCTCGAGAGAGTGCAAAATGAGCACAAGAGAAAAAAACCTAAAAGTAGCAAGAGAGAATAACCTATCTAATTATAAAGAAAATCATGTCAGACTAACAACAATTTTCTCAGAAAAAGCTGAAGAAGCCAGAACTGATCGGAGTCCTCCTTTTTCCATATTCTCAATTAAAAAAAAAAAAAAACTTGAGCTAAGAATTTTTTTGTTGCCAAACCTAGCTTTATAAAGGAAAAAATATATATAATATTCCTCAGAAAAACAAGCACTAAGCAAAATTTATCACCAATAGACTGACTCAGAAAGGAAAAGCTCAAAGTTTTACAAATGGAAACAAAAGCATGATATCATCACAGAAGTACACAAAAGTATATAACTCAAAAGACTATAAAACAATTACACCAATGAGACTACAAAGCAAACAGGTAACAAATAACAGTATGACAGCAACAAATCCCCACATCTTATTATTTATCTTGAAAGTAAGCAAAGTCCAGGTATAGGCTACTTATAAGAAACTAACAAAAATGTAAAGTTATCCACAGACTAAAATTAAGGACATAGAAAAAGAATGCTATGCAGACAGAAAACAAAAGTAAGTAGGAGTAGCTGTCTATATATTAGATAAAACATAATTTATTATTAAAGTTTCTATGTTATATTTGTTTTGTTTTATTTTGGTGTTTGGAGTCCCTAGTAGGTGTATATTATTATAGAGTACATTTGATTCTTTAAAAAAGGAGCATGCCATATATAACAATTGCATCATGGAGATTGGGGTGTCCATCCACTCAAGCATTAATCCTTTGAATTACAAACAATGCAGTTACACTCTTTGTATTATTTTTAAAATGCACAGTTAAATTATAATTGATTAGAGTCACTGAGTTGTGCTATTCAATAGTAGGTCTTACTCATTCTTCCTAACAATTGTTTGGTATCCATTAACAATGCCCACCTCCCTCCAACCCCATACAACACTTCCAGCCCTCTAGTCACCATTCTCCTACCCTCTATTTCCATGAATTTAATTGTTTTGACTTTTAGATCCCACCAATGAGTGATAACATACAATATTTATCTTTCAGTGCCTAGCTTATTTCACCCAACATATTAAATTCCAGTTTCACCAATATTCTTGCAAATGACAAGAGGATCTCATTGTTCTTCGTGCCTAGATACAACTCAAATGTGTATATGTACCACATTTTTCTTATTCATTCACCTGTCACTGGGTACTTACACTGCCTCCAAATCTTAGTTATTATGAACAGAACTGCAACTGCAACAAACATGAACGTGCAGGTATTTCTTTTATATACTGATTTTCTTTCTTTTGGGTGTATACTCAGCAGTGGAATTGCTGGATCATATGGTGTCTCTGTTGATAGTTTTGTGAAGAACTTCCAAGCTGTTTTAAATAGTGGTTATACTAATTAACATTACCAGCAACAATGTACAAGTATTCTTTTATTCTACATATTCTCACAATCATTTGTTATTGCCTGTTTTTTGGACATGACATTTTAACTGGGGTACTATGATAACTCATGGCAGTTTTGATATGTATTTCTCTGATGATCAATGATGTTGAGCATGTTTTTACATCTATGTTAGTCATTTGTATAGTGTCTTCTGAGAAATGCCTATATAAATCTTTTGCCCATTGTGATCAAATTATAGATATATTTCCTGTAGAGTTGTTTGAGATTTGTATACATTCTGGTTAGAATTTATTTGTCTGATGGGTAGTTTCTAATTATTTTCACCCATTCTGTAGATTGTCTCTTTAGTTTGTTGATTGTTTTCTTTGCCATGAAAATTTTTAACTTGGTGTGATCCCATTTGTTCATTCATGCTTTCATTTCCTGTGCTTGTAGGGTATTTCTCAAAAAATACTAGGACACATATAGCCTCTCAAGACTAAACCAGGAAGAAGTTGAATCCCTGAATAGACCAATAACAGGCTCTGAAATTGAAGCAACAATTAAGATCTTACCAACCAAAAAAAGTCCAGGATGAGACAGATTCACAGCCGAGTTCTACCAGAGGTACACAGAGGAACTCGTACCATTCGTTCTGAAACTATTCCAATCAATAGAAAAAGAGGGAATCCTCCCTAACTCATTTTATGAGGCCAGTATCATCCTGATGGCAAAGCCTGGCAGAGACACAACAAAAAATGAGAATTTTAGACCAATATCCCTGATGAACATCAATGCAAAACTCCTCAATAAAATACTGGCAAACTGGATCCAGCAGCACATCAAAAAGCTTATCCACCATGATCAAGTGGGCTTCCTCCCTGGGATGCAAGGCTGATTCAACATACACAAATCAATAAATGTAATCCATCATATAAACAGAATCAAAAACAAAAACCACATGATTATCTCAATAGATGCAGAAAAGGCCACCGACAAAATTCAACAATCCTTCATGCTAAAAACTCTCAATAAATTAGGTATTGATGGGACGTGTCTCAAAATAATAAGAGGTATTTATGACAAACCCACAGCCAATATCATACTGAATGGGCAAAAACTGGAAGCACTCCCTTTGAAAACTGGCACAAGACCTCTCTCAATACTCCTATTTAACATAGTGTTGGAAATTCTGGTCAGGGCAATCCGGCAGGAGAAAGAAATAAGGGTATTCAATTAGGAAAAGAGGAAGTCAAATTGTCCCTATTTGCAGATGACATGATTGTATATTTAGAATACAACCCCATCATCTCAGCAAAAAATGTCCTTAAGCTGATAATCAACTTCAGCAAAGTCTCAGGATACAAAATTGATGTGCAAAAATCACAAGCATTCCTATACAGCAATAACAGACAGACAGCCAAATCATGAGTGAACTCCCATTCACAATTTTTCAAAGAAAATAAAATACCTAGGAATCCAACTTACAAGGCGTGTGAAGGACCTCTTCAAGGAGAATTACAAACCACTGCTCAATGAAATAAAAGAGGACACAAACAAATGGAAGAACATTATATGCTCATGGATAGGTATAATCAATAGTGTGAATATGGCCATACCGCCCAAGGTAATTTATAGATTCAATGCCATCCCCATCAAGCTACCAATGACTTTCTTCACAGTATTGGAAAAAACTACTTTAAACTTCATATGGAACTAAAAAAGAGCCTGCATTGCCAGGACAATCCTAAGCCAAAAGAACAAAGTTGGAAGCATCCACTACCTGAATTCAAACTATGCTACAAGACTACTGTAACCAAAACAGCATGGTCCTGGTACCAAAACAGAGATGTAGACAAATGGGACAGAACAGAACCCTCAGAAATAATACCACACATCTACAACCATCTGATCTTTGACAAACCTGACAAAAATAAGAAAAGGGGAAAGGATTCCCTATTTAATAAATGGTGCTGGGAAAACTGGCTAGTCATATGTAGAAAGCTGAAAAAGTATTCCTTCCTTACACCTTATGAAAATTAGTTCAAGATGGATTAAAGACTTAAATATTAGACCTAAAACCATAAAAAGCCTGGAAGAAAACTTAGGCAATACTATTCAGGACATAGGCATGGGCAAGGACTTCATGACTAAAACACCAAAAGCAATAGCAACAAAAACCAAAATTGACAAATGGGATCTCATTAAACTAAAGAGCTTCTGCACAGCAAAAGAAACTACCATCAGAATGAACAGGCAACCTACAGAATGGGAGAAAATTTTTGCAATCTACCCATCTGACAAAGGGCTAATATCCAGAATCGACATAGAACTTAAACAACTTAGGAAAAAATTAAGCAACCCCATCCAAAAGTGGGCAAAGGATATGAACAAACACTTCTCAAAAGAAGACATTTATGTAGCCAACAGATACATGAAAAAATGCTCATTATCACTCGCCATCAAAGAAATGCAAACTAAAACCACAATGAGATACCATCTCACACAATGATGATCATTAAAAAGTCAGGAAACAACAAGTGCTGGAGAGGATGTGGAGAAATAGGAACACTTTTACACAGTTAGTGGGAGTGTAAACTAGTTCAACTATGGTGGAAGACTGTGTGGTGATTCCTCAAGGATCTAGAACTAGAAATACCATTTGACCCAGCCATCCAATTACTGGATATATACCCAAATGATTATAATTATGCTGCTATAAAGATGCACACACACGTATGTTTATTGTGGCACTATTCACAATAGCAAAGCCTTGGTACCAACCCAAATGTCCATCAGTGACAGACTGGATTAAGAAAATGTGGCACATATACACCATGGAATAGTATGCAGTCATAAAAAAGGATGAGTTCATGTCCTTTGTAGGGACATGGATGAAGCTGGAAAACATCATTCTGAGCAAACTATTGCAAGGACCGAAAACCAAACACCACATATTGTCACTCATAGGTGGGAACTGAACAATGAAAACACTTGGATCCAGGGTGGGGAACACTACACACCAGGGCCTGTTGTGGGGTAGAGGGAGGGGAGAGGGATAGCATTTGGAGACATACCTAATGTAAGTGACAAGTTAATGGGTGCAGCACACCAACATGGCACATGTATACGTATATAACAAACCTGCACGTTGTGCACATGTACCCCAGAACTCAAAAGTATAATAATAATAAAAAAATACTAGCCCAGTGTTCTGAAGTTGTTGTTGTTGTTGTTTTCAATTTTTTTGTAATAGCAGTTTTATAGCTTGAAATCCTCAATTTAACTGTTTAATCCATTTTGATTTGCTTTTTAATGGAAAAATAGATGTGCCTAGTTTCATTTTTCTGCATATAGATATGCAGTTTTTCCAGTGCCATTAATTGAAGAGATTGTCTTTCCCCTAGTATACATTTTTGGTAACTTTATAAAATATAAGTGTACTAGTTTACTGAGATGGTTTAATTTGTTTCTGGGTTCTATAACCCACTCCACAGGTCTGTGTGTCACTTTTCATGTTAGTACCATGCTGTTTTGCTTATTTTAGCTCTACAGTATAATATGACGAATGGAATATAATTCCTCCATTTTGTTCTTTCTGCTTATGATTGATTTCGCTATTCTGGGTCTTTTGCAGTTTTCTCTAAACTTTAGGCCTTCTTTGAATTTTGGTAAAAAATATTGATCCTTTAATAGGAATTGTATCGAATCTATAGATCACTTTGCATACTAAGAATATTTTATCTTTTTACAAAATGGAAAGATAGTCTGTGTTTATTATTCCAACCTGTGAACATAAACTCTATATTTTTGTTGTCCTTTAATCCCTTTCATAAGTGTTTTATAGTTATTATTATAAATATTTTTTCACTTCTTTGGTTAATTCCTAGCTATCTAATTTTATTTTCGACTGTTGTAAATGGGGTGTGTGTGTGTGTGTGTATATATATATATATATATATATATATATGGAGAGAAAGAGAGACAGAGAGAGTCTTGTTCTGACACTCAGACTGGAATGCAATCATAATCTTTTTGGGCTCAGGTTATTCTACCAAATCAGCCTCCCAAGTAACTGAGACCACAGGCATGTGGTCAGAATCTCTTTAGTAGAGATAGAGTTTTGCCATGTTTCACAGGTTGATCTCAAACTTCTGTGCTCAAGCAATACACCAGCCTTAGCCTTCCAAATTGTTAGAATTAAAAACTTAAGCCACTGTGCCTGGCCAGATTACTTTTTAATATATTTTTCAGATTGTTTAATATTGGCACACAGACATGCTACCAATGTTTGTATGCTGATTTTTTATCCTGCAACTTTACTGAATTTTCATATAAGTTCTAATTAATTTTTGTGAAGTCTTCAGGTTTTTCTAAATATAAGATCATATCAAGTAAAACAAGAATTTGAGTTTTCCACTCCTATTTGAATGACTTTTATTTATTTATATTTTCCTTTGTGTAATTGCTCTAGTTAGGGTTTCTATTAGTATGTTGAATAACAGTGGTAAAAATGAGCATTCTTGTAATGCTTCAAATTTTAGAAGAAAGGGTTTCAGTTTCTCCCCATGCAGTATAATAGTTTTAAGTCTGCCATATATGGATTTTTAAATATTGAAGTGTGTTTATTCTTTAAACAGTTAAAGTACTTTTTATTACAAAGAGATATTTAATTATGTTAACTGTTTTTTAACATCAATTGAAATAAGTATATTTTTATTCATTCTGTTGATATAATGCATCATATTAATTTATTTGTATATGAGAAAATGTCCTTGCATTTCATGGATAAATCACACAAGATCATAGTGAATGATTTTTCAAATGTATTGTTGAATTTGGCTTGTTTGTATTTTATTGAGGATTTCTGCATCAATATTTATCAGAAATATTGGCCAGTAGTGTTCTTTTATTCATGTATCTTTGACTGGTTTTGGTATCTGTGCAATACAGGCCTTGTAGAAAGAGTATGGCAGCATTCCTTCATTGTCTCTTGATTTTTTTAACTAGTTTGATTATTATTAGTATCAGCTACCTTTTACATGTTTTGTAGAATTCATCAGTCGCTGATGTTTTGTCTTTACTGGCATACTTTTTATTATAACATTGATCTGGTTACTTGCTGTTATTAGTATTCTCAGATTTTGAATATCTTTTTGGTTTAACCTTGGTACACTTCATACCTAGCAATTTGTTTATTTTATTAGCACATAGTTGCTCATGGTAGCCACTAATGATCCTTTGACTTTCTGCAGTATCAGATTTAATGTATTATTTTTTATTTCTCATTTTATGAATTTGAATCTTCTCTCTTTTTTTTCTTAGTCTTGCTAAAGATTTGTCAATTTTGTTTAATATTTTTAAAATGTTTCGATTTCAATAATATTTTGTGTTGTTTTTCAATTTCATTTTTTAAAATTTCTGCTTGGATCTTTTGTTATACTAACTTTGGGTTTGATTTGCTCTTGTTATTTTAGTTCTTTAATATGCAGCATTAGATTATTTATTTGAATTTGTTATCTTTTTCATGTAGACCCTTACACTGACGCTGATAAACTTCCATTTTAGTTCTGCCATTTTTTTTGTATCCCATAAATTTTGACATAAGTTTTTCCATTATCATTTGTTTCACAATTTTTTTCAGTATCGTGATTAAGGTGGCTAAATTATTGGACATATGGTGGTATATTTATAATTTGATTTTGTTTCTATAGTTTTCACAGTTCTTTTTGTTATTAATTTCTTGTTTTATTTATTCATCATCAGAAAAGATGCTGGGTACTATTTCAAATATTTTGAATAATTTAAGATATCCTATGTCCTGACATACAGTCTATTCTTGAGAATTATCTATTTGCTGAGAAAAATAATGTGTATTATGTACCTGATGGATGAAATATTCATAAATGATATTTATGAAATCTATTTAATCTATAGTACTCATTAAGTCTGATGTTTCTTTGTTGATTATCTGTATGGAATTCTGTCCAATCCTGAAATTAGGATGTTAAAGTCTCCAGCCATTATCATGTTGGAGCCTGCCTCTCTCTTTAGCTGTAATAATAATATACTTATGTATCTGGATGCTTTGATATTGTTGCATATATATTTAAAATTGCTATATCCTTGTTTTTATAATTTTTCTGTTTTAAGAAGTATTTTTAAACCTTTGATATTTGGGAGATTAATAATTATATATATGAGGTAGTTCTTTTGTTTAAATCTGCTTGGTTTTCTATAACATTCTTGTACTTGAGTATTAATATCTTTTTTCTATGTTTCGGAAGTTCTCTGTAAATATGCTTTCTATTTCTACCTAGTTATTTATCTTTTCTGTAAGGTCAGTCACTCTTAGATTCACTTTTGGTAGGCTATTTTCTAAATTCTATAGGCATGTTTTATGGTGTTTTTATTATTCTTTATTCTTTTGTTCTTTTTGATTATGTTTTTTCAAATTTCTGATCTTAAAGCTCAGTATTTTTTTCTGCTTGATCTATTCTGCTCCTAAAATACTCTGCTGCATTCTTCAGTATGCCAACTGCATCTTTCAACCAAAATTTTTGTTGATTTTTAGAAATTATTTCAATGTCCTTGCCAACTTTATCTAATATAATTCTGAATTCCTTCTCTGCACTATCGTAGTTTTTAAAATTTTTCCTCCACACACATTTTGAATTATTTGAAAAACCATATATCTCTGTTTTTCCTGATTTAATTTCTGGTGTCTTTACTTTATTTGGTCAGGTCACATTTTCCTGAGTGGTGTTGATGCTAGAAGATGTCCGTTCATGGCTGAACAGTGAAGGGTTATTTATTGTAAGTTTTACTGTCTGGGTTTGTTCTTATTTGTCCTTCTTGGGCAGGTAATATAGTTTCACTCTGTGTACCCACACAAACTTCATGTTAAAATCTAATTCCCAAATTGGAGGAGGTACCTTCAGAAAAGTGATGAATCATGGGGTGTGGATTACCTACTTAATTTTTTCATGCTGGTGAGTTCTCACAAGAACCTTATTGTTTAAAATCATGTAGCACTTCCCCTTTCACTCTCCCATTCTGCCATTTGAAGATGCTTGCATTCCCTTTGCCGTTTTGCCATAATTATAAATTTCCTGAGACTTCCCCAGCCATGCTTCCTGTACAGCCTACAAAACGATGAGTCAATTAAATCTGTTTTCTTTATAAAATATCCGTTCTCAGGTAGCTTTTTATTTTTTATTTTATTTATTTATTTATTTCTGAGACAGAGTCCCTCTCTTACCCAGACTAGAGCGCAGTGGCACGATCTTGGCTCACTGCAAGCTCTGCCTCCCAGGTTCACGCCATTCTCCTGCCTCAGCCTCCCGAGTATCTGGGACTACAGGCGTCACCACCATGCCTGGTTAATTTTTTATATTTACTTTTAGTAGAGATGGGGTTTCACCATGTTAGGCAGGATGATCTTGATCTCCTGACCTTGTGGTCCACCCGCCTCCGCCTCCCAAAGTGCTGAGATTACAGGCGGGAGCCACCATGCCCGACCCTCAGGGAGCTTTTTATAGCCGTGTGACAACAAATTAATAGGGAAAATTGTTACCAGAGAGGTGGGGTATTGCTATAAAGATACCTGAAAATGTGGAAGTGACTTTAGAATTGGGTAATAGGCAGAGGGTGGAACACTTTGGAGTGCTTAGAAAAAAAAAAAAAAAGAAAGAAAGAAAGAAACAGAAAGATGAGGGAAAGTTTGAAACTTCCTAGAGACTTGTTGAATTATTGTGACCAAAATGTTGATAGTAATATAAACAAGGAAGTCCCTGGTGAGGTGGTCTCAGATGAAGATGAGAAACTTATTGGAAACTGAAATAAAGAGTAAATAAAAACTTGCTATGCTTTAGTGAAGAGGCTTGTGGCACGGTGCACCTGCTCTCTCAGAGATTTGAGAAACTTCAAAGTTAAGAGAGATGATTTAAGTTATCTGGAGAAAGAAATATCTACACAGCAATGCTGTCAAGAGGTAGCCTGGCTGCTCCTAAAAGCTTAACTCATATAAGTTTGCAAAGGGAAGGTCAGATATTAAAACTTATGTTTAAAAGGCAAGCAAAAAAATAAAAGTTTGAAACAGGCTTGAACCTGTGGTAGAAAAGAAAACCCTGTTTTCTGTAAAGAAATTCAAAGCCACAGTAATTTGCATAAGTAAAGAGCTGAATGTTAATAATTAACAAAAATACCTCAGAAGATTTCAGAGACCTTTGCAACAGACCCTCACCTCATTCCCCCTCCCCTTTTGCCCCTCCCTACCCAAACCCACCCCACTATCACAGGCCTGCAGGCCTAGAAAAACATGGTTCTATGGGCCAAGCTTAGGACTCTACTGCTCTGTGCAAACTTGGGACATGGCACCCTGTGTCTCAGCCACTCCAGCTCCAGCTGTGGCTAAAAGGGGCCAAAGCACAGCTTGGGTCGTTGCTTCAGAAGATGCAAACCCCAAACTTTGGTGATTCCCACCTTGTGCTAGGGCTCTGAATGTGCAAAGGCAAGAGTTGAGTTTGGGGGCTTCTGCCTAGATTTCAGAGTATGTATGAAAACACCTGGTGGTTTAGGCAGAAATGTGCTTCAAGATGGAACACTTATGGAAAACTTCTGGTGAAGTGAAGAGAAAAAATGTAGGGTTGAAGTCCCAACACAGAGACCCCACAGAAGCACTGCCTAACAGACTTGTAAGAAAGGAGCTACTGCCTTTCATTAACAGCTTGTACCATGTACCTGGAATAGATGTAGGCACTACATGCCAGCTTGTAAAGGCAGCCAAGGGGGATGTATCTTACAGAACCACAGGGAAAAAACTGCCCAACACCTTGGAAGCCCACCCTTTGCATCAATGTAGCCTGGATGTGAGACATGGAGTCAAATAATGTTATTTTGAAGGTTTAAAATGTAGTAACCTCCTGGCTGTGTTTTGGACTTTCAAGGGATGTCTAGCCCCTTTGTTTTGACCTATTTCTGTTTTTTGGAACAGAAACATTTACTCAATGTCTGTATGTCCTTTGTAACTTAGAAGTAACTAACTTGTTTTTTATTTCGCCAGTACATAGGCAGAAGGGACTTGCCTTGCCTCCAGTGAAACTCTGGACTCAGACTTTTGAGACAATGCTGGAAGAAGTTAAAACTTTAGGGGACTGTTGAGAAAGCATGATTGGTTGTGAAATGTGAAAAAAAAAAAAAAAAAGCATGAAATTTGCGAGGAGCCAGAGGTGGTATTTGACTCTCTGTTCTCACCCAAATCTCATGTGGATTTGTAATCTCAGATGTTGCAGAAATAACAAGATGATACGTAGTTTAATCATGGGAAACATTTCCTGCTTGCTTTTCTCATGATATTGAGTTTTCATGAGATCTGGTTGTGTGTTTCTCTCTTCCTTCTGCTCTCTCTCTCATTCCCCCATGCGAAAAAGATTCTTGCTTCCCATTTTCCTTCTGCCCTGATTAAAAGTTTCCTGAGAGTTCCCCAGTCACACTTACAGCCTATAAAACTGTAAATGAATTAAACATTTGCCTCTTCATAATTTACCTGGTCTTCAGTAATTCTCTGTACTCTGCAGCAGTATGATAAGGGACTAATACAGAACTCTTTTCATATGTTAAAAAAAAAAACTTGGGTGTTTTGGTCTATGCTTTATCTGCTTTAGGGAGAACTCTGAAGCCCAGTGATGACATGGTTTTTGCCAACTTGGGGAGTTACTTCCTTGGTGATCTTGAACAAAGTCTGATTGGGTTACCTAGATTACCAGGCCAACACACATATTCTGTTTTCTTTATTCCAAACAAATGGAGTCTGTCTCTGTGCAGAATCATCTAAAGTTGTGATAACACAAGCACCCCTCTGGCTAGGCACTATATCTGTGCTGTACCTAAGGTACAAGAAAAAGTCTGCTTTATTTTCCCTCTACTTTTTTCAAGAAGTTTTGCCTGACAGCCACCACAGGACTCTCACCTGCAGCCTGCAATTCTCAGAGGCCGCCCAAGAACATTGAAATAGTACCTGAGTATCACTGCTGGTTATTCAGGGGCAGAAATCTCTTCAGTTAGCTGGTAATAAGTGCTCTGAGGACTGAGCCCTTCCCTAAAAGAACAAAGCAGGAGGAATCACCTTATCTGCTCAAACTATATTACAAGGTTATAGCAACTAAAAGAGCATAGTACTGGCATAAAAACAGACATAGAAATCAGTAAAATGAAATAGAGATCCCAAAAATAAGGTACATTACTACAACCAACTGATGTTTGGAAAAGTTGATAATAACCAAACTGAAGAAATAATACCCTTTTCAATAAATGGTACTAGAAAATAAGCTTGTGCATAGAAACAAAACCAAAACTATAAGTTTCATCACTTGAAAACATTACCTAATGATGAATTAAAAACAAGTGAAAAATCTGAAATTATCAAAATCCCAGGAGAAAAAGAAAAATGCAGGAACTCTCTACTGGACTATGGCCTCGGTAAAATATGTATGTCTAAGTTTTCAAAGGCAAACTAAAAATGAAAAAATGTAGCCAAATGAGATGCAGTTAAAGTAAAGACATATATATACACACATGTACACACACACACACACATATTTATTTTTCTATTATTACATATAAGGATAGCACATTTGCTTTAATTATACATATGTAATTGCTGAATATATATGTGTGTATACATAATTAGCAGAGTAAACAATCTACAAAGTAGAAAAACAACTTGCAAACTATGAATCTGACAATTGGCTGATATTTAGAATCTTAAAATCAGTCAAACAATTTAACAAGAAATAAAAAATAACCCCTTAAAAATGTGGGCAAATAATGTGAACAGACATTTCTCCAAGGAAATCATACAGGTGCCCAGCTGACAGATACTGTTGAGCTCATTAATCTTGAGAGCAATGTTAACTTAAAATCACAGTGAGATATGATATTACACAAGTCAGAGTGGGTAATATTAAGAAACTAAAAATCAACAGATGTTGGTGATAATATAGAGAAAATAGAAAGTTTATACACTGTAGATGGGTATGTAAATTAGATCAAACTGTATGAAATGTTGCATGAATATTTTCAAATAATTAAAAGTACATCTACTATATAATGACAATTCCACTACTGGGTACCTAATTTAAAAATAACAGGTCATTATATAAAAAAGATACCTTCACTTGTTTGTTCATCACAGTATTATTATTTATAGTAGCTAAGTTATGTAATCAATCTAAGTATCCATCGATGGATGATAGAAAAAGTAAAGATGGCCTATATTTATACCATGCAATACCTCTCAACCATATAAAATAATAAAATCATGTATTGTGAAGCAACATGGCTAGAACTGGGAGCCATTATCCTGAGTAAAATGATTGAGAAACAGAAAATCACATAACACATCTTCTCACTTATAAATGGAAGCTATATAATGGGTATGCATGGCCATAAAGAGTGGAATGAGACAACTTACAGACTTCAAATGGTGTGAGAGTGAGACGGGTGAGGGCTGAAAAACTACCCACTGGGTCAACATACACAAATTCATTACTACACAATATATTCATGTAAAAAACTGCACTTTAAACCCCCAAAATTCCAAATGACATTGCTTTTTAATTTTTATTTTCTTTATTACTAGCGAGCTTAAGCAACTCCATGAGTTTACTGGCAATTCATATTTCTCTTAGGTTAAATGCCTGCTCATAACTTTAGCCCAATTTTGAATTCAGTTTGCTGTTATTGATTATTCAGGATATATTCATGCACTCCATATTTGAGTTTATACATTGCAAACATATTTTCCCACAACTATAACTTGTACTTGAATTTAGTTTATACGTTTTTATAACCAATTTTTTAAGTGTATTCAATACTATAAACTTTTTTTTTTTGCATTAGGATTCTTTGTGTTTCATTAGAGGAAACTTTCTCACTCTGAGTTTATAATGTTACTCTATAATTATTTCCTAATTTTTCTTCTAAAAATACGTGATTACTTTTAACATTTAAATTTTTAATCATTTTGGGGTTGGCATTTGCATATGATGGATATAAACTAGATATCTTTTTGCATTTTTATGGGGATAACAAATTTGCAGTGCTTGATTTGTTAATCCTTTTTCCTACACTAATGTTCTACCATTTCTGTCATGTTAATGCTTTATGTATACATTAGTCAATTATTAGGCTCAGCTCATTGGTTTCTGTAGCTTTTCCTGCATCAACACATGCTGTTTCTGTAGTTGTATGTTGGCTAAGACCATTCTTCAGATGTAGAAAAATAAATATATTATCTATTTTGTCTTTTGACTCTCACTTTCAGTTGCATGAAAGTCAGGAGACTTTCGTTCTCTTATCTTTGGTGATCTTTGTGACAGTGTACTTCATTTTAAACTGTTGGATTGTTAGAGGCCTCACTTATGGAGTCATTTCTCCAAAGAGGACAATCTCCAGTTTTGTTTGTAGTTAGAGAGTACAATGTGCAGAATCCAGTTTTTTTGCCCTTTTCTTGTAAATGCTATTCAATAACATATTTGCATTATATGAGTTTTTAACTTCTTTAGACATTAGTGTAAACTGAGAGCCTACTCTGGGTAAAATTGGATGTAACAAAATAGCAAACATTTTTTGAGCACTTAAAATATGCCAAATATACTTCTAAATGTTTTATATGCATTATCACATTTAATTTGTGTAACAACAAAACTAGATTGCTGCACCAAAGAAAGCATTGATTACTAACCACAATATGTACACTCCTAATCTTAGCTCAAGCTTATTAACTATACAAATGTATTTACTGATATGGTCATACCTGGTACTCTACAATGATTAGTGAAAACATGGAGTTTTCATAAAGACAGGAGTGTCATTGACCCTGTTGGTTGCCTATCTAACCTCTCTCTTATTTCTGAAAATGTTTTTAAGATAAATAGCCTTCTTTCAACTGCTATATGTTTCAGGGTCAGCTGGACCCATCATGAGGCCCAATGGGTCTACAGAAATTTAGGGAGTTCAACATTGGTCACAAAAATATTGGTGACATAAAAATGTGCCTAAATTTAGCCCAGTGAACCACAGGGAGGAAGGGTTTATGAAAAGTTCTTCTTTCTCATTGACAAATAATATGTAAGGTAAGATCCTTATCTGCCACTAAGTCTTCACTGTTTCCAGAAAATATGCATAGCAGGTGTTTGTGATCACAAAGGAAACTAACTATAGGATGAGGTCAAAAGTGAGAACCATGGAGTAAAATCTCAATGGAAGTAACCTAAAATTTTTAATAAAATTACTAAACGTCAAATTATACCATACTGGCTACCTTACTGTAGAGTCAGTATATTTTTATTATAAGAAGTAATGCACATACTGCTATTGATATGTTTTTTTCTAAAAAACAATTTGGCAACATAGAGATTTTAAATATTTATAACTTTGAAAAATCATTTTTAACCAGAAATATAAATAAGATTACCTAAACAGAGCACATGGGAGAGGAAATGGAGAGAGTCTGACACAGAGACTGAATTTAAAATGGAGAAGGATGACCCAGAAAGGGAGATGAAGAAAGCATAGCTACACAGTTGGCAGAAATTGAAGACAAAGCTGTATCATAGAAGCTAGATGTATTCTCACACTTCTATAAAACACTTTCCAAAACTGGGCAATTTACAAAAATAAATAAATAAATAAATAATAGCCACACTGTTTTGCAGGGCTGGTAAGGTCTCAAAAAACTTATGATCATGGAAGAAGGAAAAGCAGATCTTTCCTTCACAGGGCAGCAGTAAGAATAATAATGAGAGACCTGCAGAGTGCGGGAGGGAAAGCCCCTCACAAAACTATCAAATCTCATGAGAACTCAGACTATAACATAAAAAACATGGGGTAACTGCCCTTATGATTCAGTTATGTCCCACAAGTTCATCCTCCAACATGTGAAGATTAAAATTTACATTACAATTTAAGATGAGATTTGGGTAAGGATAAAAACAATATTATGTTTTTCTCCTAACCACCACAAATTTTATGTTATTATATTTAAAAACATAATCGTGCCTTTCTAACAGTCCCCCCAAAGTCTTAATTCATTATAACATTAATCCAAAAGTCCAAGTTCAAAGTCTCACCTGAAACAAGGTAAGTTCCTTCTTATTATGAACCCGTAAAATCAAAGGCAAGTGAGTTACTTTATAGATACATTGGGGGTACAGGCATTGAGCAAATGCACCCATTATAAATAGAAGAAATTGTACAAAACAAAGGGGCTACAGACTCAATGCAAGTCCAAAATCTAATAGAATAGTCATTAAATCTTAAAGTTCAAAACATTTTTTTCAACTCCTTGTCTCATATTCAGGCCACACCGATGAAAACTGGGGCAACCACAGCATTAGGCAGTTGCACCCCTGTGAATTTGCATGGAATAGCCCCCGATAGCATCTGCTTTTATGGCTGGCATTGAGTGTCTGAGGCTTTTCCAGGTGCATGGTGCAATCTGCCAATGGATCTATGGTTCTGGTGCCTGCAGGACAGTGTTCCTCTTCACAAAGCTCCACTTGGCAATGCTCCAGTAGGAACTCTGTGTAGCGATTCCAACCCCACATTTTCCTATGGCACTGCCGTAGTAAGGGTTCTTCATAAGATCTTTGGCCCTCCAGCAGACTTCTACTTGGACATCTAAGAGTTACCATACATGCTCTAAAATCTAGGCAGAGGTTCCCAAACCTCAATTCTTGTCTTCTTTGAACCCACAGGACAAACACTATATGGCAGCTGCCAAAGTGGGGGAGCTTGCACCACCTGAGGCAACATCCTGAGCTATACCTTGACCCTCTTATTCATGGCTGAAGCAGCTGTGATACAATATCCTGGACCCACCCATAAATCCTTTTTTTTTCTTCTCCTTTGTCTCAGGGCCTGTGATGGGAGGGGCTGTTGCAAAGTCTTCTGACATACTTTGGCAACATTTTCTTCATCGTCTTGGTGAATAACATTTGGTTTCTCTTCACTTACACAGATTTCTGCTGCCTGCTTCAACTTCTTCCCAGAATATGGGTTTTTCTCTTCTACCCAATTCTCAGGCAGCAGATTGATTTCCTTTGAATGTTCCGCCTCTTAGAAATTTCTTCTGCCTTGTTAAAAAACACGTAGTTTAGATAATTCGCTACAAACAAGGTGTTCTTCTCCAAGAAGTCTTTACTTCCGTGTACTGTCTCTCCTGAAGTCCTATCTTGCCTGCCAATCTATCAGCCCCTCCTGCCCTGCTGTGCTCAGGCATGACCACCAAGAAATTAGATTGTGTGGTCCAACTCCAGTCAATGGAGGCACATGCACTAACAGGGACAAGCTGCATTAAAAATCATAAAAACCCCTGCTTTCCTCTGTTCTGGGTGCTCTTGTCATTGCTCCATACACAAGATGCACCCTCCTGCAGGAGTTAATTTGCCTTGCTGAGAAAATTTATGTTTGAGTGCTATTTCTTTTGCGGCACTGAAAAATTGTTTCTAACATGCCTGTTACTCCAAAGCTCCACGAATATCTTGGGCAGGTGGCAAAGTCACCAGTGTCTTTGCTAAAGCACATCAAAGCCACCTTTGCTTGAGTTGCCTACAAGTTCCTTTTCTCCATCTGATACCACCTCAGCCTTAAGGTCATTGTCCACATAACTACCAGCATTTTGGTCACAGTCATTCAAGAAGCTCTATGAAGATCCAAACTTTGCCATATTTTCCTTTCTTCTGAGCCATTTAGGTCATAGGAAGTTTCTAGCTTTTCCACTCTCTTTGTCTTTTTCTGAGTCCTATAAACTATTTCAACCTCTGCCTGTCACTGCCAAAGCTGCTTCCATATTTTCAGGTATCTTTACAGTGGTACTTCACTCTAAGGGTACTAATTTATGCATTGGTCCATTCTCACACTGCTGTGAAAGAACTGCCTGAGACTACATAATTTATAAAGAAAAGATTTAACTGATTCACAGTTTTGCAGGGCTGATGAGTCCTCAGGAAACTTACAATCAGAGTGGAAGGGAAGCAAGTGCATCCTATTTTCCATGGCAAAAGAAAGGAGAAGAATAAAACAAATACAGACTGAAGGAGATTAAAGCATCTCACAAAACTATTAGATCTCATGAGAACTCACAATTATGAGAAAAGTAAGGGGGAATCACCCCACAGCTCAATCAGCTCCCATGAGATTCCTCTTTCAACCCATGAGGATTACAATTTGGATTAAAATTTAAGATGAGATTTGGGTGAGAACACGGAGCCAGACCACAGCCCTAGATAAAAATGATTTGCAAATAGATAAAGTGGTTAGTAGAACTGCATGCATATTTAAAAACATGATGTAAACATAAAAATCCACTTTAGATTCTGAGACATGAAAGTCATGAATGACCATAGCCAGAGTGATGGGGCTGGAAATGAGATTGATTTTGGTTTATTTCCAAGTATGTGTGGTCACCTTCAAAATGAAGGTCTCCTATCTCCTTTAAAAAAAATAGAAAAATTTTAAAAAAGGAGTTATTACTCTAACTGCTGTGACTGCCAGCATACATTCCTCAGCTACAAACCCCCTTTGAGGTTTCCAGAAAACCCACTCATTCAAGGCCACATTGCCATTCCCATGAATGTCTACATAACAGAATGGGCCTGAAGCCCCAGTTATCTTGCCCTCCACTGCAGACAGCTCTGAAGATTCATTCCATTTTCCAAACTACTGACAGGGTTAGATAAAGCTTATACTGAGACTGTATTGCAGCTCGGTGTTTTTACCACCCCCTAAGGCTTCTATGCCTTCTCTAGGCTCTCTCTACTGCTTCTATGCCCACTCTACTCTGCTGACCCTAAGAGCATAAAGTGGTCAATGTAGCATTGTGTATTTCTATCTAAGCATCTACTTTCCAAGCAACACACTTCACTAAAAAGAAAATTATGGCCTTACTACAGATGTGTTCTCTTAGCAGCAGAAAGTGAGAAGTTCAATATGATTAACTATAATTCTTTTCAAAATGTTCGACAATTTAGGGAAAGTAAGAGACATAACTTAAAAGACTAATTAGAGAGTTCTCTCTCTTTTTATTTTGATTTTAAAGACTTACACTTTATAAACACAGACACTAAAGAACATTTAAAAATACCTTAAAATGCCTGGAATTAAGCATTGAAAAAATATTTTTCCATACATACAAACAAGAAGGTGTAGAGAACTTTCAAAGGCAAAAACCATAAAAAACCAAGACTTTGAAGAAATCACAAAGCCTTAAAGCCAATGGATTTACTGGGCTGTCAACCCCTCATGGCTCCTTGACCTTTGTTTTAATGGGATTGATATAGGGAAAAAAGAATAATGGAAATAAGCTAGTTAAAGAAAAGTGTTGATCAAGGCTCCTTTGCACAGTTGAAACAACCAAAGAGGACATTCATATTCAAATAGGTACCAAAACTGTACAGGCATTGTAATGGTTAATACTGAGTGTCAGCTTGGTTGGATTGAAGAGTATTAGTTGGATTCAAAATATTGATCCTGGATGTGTCTGTAGGGGTGTTGTCAAAGGGAATTAACGATTGAGTCTATGAGCTGCAAAAGGCAGACTCACCATTAATCTGGGTGGGCACTGTCTAATCAGCTGCCAGTGCAACTAGAATATAAAGCAGGCAGAAAAATGTGAAAAGACAAGGCTGGTCTAGGCTCCTAGACTACATCTTTCTCCTGTGCTGGATGCTTCTTGCCCTTGAAGGTTGGACTCTAAGTTCTTCAGTTTGGGGTCTCAAATTGGTTCTCCTTGCTCCTCAGCTTGCAAATGGCCTATTGTGAGGCCTTGTAATTATATGAGTTAATACTTAATAAATTCCCTTTTGTATATCCTATTTTTTTTTTTTTTTTTTTTTTTTTTTTTGGAGACGGAGTCTCACGCTGTTGCCCAGGCTGGAGTGCAGTGGCGCGATCTCGGCTCACTGCAAGCTCCGCCTCCCGGGTTCCTGCCATTCTCCTGCCTCAGCCTCCTGAGTAGCTGGGACTACAGGTGCCCGCCACCGCGCCCGGATAATTTTTTGTATTTTTAGTAGAGAAGGGGTTTCACTGTGGTCTCGATCTCCTGACCTTGTGATCCGCCCGCCTCGGCCTCCCAAAGTGCTGGGATTACAGGCTTAAGCCACCGCGCCCGGCTGTATATCCTATTAATTCTGTTCATCTAGAGAAGACTAATACAGATTTCAGTGCCAAGAGTGGTTGTAGAGAAAAAGAATATTAAGGATGGAGTTATTTTCTAGGTTTGAGTTTCTAGGGATGGATTCTTAATATTATTAAACCCCAAATTGTTAAGGACTCTACTTCTAGTAGTGTGGAGAATACCTAGAGTTCCTGATATAAACTATATAATGTGATAGTTAATACGGAGTGTCAACTTGTTAGGATTAAATAATGCAAAGTATTGATTCTGAGTGTGTCTGTGAGGGTGTTGCAAAAGGAGATTGAGTCAGGGGGCTGCAAAAATAAATGCATTTGGCACTCTTGATGCACTTCTCATGAGAAGCAAGGAGTTTAGCTATTTTATACATAATACCTTTGACTATGGAGCATCAAGGAAAACAATTAAGCTACTTGGTTGCAACTAAGTTCAGTGGAGAAAGTGATGAAATAAAATATTAAACCCAGGGATTTTATCTCTCATCTTCAGAAGCAGATACTGAGCCTCAAATCTGGAAAGAATTGCCCTGTGTGAGAGTCTTGTCTCCTATAGAGAAAGAGATGAAATTATAGAAAAACAGACACGAGCTCTTATCATGTGAGTGGCTGACCTGCAAGGAAAGTTGCATGCACAACCTCACCACACGGCTACTTTTAAAGAGAAGGCATTGATTGGATAAGAAAGGGTCCTTGAAACTTGGAAGGGGGGCATGAGGGAGGACCCTGATGAAGCTGGGGACACTGAGTTTACAAACTCTGATGAATTTTTTTTGCCAGAAGACACAGCTTCCACATCCCTAGTAATGGCAACATCCCCTCCCCATCGTATGCTGCCATCCACCTCTCTACCTTTGTCTGAAGAGATAAACACTGTACTTCCTGAGGCAACAGTGATGGGCTCCTTTGAGGCAGTTTCCAAGCAAGATAATGTTGATTCTCCTCAAGAGCCACTCTGAACACCCCTGTTTGCTTCTAGACATATAACTAGACTGAAGTCTAGGTGGGCCCCTAAAGGTGAGGTTTAGAGTGTGACCCATGAGGAGGTGCATTATGCTTGAAAAGAACTGCTTAAGTTTTCTAATTTATATAAATAGAAATCTGGAGAAAAGTCATGGGAATGAATATTAAGGGTGTAGGATAATGGTGGAAAAAACATTGAGTTGGATCATGCTGAATTTATTGATTTGGGCCCACTAAATAGTGACTCTGCATTTAATGTTGCAGTTCAGGAAGATAAAAAAGGTTCTAATAGTTTCTTTGCTTGGTTAGCTAAAATATGGGTTAAAAGATGGCCTACTGTGAGTGAGCTGAAAATGCCTGTTCTCCCTTAGTTTAATGTAGAGAAAGGGAAACAAAGGCTTAGAGAGCTTCAGATAGTGGAGTGGATTAATCACATTAGACCATTCATCTTAGCTGGGAGGGTCCAGAATATATACTGTTGAACAATTCTTAGCAAAATAGATTTGTGAGGGCATCATCTGTATCTTTGAAAAGTCCTATCACTGCTGTTCTTTGCATGTCAGATCTAACGGTGGGAACCACGATTACTGAACTACAAAATTCAAATAAGGTGAGAATAACTGGACCCCAAACTGGCAGGGAACAAGTAGTGGAATGCAACAATCAAAGGCAAGGTGGACATAGCTACTGTAAGGACAGTGCAGGCAAAGCAGCAATCAGAATATTCTGACTCATGTAGAGTTCTGGTATTGGCTAATTAATCACAGTATTCCTATAAGTAAAATAGACAGGAAGCATATTGCAAAGACTGATTGGAAGTATAAAAACAGAGGATCAAGCCCCTCAATCAACGTCCAGGCTGGAGCCCGTTTTCAGACTGAGAACCTTTTGAATAAAGGGTAGGCCAGATTCAACTGAGGAAGGACTCCACTACTCTACTGACAATTTATGCTGTTAATTTTTCTCTAATCCTTCCCCAAGGAGACCTCTGGCCTTTTACCCAGGTAACTGTGCACTGGGGAAAGGAAAATGGTGAGACATTTTGGGACTACCAGACACTGGTTCTGAGATTGCATTGATTCAAGGGGACCCAAAACATCATTGTCATCCTCCAGTTAAAGTAAGGGCTTATGCATGTTAGGTAATTAAAGGAATTTTAGCTCAGGTCTGACTTACAGTGGGTCCGGTGGGTCCCTGAACTTATCTTGTGGTTATTTCCCAAATGCCAGAATATATAATTTGCATAGACATACTAATCAGCTGGCAGAATACCCACATTGCCTTCCTGAAAGTTAGGGTGAGAGCTATCCTGGTGAGAAAGGCCAAACAGAAGCCATTAGAGCTGCCTCTACCTAGAAGAATGGTGAATCAAAAACAATATTGCATCCCTGGAGAGATGCAGAGGGATGTGAAAGATACAGTGTCACCAGAAAGAATGTGAAAGATACAGGGGAGCACAGAGTAGGGAGGGGTTTCGAGTCACAGCAGTGTGACAGGCGGCAGTGGTGGGGCAGTGGGGCTGCAAGGGGGACAGGGCAGGCCAGTGGGGAATAGGGAGGATGGATTCTGGATGAAACTGTTCCACCTCAGGTCATACTCAGGCATTATATTCTTCTAAGGAGAGAGCCACCTAGATTCTTGCATGCGCAGTTTGCAGTAGGGCTCCTACTCCTGTAGGAATTCACTGCCTTCCCAGATCTGAGAGAAGGTGGGGCTCAGGCAGTGGTAGCGGCTCACCACCTGTTCTGCAGCTGGCTTCCTACCAGGCCACAAACAGGTACTGGTTAGAGACCAGGGTTTAGGGATTCTTGATCTATTGTACATTTCAAATCACTAAAATATTGTAAAAAGTTTAAAATGTTGTCTCCCAAGAAAGGATGTATTTTAATTAGCTTGATTTAATCATTTACTAAAATATCGAGCTGGGCGTGGTGGTTCACCCTTGAAATCTCATCAACTTGGTAGCAGCAGGTCAGAAGATTGCTTGAGCTCAGGAGTTTGAGGCCAGTTTGGCAACCATGGGGAAACCCAGGTCTATTAAAGAAACACAAAAAAATTGCCTACTAGCTCTGGTAGCGAGTGCCTGCAGCTACTTACGTATGAAAGTTCAGCATTTGTCCATGAAGTCACTGCCCCTCTTGCTCTGCATGTTACAAATTTTACATACTTGAAGCAAGAAATACTAAAAAGATGTCAGCCTTTGTAAAGGAATTTCATTTGAGTTTTCAGCACAGTATGTAAGGAATTTTTATCTTTTGGGCTTATTTATTGTTATCTAAATACAGTTTTTTGGGGTTTTTTTAACCCTTTACAGCAAAATAGTGGAAGCAGATCGGCCTGGCAAGGTTTTCATTGGTGGCCTCCATTTAGAAACCAATGAAAAGACTCTTAAAACCATATTTGGGAAATATGGTACCATACTGGAAGGCAACTTATATATATGTGTGTGATGTCGTGTGTGTATGCGCATGCACGCACACGTGTGGATGTTGGTCATATATGTTGGTTATATAAAGATTTTTCCAAAATAAATATATACTCAAAATATTTACTGAATACATAACTTAAAATATTTATTTGTTTTCAAACTGTTATTTACAAGGTTCTATTTGATATTGGGAAAAATTTTCATGGCAGCAGGTGAAGGGTGTGTGGTAAAGGTCACCTACTAGTGAGAAAGGAAAATAAACAAAGGTAAATCTGTTGTACAGGTAGGGAACAAATTGGAATAAAATAGATTGAATATAGAGGTAGGAGACATAGTATTAAGAATCATAGTAATGATGTGAAATGCAATTCTTTTTTGGTTTGTTAGTACTATGGTGAGTCCACTATATAAATGGAAAATGTTTTCATATATTTTGGTTCTTCTGATAAATGATTAGAAACCAGCAAGTTCAATGCTTTGCATTTATTTTGAGAACCCTGCAGATGCTAAGAATGCTGTCGAATATATATATATATATATACACACACACACACACACACAGACACACACACACACACACACATATATATATGGAAACATAATAATCCCTTATTTATAATATCCTAACTGCTCTTCACTTAACAGCATTTTAAGGTCTTTTTAGTATTACTAAATTTTGAAGATAGCATAATGTCATATGATCTGAAATGCTTTAGCCATCCTCTTCTTTTTGCCATATAAGTGCAACTGTAGTTGAAAGAATATTGGAACAAATGTTACATAAATTAATATATGGTAATCCTATTTGTATGTTAGTGTTTCAGTACAAGTGTAAATAGATTTTCAAAGCTTTCAAGCAGCTATGAAACTTAGAAGGAGGGCCAGGCTCAGTGGCTCACGCCTGGAATCCCAGCACTTTGGGAGGCCGGGGCAGGCAGATCAGGAAGTCAGAAGTTGGAGACCATCTTAGCTAACACGGTGAAACCCCGGCTCTACTAAAAATACAAGAAAAATTAGCTGGGCGTGATGGCGGACGCCTGTAGTCCCAGCTACTCAGGAGACTGAGGCAGGAGAATAGCATGAACCTAGGAGGCGGAACTTGAAGTGAGCCGAGACGGCACCAGGGCACTCGTCTGGGAGACTGAGTAAGACTCCATCTCAAAACAAAAAAAGAAGGAACCCTCATAAAAATGAGAGAAATCAGTCAGTATTTTTTAAATGCTGTTAATAGAATTACTTGCAATTCATGGAAATACTTCTATAGCTTATGGATAGACAGCTAGACAGACTTACAAGATGGAAATCTTCTGTAGAGTGACATCTAAACAGACTCACAAGAAGGAAAAATTCTTCCACATTTTCTGAAAATACATTCTTGGGAAAGTATATTTTAACAAGACCTTTACGTTTAAGGAAGTGTTAAGTACTTGAAAGTAGAAAATAATATGAGAACATTGAATTTGGGTTACAGAACTGGCATATTAGCACACTTTTTCTCCTAAAAGCACGTTTATCCTGCCACCAGAGCTATTTATGTAACAAGAATACCTAACTACTCATTTACCCAGTATGTCTGAGGACTTATTTTGATCCAACCAATGGTCTCTGTCTTATTGAATCTTAACTTCTAGGGACTGTGATTATTACAGCTTTAAACTTTTGTGTAATTCTATTACCTACTGAATTCCTTTATATTACCATCAAAATCTTTGCATTCTGGACACTTTGGAGCTTTTTTTTTTTTTATAACATTATCCCAGTCTGTTTTTAGTTCCTGTTACTCTTTATGCTATCACCAATTTGCTTTTTTTTTTGACTTCTTGAGAGTTATTCTTCCCTGGCATATGTCTCACAAATGGCAATTTATACTTCAAAAACAGCTTAGATTTTACATTTTCTTCTTCATTGTATATTGTGGGTATTTTGTCCTCACTCTTCCGGGTATTAATCTGTTGATTGTTAAATCATCTTTCCTGCATATTTAAGTTTTCCTTGTTGCTTTTATTTCTGTTACATCTAGCACACTTCCTGGTACATAGCAGGAAGTACGTTTTTATTCACAGTTATACTTTCATATTTTAAGTTTTGGTAGAAACTGAAAGTTGCTTTTGACTCATGGTTTTGTAGGTATGGAAATAATTTTGACTTATGTTTAGTAATCTATGATAATTTCTTCCCCAGCCCCATCATTTTCAAGCACAAGAACAGGTGATTTCTGTAGATGTTATTTCTAAATCACTTCATCTAATGTATCTTATTATGTAAGAATAAATAAAAATGTAATATGCACACAAAAGTTAAGAAGGGAAATAAAGGAAGTACTTAGAGGTTTCAGGGGGAATGAACAGTTTAAGAAAGTTTGGCTAACTTCTGAATACTGGGAAGGATGCAGTCATACGCAAATCTGGGAATCATATTTTGGGTCCAGAGATGATAAAACAAGTCCCAATGTTGAAACAACTGGTTATGTGTCTGCAACAGGTCTTCGAAAGGATTTAAGATCTTCCCCCAAATAACAAAGCAATGTAATTTTTAAATACAATTTTTGCTGACATTTTTTCAAAAATCACCTTAGCTTATAGAAAGGATTAAACTGAAGAAAGTTATTATGAAATTAATTAGGACATTTAAGCATTCATGAGAAATAACATGAAGTACTATATTAAGAGTCATTTATTACAGACACTTCTAAGGCAAGATACGAAATGAGTAAAGCAAAAAACCTGAATGAGACCAAATAAGGATCACATTTACAGAAACAGAACTGGAGTAAATAGAGAATTGTAAATCATATTGGGACATTTTATGGACAAACAAACAAGAAACAATTCATAATGAATAATGTGGCTAATCACTTTGAATAAATAATCTTTTTTTAGATGACACATTCTTTCATAAACCCTTGTGACACTGAAACAGTTAAATAAGTGATATGAATACAAGGATGAAGTAGATTATGTATTGCAAAAAAGAGATGTGCTACATTATCCCATAGAGTGTGTGATGGGTTAATTTTTTTTTTTTTTGAGGTGATTTTTTTAATACTGGAAAGCTTTTCAAGGATTTTGAATAATATAATTTGTGCTTGATCCCTTAATGGAAGGCATGTGCTCAGTAAATGTCTCAAATTTGGCATTGTGAAAGACATGGTCATTTCAGGAAAAAGGAAAAGGTATATTTGATTTGGGAGAAAACACCTAGAACTGAAATGTAGTGCATGCAAAAATCTTTGTAAAATGTGTTTAGGTTAAAAGTGACAATGTTTTTGATAGGATACATAATACTTTTAGTCTTTTAATGGAAAAAAGATTAAAGGAGAACAAGTCAAGAAACCATCTTTTCAAAGTGATGGTAGGTGGAGATCAACACCTTCTTGGAGAAACAGGAGCCCTTCAGGAAGTCTGAGATTTGCAAGAGGAAGTAGTGGAGAAACAAGAGGGATGCGTCCCTCATGTGAAGGACACTTGGGTAATGTTTTAAAATATAAACATGGAACCATAAGACTGAAAGACAGTAAGTTTGAAAATATCAAAATTTTTCAATTTTATTTACTTCCTTTATGTACAGAAAATTAACTTACTGATAATGAGCAAAATTATTTGTAAGTACTAAAGATGTATTGTAAGAATGATTGAAATTGTATGATAGTTTCATTTTAAAATATTAATTTGCATTGAAATAACACATTTAAAAGAAAATTTAGTTTATTAATGTTGATTGTCTGTACTCAACATGTTTTCTGAGGAACTCATTTACATTCATTACGCTTTAGAGTTTCTTATTTTGGCACCCAGAATTTCATATAAAATGTATTATCAAAATATGATGGAATCTTGAAAACCTTCCAACAGGAAATAAGTAAGTCATTATTTTAGGATTGATCTTGCAATATATGTTATTAGTGTATACACATGGAAATGTCGATACAAATATATTCCTTTGCCATTTTCATATGCATGATTTGTACATTGGCATGCCATAAAGCATTTGGCATTTAAGAAATCTGTAACTTCAGTTTCTCAAAAGAGTCTATGACTCAGGAAAAGTCTAAAAGCCACTGCTTCACAAATATGTTAGTATCTTTTTTTGCTGGAGGATGAGTCACTGAAAATGGTATTTATGAATGATTTACTCAATAGGAATGAGGGGGTCAATTTTTACTTTTAAAAAATCCATGTATTAAAAAAATTGGGGCAGTTGCATCATATATTAACCAACCTTCAAAAATCTAATATTTAATTTGAATTTTAATAACCAAACGTGTAATTCATTGGATATGTTTTCTAAAGTTGAAATTGCAGTGTTTGCTCCATTTTAAGGTACATAGCTTCACGGTATTTTTTTTCTCAATTAATTTTGAGGGTGAAGATTAATACTACTCTGCCATGTAAGAGAATATGCATTTTCTTACCTGTGACACCCCTAGAGCAAGAGAATATATCTACATTTTTTGTAGGTATATGAAAGTATTTTTTATTATTTAATATGCAATTCTTAATGATTTTTAAAATTGAGCATAGCTTAAGTCAAAATTAATGTTTTATAATGGATTTGTAAGAATTGTATGATATGATACAAATTTTACAGATAATGTATTTTCTAAGGTGTCATTTTTCAATTATTTGACTTTCTTTAAATGGAATTTGGTGTACCCTTACGATACATTTTGAAAAATCTTTCCTCATACCAAAATTATATGAACAATAATGTATTTTTCTTCTAATATATTTTTTCTTCATCTAGATTGTGTTTATATATTTAACTGATTTTTGCTCTCTCTTCATTCTGCATTTATCCCACATCTCTCTCTCTCACCAGTATAAAATGATTCTCGTGTTATTTTTTAGATTTTCTTCTGTTTCCAGGTTGGAATGCAGTGGTGCAATTTCAGCTCACTGCCATCTCCACCTCCCGGATTCAAGCGATTCTCCTGCCTCAGGCTTCCGTGTAGCTGGGATTACAATTGAGCGCCAAGAGGCCCAGTTAATGTTTGTATTTTTAGTAGAGATGGGCTTT
Source organism: Macaca thibetana thibetana (assembly GCF_024542745.1). Classification (NCBI taxonomy): domain Eukaryota; kingdom Metazoa; phylum Chordata; class Mammalia; order Primates; family Cercopithecidae; genus Macaca; species Macaca thibetana. The sequence continues at coordinate 1,491,769 of NC_065599.1, read as the reverse complement.
CACCATGTTGCCCAGGATGGTCGTGATCTCTTGACCTTAAGATCCGCCCACCTCAGCCTCCCAAATTTCTGAGATTAACAAGTGTGAGCCACTGCGCACAACCATTTTCTAGGTTTTCTAAAAGAACTTTTATTGTTTGTATTGCACTAATTTGGTATAGAAATACTAAATTTTATTAGTTTAGACACGTGAATTTGTAAAATTATCATATTTAGGAAATAGTTATAAACAACTAAAACTTAGCCACTTAAGACCGAGTGAAGTTACTTAACTAAATTTTTATTTATTTATTTATTTATTTATTTATTTATTTATTTATTTATTTATTTTTGGCACAGAAGATGGTGGATACACTCTTGATCTCAACATGACTTACTCGAGGGCACCATTTCCACTTTTAAAAAAGTCCATCTTCAAGAAGTGGAGATCCTCTTCCTAAAAAATCTGCTCCTTTTGGACTGGGCGCGGTGGCTCATGCCTGTAATCCCAGCAGTTTGGGAGGCCAAGCCCGGCGGATCACGAGTTCAGGAAATCGAGACCATCCTGGCTAACACGGTGAAACCTGTCTCCACTAAAAATAAAAATACAAAAAATGAGCCGGGAGAGGTGGCTGCGCCTGTAGTCCCAGGTACTCAGGAGGCTGAGGCAGGAGAAAGGCTGTGAACCTGGGGGGCAGAGCTTGCAGTGAGCCGAGATGGCGCCACTGCACTCCAGCCCGGGCGAAAGAGCCAGACTCCGTCTCAAAAAGAGAGAAAAAGAAAATCTGCTCCTTCTACTGTGGCAGGAAGCAATAGTGGGATGGGGTGCCAAGGTAAATGCTACCTGATAGACAGTTGTTTTTGTATGACTAAAAATGAGCTATTTTAACTGGATGCTTCACTTTTAGTTCAAGAAACAGAAGAGTAGTTACATACACATGGCCATATTTACTAATTGAAAGCTTTTATTGTAATTTCTGTATCACTATTAATTTCAGATTCATGATGAGGAAATGCTTGAGCTCCTAATGGTAAATCAAAGAAGTGATTACACTGAGGCAAACATTAGTTTTAATCCTGTGTTTTCTAGAAAATTCCTCTTAATTTTTCTTAAAGTTCCTGGCCCTATACTTTGATGGTAGGCTTCTTAATCCAATGAATTATTCAATTTCATAGGTCCCTTGGTAGTGGTCCCCCAGTGTACCAATCTAAAAATTGTTCAGTTTCTTTGTTGATTGGAGTCTTGTTCTCACCAGGTCAGAGTGCATTGGTGAGGTAGATGATGGCTCACCATGGCCTCAAATTCCCGGGCTCAAGCAATTGTCCTGTTTCAGCCTCCTGCATTGGTGTAACTACAAGTATGCACCACCACACATAGATAAATTTGTTTTCCTTTTTTCTATACTTTTGTAATGACAAGATCTTACTACATTGTCATGGCTGACATAAAGCCATGCTCAAGCTGTCCAGCTGCCTCAGCCTTCCACACTGGCTCACGGTGTGAGCCACTGTGCCTGGCCATCCAGGTTCTGAGACCTCAATAATACTTATGTACAAGGCATTCTTACTACTTATGTGAGGATTCTAATAACTAAAAGAGCATTTTGCACGTAAGAAATCACTGAGCTTAAATAATATTTAATAATAAAATTAAGGCTTGAAAGGTAGACTTGAAGGAGTCAAGTATTTTTAAGTTAAGTGGATACCACAAAAGTGCAGAATTGTGAAATATATGGGAGTGTAAATTACTCATTAAGATCATACAGGGATGTTGATACCTTAACACAAGATCCTCAGTGTAGGATTTGAAATTATTTGAGGAGACAATTTAGTTTTAGGCAGCATGAGCTGTAGGATTGAATAGAAGTAATGTTTTTGAGAAGTATAAGATTTCAGACTAAACAGATGACAGCAAGGCAATAAAGTAACAGTTCTTAGCAAAGAAATTTAAGCAGAACAAATTAAAATTCTTACCTAGCCCTCCATCATAATATGGAGGAAACTGAACACTGTCGTTTTCAATTTTACATTTCACATTTGGGTATTTGTGAAGTGTTTATTGATTTCAGAATATACAGGCCAGCACATTTCCATTAGAAGACTAGCCAGAGAACACATAGGTGAAAGACTGACCTCTACAAATTAGCATGTGAAGAGTATGTTAAAGGAGAAAGTTTTCTGTTTTTGAAAGAGGTACAATGTTGTAATGACCCCTTTAAGAGTATTGCTAACTGTAGTTAGCAAAAGTAAATATTGGCCATAATTAGAAGAGCTGCACTAGTATATTTTAATTTGTCAACATTTAAGATAGAGAAAAACTCTTAGAGATAAAGGAGCACTTTTATGTACAAATTTAGAATGCAGTAGCTCACAGGTAGCAATATTTTTGTGTATGAGACGGATTGAATAACATAGGAAAATTTTCCTTCTTCAACTGAGAAAGGACAACATACATAAACTGTATATTCAATGAAGAGTTTGATGGTTTTACATGTTTTTCACTGAGTCATTAGTAGCCATCAGTAATTCATATGAAAAGAAAAATATTAAATAACTAGTTAACAATTAAAACTGAACTTTTACTTGAGAATTAATGTCTGCCTTCAGCTTCATTAGAAGAACTGGCTGTGTGGAGCCATGAGATTATCCAAACCCAGAAGAAATACTTAAGTTGTCATGAATGTCTAGTATTTAGGGAAAGCAGAATGGAGTCATACAAGAAATAATTTTAAAAAGTTGTTTTAGAGGAGAAAAAAATCGTTTTTCAGATTTTGTGTTCTTTACAAAATATTTAATCATTTTAACACTAAATGTCCCATGTAAGGTGGATGAGAGAATTATGGAGGTCCTCCACACAGAGAGCCATTCTCTCCCTGGAAAAATGACCATGTGTCACCAAGAGATCATGGTAATGCAACTAAGGACAGGTAAAGGAAAAATGGAAAAATAGTTGACTTCTGTTGTGGTGATGAAATTCACATAACAAAGTTAAACATTTTAAGGTAAATAGTTAAGTGGCGTTTAATACAACCTGTGTTGTGCAACAACCACCTCCATCTAGTTCCAGAACATTTTCATCACTCCAAACTACAACCCCACTACCAGTTAAGCAGTTCCTTTCGTTTTCTCCCTTCCCTCAGCCCCTAACAAACAACAATCTGTTTTCTGCCTCTGAAGGTACCTGTTCCGGGTATTTCATGTTAGTGGGCTCAAACAATACAGGACTTTTTATAATTGTCTCCTTTCCTTTGCACGATGCCCTGAAGGATCGTTTACATTGTAGCACTTCTTTCCTCACACAAGCTGCTGACCCATTATTTTATTTGGTATATACACATATTTGTCTGGGCACCCTTATTCATTTCTCAGTATGTGTGAATGGAATTGCTTGGTCCTGTGATAATTGTGTTTATTTTCTTGGGGAACCACCACATTTCTTCATAGTAGCTGCATCATTTTCCATTCCAGCTAGCATTGTGTCAGGGTTCCAAATTACCTATGTCCTCTCAAACACTTGATATTTCCTGCTTTTTAAATTTTATTGCCATTCCAGTATGTGTTAAGTATGGTATCTCATTTTGGTTTTGAAATGCATTTTCCAAATAACTATTACTGTTTGTTCCATGTGCTTTTTGAGTATTTGCATATTTTGTTTGGAGAAATATCTGTTCAAGTGTTTTACCCTTTATTTTGTTTAAGTTGTAAATTAGTTATGTTTTGGATACTAGAAGTTGATAATTTAAAATCTTTTGCTTTAACTTACACAAGCAGAATTCATACGAGTTCCTGAGACACCAGGGATGATGGTCCACCACCTAGAGGTTATGGATACCATGATTATGGTCATTCTAGTCAGGATGAACGTTTCTCTAGGGATATATGTGCTATAATATTTTCTGGTTTTGTCAAATAGATTTCTTAAGTTGACATTAGGAAACTTTTTTAAATTTAGTGACCGTGATGGCTACTGTGGGGGCCATGGTAGACATCATTCTGAACATCCAAGTAGACATTCTTACAGAGATGCATATCAGAGTTATGGTAAGTGTCCGGGTTTCATTTGTAAATTATAGTGTTTTATTTAATAGACCAGATCATTTCTTTATTACAATTTTAAGGAAAATCATAAAGGAAAAATATAACATGTTTAAACACTGAGAATTGTTAACAGTATAATGCATAGTGAACATGTAGGTGAGAACTTCAGTTCATTTTCAGAAAATGTGACTTAATCTTTATTTTAAAATAAACTTTCTTATGCTTTGAAATAGTATTCTTATACTTCTTTAACATAAAACCTTTTGACTATTTCAGGCATAAGAGTATACTGTCAATAAACACAGAGGAAAGCAGATTTTTCCAAACAGTACTTTGACTGAAACATGCATTAGTGATGCCATTAAAAATGTTTAAATGTAGTTCATTATAAGTTCTGTATTTTATCAACCTTGCAGGGACCTCTCACGGTGCACCACCTGCACAAGGACCTCAAATGAGTCATGGTGGAAGTCGTCACTATCATTATAACAGTACATGAGATAGATATGGCAGCAGTCAGGAGAGTTACTCAAGGAGCTATGGTGTTGTATATTCCTGTGGTCATGAGCACGGTGGCAGAAAAGAATGAAGAAATCTACCTCCTGTGGATAAGGTGCACCCTGCTCTTCGTGAAGGATATGGTAGATTAAGTTGTGGGGCTTCTTCAGGAAGTGGTAGTGGAGGCCAATGTGAAAAAGGATACTGAAGCAGATATTAAAGGAGATATTAAAAATAATACTTACCTTGGTAGTCAGGAGACTGAGGCAGGAGATTTGCTTGCACCCAGGAGGCAGAGGTGGCAGTGAGCCAAGATCTTATCATTACGCTCCAGCCTGGACAACAAAGCAAAACTGTCTCACAAAATCGAAAAAAAAAAAAGAAAGATAATAGTTATTGCATACCAAACCTTGCTTGCAAATCCAAAATTAAAATGTTATTTCTGTATCATCCGTGAGTACCATTAAAACAAAATGTTGATTTTGGTGAGGGAGGTAGATCCTAACTTCCTCCATGAATTTTTTGAAGTATTAAGATGAAAAGGAATTTTTTTCAAAGTAATTTCATAATTGTTAATGTTATTTGAGAAACACCTAAATAAAAACTGAACAGATACGTTTCCTAATTACATGGCTTATTGAAATGAAGTCTTCCTAGTTTAAATAGTAGAAAATAACTGTTTTTACATGGGAGATACTCACATCAATTACTTCCTATGATATTTGACAATGGTGGTTGCTAATAAATGGTTTAGCAACAAGTTCTTACAAATAGAAATCATCTAGAAGGCTTGGGACTTTATCAGATTTTTTAACGCAGAGTCTAGCTTTGTTGCCCAAGCTGGGGTGCAGTGGCTGGATCTTGGCTCACTGTGACCACTACCTTCTGGAATCAAACTATTCTCCTGCCTCAGCATCCTGCGTAACTGGGTTTACAGGTGCGTGCCACCACAGTTGGCTAATATTTTTGTGTTGTTAGTACAGAGAGCATTTTACCATGTTGGTCTGACTGGCCTTAAAATCCTGATTCACCCTCTTTGGCCTCCCAAAGTGCAGGGATTATAGGCACGAGCTGTCAGGCTCAGACTATAAGATTTAAGTGAAGATGTGAATAGGAATGCTTTAAACCTCATGGTTTTTTAGAAAGTGAAGGTATAAAACTTAAAACATCATAAAGTTTCAGATCAGTGATTGCTTAAAGGTTTAAGATATCATCTAATGATAAAAATGAAATTATCTGGACCCAAATAAGTAAACCAATTAATTTTCCTCATCATACCACCCAAAGAAATGAAATATACAAAGATCCAGAGTTTTACAGTCCATAATTCTTAAAATGTACAAACTAATCTGTAAGGAGGATGTATTTATTATTATTATTGTTATACTTTAAGTTCTAGGGTACATGTGCATAACATGCAGGTTTATTACGTATGTATACCTGCGCCATGTTGGCGTGCTGCACCCATCAACTCGTCAGCACCCATCAACTCATCATTTGCATCAGGTATAACTCCCAATGCAAGCCCTCCCCCCTCCCCCCTCCCCATGATAGGCCCCAGTGTGTGATATTCCCCTTCCCGAGTCCAAGTGATCTCATTGTTCAGTTCCTACCTATGAGTGAGAACATGCAGTGTTTGGTTTTCTTATTCTTGTGATACTTTGCTGAGAATAATGGTTTCCGGCTGCATCTATGTCCCTACAAAGGACATAAACTCATCCTTTTTTATGGCTGCATAGTATTCCATGGTGTATATGTGCTACATTTTCTTAATCCAGTCTGTCACTGATGGACATTTGGGTTGATTCCAAGTCTTTGCTATTGTGAATAGTGCCACAATAAACATACATGTGCATGTGTCTTTATAGCAGCATGATTTATTATCTTTTGGGTATATACCCAATAATGGGATGGCTGGGTCATATGGTACTTCTAGTTCTAGATCCTTGAGGAATCGCCATACTGTTTTCCATAATGGTTGAACTAGTTTACAATCCCACCAACAGTGTAAAAGTGTTCCTTTTCTCCACATCCTCTCCAGCACCTGTTGTTTCCTGACTTTTTAATGATCGCCATTCTAACTGGTGTGAGATGTTATCTCATTGTGGTTTTGATTTGCATTTCTCTGATGGCCAGTGATGATGAGCATTTTTTCATGTGTCCGTTGGCTGTATGCATGTCTTCTTTTGAGAAATGTCTGTTCATATCCTTTGCCCACTTTTTGACAGGGTTGTTTGTTTTTTTCTTGTAAATTTGTTTGAGTTCTTTGTAGGTTCTGGATATTAGCCCTTTGTCAGATGAGTAGATTGCAAAAATTTTCTCCCATTCTGTAGGTTGCCTGTTCACTCTGATGGTAGTTTCTTTTGCTGTGCAGAAGCTCTTTAGTTTAATTAGATCCCATTTGTCAGTTTTTGTTTTTGTTGCCATTGCTTTTGGTGTTTTAGACATGAAGTCCTTGCCCATGCCTATGTCCTGAATGGTATTACCTAGGTTTTCTTCTGGGTTTTTATGGTATTAGGTCTAACGTTTAAGTCTCTAATCCATCTTGAATTAATTTTCGTATAAGGAGTAAGGAAGTGATCCAGTTTCAGCTTTCTACTATGGCTAGCCAATTTTCCCAGCACCATTTATTAAATAGGGAATCCTTTCCCCATTTCTTGTTTTTCTGAGGTTTGTCAAAGATCAGATGGCTGTAGATGTGTGGTATTTTTTTCTGAGGACTTTGGAAGAACATACCATGCTCATGGATAGGAAGAATCAATATCATGAAAATGGCCATGCTGCCCAAGGTAATTTATAGATTCAACGCCATCCCCATCAAGCTACCAATGAGTTTCTTCACAGAATTGGAAAAAAACTGCTTTAAAGTTCATATGGAACCAAAAAAGAGCCCGCATTGCCAAAATAATCCTAAGTCAAAAGAACAAAGCTGGAGGCATCATGCTACCTGACTTCAAACTATACTACAAGGCTACAGTAACCAAAACAGCATGGTACTGGTACCAAAACAGAGATATAGACCAATGGAACAGGAGGATGTATTTTTATAAGAAAACTTTGACAAGATCTTAATTTTTATAGGGCAAGGTTGCAAATAATTTTAAAGGGAAAAGTTACCAACTTTGATTTTTCAAGAGAATCATTTCTGTTATGAAGTTGTTTTTTCATTCACCTATTATATAGGATTGTGATGATTAAGTGAAAGGATACATCTCCCTAGTTATGTGTATCTTCACAGTAAAACATGAGAAACAATGTCTATTCAGGTGTGATGTATCAGGTCTTCAATCCCAGCATTTAGGGTGGCTAAGGAGGGCATATTGCTTCTACTCAGGAGTTTGAGAACAGCCTGGGAAACATGGAGAAACCTTGTCTGTATAAAATAGACAAAGCATTACTGGATGTGGTAGTGCATCAAGGTAGTCCCAGATCCCTGGGGTCTGAGGCAGGAGATCACTTGAGCCCATGATGTCCAGGATGCAGTGAGCCTGTTTGCTCCATTGCATTTCAGCTGGCATGACAAAGCAAGACCCTGTCAAAAAAAAAAAAAAAAAAGAGAGAAAAAAGAAAAAGAAAAATGTATCTATGATACTCTGTCCCTACGATTTTTTTAACCCAAATTATCACCATGAGGTGTTCTGTCATAATGATTAAATGGTATGGGAAACAGAAGAGTAACCTGCAATTTATCAACCTTGGAATAGGGATTCTGTTTCAGCAAGTTGGAGTAAATGCTGAAAAACCTTTAAATAACAAGAGCTAAAGCCTTGTCACATCATTTTTCATAGCAACATAAAAGTTTTGAATGAATAATAGTATAATATTTTATCATTTTTGTCCACATGCATTGCTATGAGAAAATACCTGGACTTGATGGTTTACAACAAACATTTCTTGTAATCCCAGAGGCTGAGAAGCCCAACGTTAAGGCATTGGCAAATACAGTGTACAGGTGAGGGGTCACTTCCTGGATTTTATTTTTATTTTTATTCATTTATTTATTTTTGAGGTGGAGTTTAGCTCTGTTGCCAAGCTGGAGTGCAGTGGCACAATCGTGCTCACTGAAACCTCTGCCTTCCAGGGTTCAAGCGACTCTCCTGCCTCAGCCTCCTGAGTAGCATGGTCTACAGGCATGCACCACCACACCTGGCTAATTTTTTGTATTTTAGTAGAGACAGGGCTTCACCATTTTGGCCAGGATAGTTTCAATCTCCTGACCTCATGATCCACCTGCCTTGGCCTCCCAAAGTGCCGGGATTACTGGTGTGAGCCAGCATGCCCAGCCGCTTCCTGGATTTTAAACACCCATCTTGCTGAGTCTACACATGGAAGAAGTGACTTGGGAACTCTATAGTCTTTTAGGAGGGTGCTAATAACATTTATGTGAGTGTTGTCTTCCTGACCTGATTACTTGCCATCAACGTCCCTTTTCCCCTTCCAGAGGGCAACCAATTGACATTTCCACATGTTGATCTTAAGGATGGTGGCATGAGGTGGCAGTAATAATTTAATGGATTCTTTGGTTTACAGTTTTTAATTCCTCCACTGTTGGCATTGGTATTAAAGGCATGAAGATGATTTTTTAAATTGTTCATATGTAGTCACCCACCTTCAGTTTACAACATTTGGAGACAATTGGGCACTTTTAGTTTTCCATGATGCTAAATCATGAAACGGGGACACAGTGTTCAAATTTTAGTTTAGAGAGCTGTCACTACATATTGAGTAAAACGAGAATTGAAATTGTAGACTAATAAAATGTATAAGACAACTCACAAAGGTATGTTTTAGTTTTCCGTTGAAACAAAATTCTCTCTGAAGTTACTTCTGTTGACTCTCGTTCACAAAATAAGTCTGATCTGACTAGATTTGTCCTTATTTTTTACCGAAGTGCAGTAAGAACTGTCATTGACCACCAAGGCATACATATATGTAATATTTTACCATATGTGATATATATCATATATGTATATTATATATATTTTATATATAATATATATTTAAATATTATATAAACTATTTTAAATATATTATATATTTTTTATATTATATATACTTTTTATATAGTATATATTATATATATCTAATTTTTTTAATTAGAGACAGTGGCTGGCTAACTGCAGTCTCAACCTTGTGGGCTCAAGTGATCCTCCCTCTTCAGCCTCCTGAGTAGCTGAGACCATACACGCAACTATCAAGCTTGGTTAATTCTGTATGTTGTTTGTTTGTCTGTCTGTTTGATTTTGGAGATGGGGTTTTACCATGTTGCTTAGGATAGTTTTGAACTTCTGTGCTCAAGTGATTCTCCCACCTCTGCCTCTGAAAGTGCTGGGATTACAGATGTGAGCCACCATGTCTGGCCATAGAGGCCTTTCCCATTTACTTTGTGAGAACTTTATATAATTAGTTTTAGATTATACTTTTTAAAGCCTTGAGACTAGAAACCAAGCCAGGAACTTGTCACCAGACTTCCTTTTCAGAACCTATACATTTGGTTGAATTCCTTTCCTCTCAAAGTCCCCAAATATCATGAGGTTCCAGAGCTTGCCCACAGGTGACCTGTCTTTCTCACCTCTTAGGCTAGGAACTCTAACCAATTACCAGGCTGATTTTTCTAAAAGGGTTGTATAAGTATTTTCTCCACAGTCAACTCTAGTTCTTAAAGTTGCCTGATTACACCTGATTTTATGCAAATCATTCTTAAGTGTATTTGATATTTCAGACAAGGATTTGTGATAGAACCAGGTTCCAGTTAGGTTCTGTTGAAAGCAGAACACGTTCTTACTGAACTTTATAAATGACTCAATTGCCATATAAATGTTTATAAAATCTTAAATTTCCAGTGAAAAGTACACAGCTTAACTAATAAATTAGTAAATCCAAGAAGGATACAAATGACAAATGTATTCTTTTTTTTTTTTTTTTTTTTTTTCATTTGAGACTGAGTCTTGCCCTCTCACCCAGGGTGGATTACAGTGGCATGATGTTGGCTCACTACAACCCCTGCCTACCAGGTTCAGGCAATTCTGCTGCCTTGGTCTCCCAAGCAGCTGGGATTACAGCTGTGTACCACCATTCCTGGCTAATTTTTATATTTCTAGTAGACATAGGGTTTCATAATATTGGCCAGGCTGGTCTCAAACTCCTGAACCCAGATGATCCACCTGCATCGGCCTCCCAATGTGTTGGGATTAAAGGCATGAGCTACCATGTCTGTCCCCCAAATGTCTTTTTATACTTAGTAATAACAACAATTCATAATACGTAGCTGTTTGTATTAAACAATTTTAAAGTAATCTTAGTTACTAAATATTTGCATGAGTGGTGTGAACTTGAATATATATTTCTAGGATTATTAGGAGTGTGTAATTCACAATAGTGCTCATTTATCTCTAAGCCAATTTGAATAGCATCCTTTTAAGTGATATTAAGAATTAACTTGGTAATAATATCCAGAGGTAGAAATATATCACACACACACTATATATGCATAAAAATATAGATAGAGCAAACAGATTTTACAACCCTCCTAAAATTTAGTCATGAATGAGGCTGGTTTATATCCATTTTTTTATTGTCTCTAAATTATTCTTCTGGGAAATGAGACAAGGTTGCATATTCAATATGAGGTCTAATATCTTTTGTCTGTATTGCTGAAGAAGACATTTATGATACTATTTTGCCCTCATATTTAATCTATTGATCCAGAGGACTACATTTTAGGCATAGAATACATCTAGTTGCAGCCTGGATGTCTCCAAAGGCTGGGTAGACAAAATACTCAATCTCTTCTAATTAGCATTTTTCATTTCAGTTTCAGGCCAATAATTTTTGGAGGGTGGGGAAGATATATTTGAGTCCCACAAAAGCCTCTGATTTAGTGGGCCTATATTTCTGTTGAGAATAGAGAGTTGAAAGGCTGAAATAGGAAGGAAAAGTCTTGTTTAGGGGTAGATAGAAGAATGGATGATGAGAGGTTTGAAGGAGGATATGTCAAAGGATTTAAGGAAGGTAAAGGGAAGATTGAAGGTGGTGAGAAGAGAAATGAGAAATATGAGTAATAAGAAGGAAGACATCAAAGGGACACCAGTGTAGGGAGGTGTTAAGTTCTGAAAGATCACTGAAGTTCCAAATTATCCTTGAAAAATGCATGCCAACAACAAGGATATAGAGTAAGCAAAGTCTAAAGTCCACAAGCATTCAAGAAGGTGGGTTTTATTTGGCTACTAGACTTCCATGGGAGAGGCAAGAATCTAAATAAAGAACAGAAAGTTGTCAAAGAGCTTCAATGGAGATTAGAGATAGAGACAGCAAGATAGAAAGATAGATAGATAAAGAAAGATAGAGATGGAGATAATGATGGAGATAAACTTCCTGACAGGCCAGAAAGATGGGAAAATTCCCATTAAGGAAAAATGTATCCAACTTACGGAATCAGGAAATAATCTTCATTCAGGAAAGAGACTAGGAAAAAGGGAACCAGCCAATTGAGTCAAGGAAAACCCCACTCAGGAAGTAGCACTTATCTGACATTATTCCTGCTTATACTCTCTGTCCCATAATGAAATCCCAGGATGATGGAAAAGTGTCTCTTAATGATGTGAAGCACCTGTTTGGCTGGGAATTGAATTTGAGGTAAATTCAAAGGGCCCTGTGGACAGGACTGCTAGTGTTTTTTTCATCCCATTGTTGGGTCATGATGGAGAAGGAGTTTTGAGATGGTAATGTGGTCACTGGAAACTACTCTTCTGATTCCATTTCTGAAAGAGGCTGTGTGCAAGAATCAGGTCCCATGGAGATTGGAATAGAGTCTGGTGAGAGGTTGAGGGGACTTTGGGTGATGGAATCATAACTGAGATCCCTGAGGTGCATGTCAACAAAAGATGGCTGAGCCCTTAATCTCACTGCCTTCCTTCATCCTGTGAGTCACAGTGGCTCTCTGAGAAAGTCAGGAACCACAACAAAGGCAAGTCAATATTGGAGCAGTGTTCTCACAGCTCAAAATGTCTTCTCACTGGTGCAGGTAAGGTTGAGACTATGTCTCAAAGGTCCTCTTTGGCAATTGCAAGACTGAAAAGGGTGTGCAGTAGTGAAGTTGAGAGAACTGTGGAATCTCATAAAATCAAAGAAAAATCAAAGTTCACCTGAGAGAAAGAGCAGACATGTGCTGGAGTTCAAGCAACATTCCAAGATTTGTCAGAGGACCCAAAAGACTCCTGCAAAGTACAAACAGCCTCAGTCCCCACAAAAAGACCACCAACCCACAACCTGAGTTCAGTTAGCCAACCCAAAATCCCTTTGCTCCCTAAAATCCCTGGCAGCCAAAATATTTTTGGCAAGAGGCAATTCCATGCAGCAGCAACCCCATGAGAGACACCCTCCACAGTTAGAAAAGACATATAGAAGAATTGAAACGGAGCCTACATTACAAGACAAAAGCTAGTCACAACTTTATGGCTAGCCTCATCCTAAATGAATCACATAACCCTCTGATAGAAATGGGAGAATAACAGTTTCCTCATTGGCAGCTGTAATAGGAATTTATGGTTTTAAAACTATCACAGCTGCTCAGTTATTAAAACGTGACAATGTTTAGAAGAAAACACTCACAGAATGGATTTCCATGAGGGTTGTACTCCATGAACTCAGAAATGTTTAGCATAGAAGAAGTTGAGCCAGACCCAGAAAACCCTAGGCTGATGAGGAATGTGGAAGTCAGGAAAAGAAGAGGCAATTGTGGAGACGACATTCCACCCAGCATCAATCCATCCCATTCCCATTTGGCCCAGGGATTGAAAACTGTCAAATCAGGAGTTTGACAGGATGGCCTCACTTTGCACTCTGAATGTTCCCTGCACATTGCAGTACTTCTACCTGAACACCAGGCCATGTTGTGGACTGCTTGTGCAATTAAGTGATGAGGGGATACATTTGGAAACACCTTTTTTGTCATGTTTCTTCTCTTTTTTGCAGGTGAAGCTGTGGGACCCCATCCAGATTGTATCCTCACCCTTCTCTGACCTTGTTGCTACTCACACCCTTTGTCCCAGAATGGAATCTCAGGATGATGGAGGAGTGCCCCCTCATGACATGAAGCACCTGCTCAGCTAGGAACTGAATTTGAGGTAAATCAAGGGACCCTGTGGACAGGACCACTAGATTTTCTCCCTGGGATGGCTGCAGGACAAAGTGACCTTCAAAGATTTCTGTTCTTGGGTGTGGTCTCCTCCTCTTCTTTCTAGAAGCATGGCTTTTTTTTGCAGGAGGTGGTGATGTGGACCCCAGCTGATTACAGCCAGCCTCCCAAATTAATGTGGATTCAAGATCCACAGAAAAATAGAGAACATGGAGCCCCACAGCCCAAGCAGAGCCACACAGGCAGGCCAACAGTAGGTTGGGAGACTCAGAAAAAAAAGAAGTGATGCAGTGCATTAGCCATATTCTTTAAGCAGACTACTTACAGACACACACACACACACACACTCAAACACACAAAGCCACAAAGCCACACCCACATGCAGATATCCAACATTCACAGCACTCCCAGAAAACACACAGCCTGGCAGCTTCTGAGGCTGCGTGGTTCTTCAGGAAGCCCCACCTGGGAGAGAGCAACTCTGGGGAACACAGGCAGGCTGTACCTATAAATCACAATGGGGCAAGTTTCTAAAGACTCACCATTACAATGTCTATGCAGGTCTGAGGCATCCTGTAGATTTTTTAGATACTTAGGAATTTCACAGACTGATTTTGGGTCTCTGCTTGAAGTTTCTTTAGGCTGGCTCAGTTCATTCCTTTCCTAGTATCGTGGGACTATCCTATAAATCCCAGAGAGAAGATAGGCAAAAGTCAAAAGCTGATGCACCTCCACAGAGGTCTCATCTGCCAAGCCGCAAAGACTTGTCACTAGGCAATGGTGGTATTCACTGTGACACTAGTCAGAGGTCACATCTCAGGCCTACTGTCCTGAGACTAGCACATATCCATTTGTGAGGGGGTTTGGATATCTGGCTATCAGAGCTGTCAGCCTGCCTAAGCAGAGAAAAATGGTCCAGGCAGAGTCAACTTGGTATTGGGAAAAGGTTGCTTGTGATAACCCACCGCAGGACCCTAGAAGTCTTGACCCCAGGGCTGCCTTGGGCCATCTCCATGGTCGGGTTCCATTGCAAGGGGAGGCATTTTAATACTGTGGGATGGTCACTGGAAACTGCTTTTCTTACTGCATTCTTGAAGGAGGCTCTGTGCAAGAATTGGGTCCCATAGGGATTGGAAAATGGTCCAGTGAGTTACCAATAAGTCTTTAGATAATGAAATCATAAATGAGACTTAAGGGGTGTGTGTCATTGGAAGAGGGCAAGGCCCTTGACCTCATAGCCTCCCTTCATCCTGGGCCTTGAAGGGGCTTTCTGGGAAAGGCAGAAACCCCAACAAAGGCAAGTCCAAGTGGAAGCAGTGTTCTCACACCTTGAACTGGCTTCCCATGAGTGCAGATGAGGTTGAGATAGTAACTCTAAGTCCATCTGTGGCAATTGGAAGCCTCAAAATGGGGTCCAGTAGTGCTGTTGAGGGGCACTGTGAACCTGACTTGAATGCAAAGAAAAAATCAAGACTCGCCTGAGAGGACAAGCTGACTTGTGCTGAAGTCCAAGCAATGTTTAAAGATTTCTGACACAGGACAAAAAATCCAATCCTGCAAAGTGCAGACAATATCAGCCCACATGACGAGACAACGCACAACCTGCAGCACATCCAGCCTGCCCCAAGTCCCTTTAGGTGCTCTGAAATCCCTGGCAGCTACATCATCTGTGGACAGAGGCAGTCCAATCCAGCAGTAGCCTAATAAAAGGGCCCTTTATAATGAGAAGGCCGTGCAGACGAAATGAAACAGAAGCTAAATTACCAGGAAAAAGTTAGACACGGCTGCATGCTTTTCATCCTTCAGGAATCACACATCCCTCTGATAGAAGAGGCAGAAAAATAATTTTCTTGTTCGTGGCTGTTAAGGGAATTTATGGTTTTAAAAGTATCAAAGCTGCCAGGTCAATAAAATGTCACGGCGTTCAGAAGAAACTCCTCACACAATGGATTCCCATGGGTGTCGTCCTCCATGAACTGAGAAACATTTATGGTGGAAGTCACTGAGCCAGACCCAGAAAACTCAAGGCTGACAATGAAAATGAAAGTCAGGAAAATAAGGGGCAAGTATGGAAGCCAAATCCTACATAGCATCAATCCATTACACACCCATTTGGCTCCAGGTATGAAAGTGCTCAAATGGGGAGTTTGCCAGCATGGCCCCAATTTGTTCTTTGCAGGTTGGTGCACTTCCACTTGTACACTGGACCATGGTGTGGACTGTTTGTGCAATTAAGGGAATGCTGGGTTGGAGTTGGAAATCCCTTATGTGTCATCTGTCTTTTTTATTTTATTTTATTTTATTTTATTTTATTTTTTTGCAGAAGTTGTGGGACCCCATCCACTCCTCTCCAGATTGTATCCTAATCTCTATCTAACCTAATTGCTGCTCACACTCTATGTCACAGGATAAAATTGCAAGACAATGTAGGAGTGCTCTCTTACAACATGCAACACCTTCTCAGCTGGGAACTGAATTTAAGCTAAATTCAAGGGCATCTGTGAACAGGACTCCTACTTTCTCTCCCTGGGTTGGCTGCAGGACAATGAAACACTGGGAGATGTCAGTTTTTTCCATGTGGTGTGGTGTGCTTTCCTTTCTAGAAAAGTGTCTGTTTGTTTTGTTTTGTTTTGTTTTGTTTTGTTTTTCAGGGTGAGGTGATTTGAATGCTGGTGCATGTCAGCATGCCTCCCAATTCACTGCAGATTCATGATCCCCAGAAAAATACAGAATACAGAATCACGAAGTCAGAACAACCACACAGAAAGGCCACCAAAAGTTTGGGAGACTCAAAAAAGGGGGGGGATGCTGAAGTGCTTTAAAGGGACAGAGACATACCCACACAAACACAAAATACCACACCCACACTCAGACATCCAACTCTCGCAACACTCATACAGAAACACACAGCACGGAAGCTCATGAAGCTGTGTGTTTCTTCAGGAAGCCCCACCTGGGAAAGAGTAACCCTGGAAAACACAGGTGGCTGTGCCTAGAAATCACAGTGGGGTAAGTTTCAAATAGATTCACCCCTACAACATCTAGAAAGTCCTAGGCAATGGGGACATTTAGTGTGATGCTAGATTGAGCTCACAGTCAGGCCTAATGCCCTGAGACTAGGGCAAGCACATTTGTGAGGCACCTGGCTGTCAGAGCTATCAGTCTGCCTAAGAAGACAATAATGGTACAGGCAAAGCCAGCCTGGTATCAAAATATACATATACATACACATATATATATATCCTATGAAAACCCATTGTGGGACCCTAAAACTCAGGGCCCCTTCAGGCCATCTTGGTGGTTGGGTCCCACTAAAGGTGGAGGCTTTTTTAGACTCTGAGGTGGTCACTGGAAATTGCCCTTCTGACTCCATTCCCAAAAGAATCTGTGTACAACAATTGGTTCCCATGGCATTGAAATATAGTCTGAGGTGTTGTTGAGGGTTCTTTGGGTGATAGAATCATACCTGAGACCCCAGAGGTGGCTGTCAGAGAAAGATGGTCTGCCTCTTGACTTCAGTGCCTCCCTTCATTCTGGGTCATGGAGGGGCTCCCTGGGAAAGGCTGTAACTGGGACAAAGGCAAATCCAATTTGGAACAGTGTTCTCACACCTCAGACTAGACTCTCATGGGTGCAGATGAGGTTGAGACAGTGTCTCAGAGGCCACCTGTGTTGATGGCAAGCCAGAAAAGAGTGTCCAATAGTGCTGTAAAGAGGCAGTCTGAATTACCCATGAAATCAAAGAAAAATCAAGGCTCATCTGATAAAATGAGCTGACATGTGCTGGAGTCCAAGCAATGTTCAATGATTCCTGTCAAAGAACCCAAAAGCATCTTGCAAAGTGCAAACACCCTTGGCCCCCCCAACAAGACAATGACCCACAACCTGGAGTGCAGCCAGACTACTCAAAGTCCCTTTTGCTCTCTGAAATCCCTGGTTGGTATCTAAATAATCTGTGGCCAGAGGCAGTCACATCCAACAACAGCCCAATGAAAGAGATCTTCCACAATGAGGAGGTCATGCAGATGAAATGAAGCAAAGGCTAGATTACCAGGGAAATGCCAGAAATACCTCCCTCCTTCTCATCCTACAGGAATCATGTAGCCCTCCAAAAGAAGTGGAAAAACAAGGATTTTCTTGTTGGCAGCTCTATCAGGAATTTATGGTTTTAAAATGTCAAAGCTGCCCAGTCTTTAAAACATAGCAGTGTTTAGAAGGAAATACTCATGCAACTGATTCCCATGAGGGTCATTGCCCATGAACTAGGAATTGTTTAATGTGGAAATTGCTGATCCAGACCCAGGAAACTCTAGGCCAATGAGGAACACGGAAATCAGGAAAAGAAGAGTCAGATGTGGAGGTCATATCCCACCAGGCATCAATCCATTCCACTCCCATTTGGATCTGGGTATGAAAGTCCTCAAATTGGGAGTTTGACAGAATGGCCACAGTTGGCCTTCCAAATGTTCTTTGCATGTTGGAGTACTACAACCTGAACATTGGGCCATGGTGTGGGTAGCTTTTGCAATTTAGAGAATGTGGGGATGGAGGTCAAAGTGCCTTCTGTGTCATCTGTCTTCATTATTTTGCAGGTGAAGTTGCAGGACCCCATCCATCCCTCACCAGATTGTATCCTCTCCCCTATCTGACCTTATTGTTGCTCACACTCTTTATCCCAGAGTGAAATCCCAAGACGATGAAGGAGTGCCCCCTCGTTATATGAAGCACCTGCTCAGCTGAAAACTGAATTCTAGGTAAGTTCAAGGGGCCCTGCGGACAGAACTACTAGTGTCTTTCCCTGGTTTGGCCACAGGACTATGAAACACTTGGATATTCTATTTGTGTGTGTGTGTGGTGTGCTTCTCCTTTTTCTAGAAAAGGGGCTTTTTGTGCAAGGGTCCGAGATGTGGATGCTGGTAGATCTCAGCCCATCTCTCAATTCATTGTGGATTCATGATCCATAGAAAAATAAAGAAAACAGAGCCTAGCAGCTCAAGCAGAGCCACATAGACAGACCACACAGACACCAACAAATTGGAAGTCTCAACAAAAAGAAGCGCTGATGTGCATTAGCCACATTTCTTTAAGCAGTCTCTAGTTACAGGAGCACACACACATACATACACACACACACAGAAAAACACACAATGTCACACACATGCAGACATCCAATAGTCACAACACTACCACAGAAACACACAGCTTGGCAGCTCCTGAGACTATGTGGTTCTCCAGGAAGTCCCACCCAAAAAAGAGCAACCCCAGGGAACACAGGTGGGCTGTACCTAAAAATTACAGTAGGTCTATTTCGAGAAGACTCACTCCTACAACATCCAGGCAGGCCTGAAGAACCCTGCAGATAATTTTGGATCCTTAGGAATTTTATGGGTTTTTCCTGCTGCTCTGCTTGACATTTCTTCAGGATGGCTCATGTCTTTTCTCTCTCAAAGGATCATGGGACTGTTCCGTGTATCCCAAGGAAAAGGCGAGAGTACTTGGCTGATGCACCTCCACAGAGATCTGCTTCTCCCCCAAGCCGCAAGAACTTGTCACTAGGCAACAGTGACATTCATTCTGACTAGCCAGAGCTCACAATCAGGCTTGGTGCCCTGGGACTCAGACATCTGCGTTTGTTTGACAGGCTCAGGGGCCCATAGCAGAGCTGGCCTAGCAATGGGAAAAAGCTGCCAGCAAATACTCACAGTGGGAGCTTAAACTCAGGGCCACTTTGGGCTATCTCTGTGGTCAGGTCCCTCTGGGGAAGGAGACGTTTTGAGACTGTGAGGTGGTCATTGGAAACTGCCCTTCTGACTCCATTCCTGAAAGAGGCTGTGTGCAAGAATTATGTCCCATAGGGATTGTAATGTAGTCTGCTGTGTTGTTGAGGGTTCTTTGGGTGACAGAGTCACACCTGAGACCCCAAAAGTGGGTGTCAGCAAAAGATGGCCAGGATCTTGACTTCATTGCCTTCCTTAATCCTGGGCCTCCCAAGGGCTCTCTGGGAAAGGCAGGAACTACAAGAAAGGCAAGTCCAAGGTAAAGCGGTGTTCTCACACCCAGGACTGGCTTCTCACAGGTGTAGATGGGATTGAGACAATGTCTCTGAGGTTGGCGGCTGTAACAGAATTTTATAGTTTTAAAAGTATCAAAGCTACCCAGTTATTAAAACGTTTCAGAGTTTAGAGGGAGACACTCATGCAATGGGTTTTCATGAGGGTGGTTCTCTGTGAACTGGAAAATGTTTAGTGTGGAAGTCGTTGAGCCAGACCCAGGAAACCTCAGACCGTTGAGGAACATGTAAATCTGAGAAAAAAAAAGAGCAAGTGTGAAGGCCACATCCCATCTAGCATCAATTCATTCCACTCCCATTTGGCTCAGGGTATGAAAGCCCTCAATTCTGGAGTCTTCTAGGATGGCCCCAATTTGCACTCCAAATGTTCCTTGTTGGAGTACTCTCACCTGAACACTTTGTCATGGTGTGGACTGCTTGTGCAATTAAAGGAATACAAGGATAGAGTTGGAAGCGCCTTTATGTCATCTCTCTTCATTTTTTATTTGCAGGTGAAGTTGTCAGAGCCCATGCACCCCTCCCCAGATTGTATCCTCACCCCTATCTGACTTTATTCCTGCTCACATGCTATATGTCCCAGGATGAAATCCCAAGAAAATGGAGGAGTGCACCCTCATGATCTGAAGCACCTGTTCAACTAAGAACAAATCTAGGAGGTAAATTCAAGGGATCCTACAGACAGGATTGTTAGTGTCTCTCCTTAGGTTGACCACAGGACAATGAAACACTGTGAGATGTATGTTTTATGGTGTGGTGTGATCCTCTTCTTTCTAGAAGAGTGGCTTTTCTTTTTTTCATGGAGAGGTGATTTGGACACCAGCAGGTCTCATCCACCTTTCCAATTCATGGTGGATACATGAATCACAGATAAATGAAGAACTCAGAGCCCTGCAACCCGTGTAGAGCCATATAGAGAGGCTATCAAAAGGTTGGAAGACCAAAAAAAAAGAAGCTCTGAAGTGTGGTAGCCACATCCCTTTAAACTCACTCCACTTATAGGCACACACACACACAAACACACAATGCCACACACACACACAGCATCCAGCTTTTGCAACACTCCCACAGAAACACATAGCTCAGCAGCTCCTGAGTCTGTGTGGTTCTGCAGGAAGCCCTACCTGAGAGGGAGCAACTCCAGGCAACACATGTGGGCTGTACCTAGAAATCACAGAGTCTTCAAAAAGACTCATCCCTAAAACCCCTAGGCAGGCCTGAGGAATCCTGCAGATCCTTGTGTTTCCTTAGAAATTTCAAGGTTTATTCTAGGGTCTTTGCTTGGCATTTCTTCAGTCTGGCTCACATCTTCCCTCACCTAGGATCGTGGGACTATGCCGGGCTCACATCTGCCCTCACCTAGGATTGTGGGACTATGCCGTGCATCCCACATAAGAGGCGAGAGTCCACCACCTGCGTACTTCCACGAATTTATCATTCTCCACCAAACTGCAGGGTGTTGTTGCTAGGCAAAGCAAAGGAAACATTCATTGTGATTCTAGCAGTCATGCCTGGTGCTCTGAGACTAGTACATGAGCATTCATGTGGCAGGCTCATGTGCCCAACTGTCAGAGCTGTCAGCCTGCCTAAGGAGATGAAAATGGTACAGGTAGGGTCAATCTGGTATCAGGAAGAAAGTTTCCAGTGAAAACCCACAGAGGGGCCCTAAAACTCTTGAACTCAGGGCTCCTTCAGGCTGTCTCTGTCATCAGGTCCAGTTGGAGGAGTAGGGGTTTGGAGAATGTGAGACGTTTGCTGAAAACTGCTATTCTCACTCCATTCCCAAAAGCAATTGTGTGGAAGAATCAGGTCTTTTGGCGATTGAAATATGGTCTGGTGTGTTGTTTAAGGTTCTCTGGGTGGTAGAATCATACCTGAGACCCGAGAGGTGGCTGTCAGTGAAAGATGGCCAGACTCTAGACCTCACTGCCTCACTTCATTCTGTGTCTTGCAAAGGCTCTCTAGGAACAGCAAAAACCACGACAAAGGCAAGTCCAAGGTAGAGCAGTGTTCTCACATCTCGGACTGTTCTCTCACGGGTGCAGAAGAGGTTGAAATAGTGTCTCAGAGGCCATCTGTGGTGACAGCAAGCCTGAAAAGGTTGTCCAGTAGTGCTGTTGAAAGGCACTGTGGATTCTCCATGAAAGCCAAGAAAAAGCAAAGCTTGCCTGAGAGGAAGAGGTGCCTTGTGCTGGAGTCCAAGCAATGTTCAGTGATTCCTGTCAGAGAACACAGGACCATGCTGCAAGGTGCAAACATCCTCTGCTCCCAAAACGAGACAAGGACCCACAATGTGGAGCACAGCCATCCTCCCTGATGTCCCTTTTGCTCTCTGAAATCACTGACAGCTAAATAATCTTTGGTGAGAGGCAGACCCATCCAGCAAGAGCCCAAAGAAAGAGACCCTCCACAATGTGTAGGCTGTGAAGATGAAATAAAACAGAGGCTAGATTATGAGGAAAAAGCCATACATGGATCCCTGCTTCTCTTCCTTCAGGAATCATGTAGCCCTCCAATAGAAGTGGGAGAACAAGAGTTTCCTTGTTTTAAAAGTATCAAAGGTTTGCAGTCATTGAAACGTGGCAGTGTTTAGAAGAATACACTCATGCAATGGATGCCCAGGAGGGTTAGTCTCCGTGAACTGGGATACATTTAGTATGGACGTCATTGAGCCAGACTTAGGATACCCTAGGCCAACGAGAAACATGGAAATCAGGAAAAGGAGAGGTAAGTGTTGAGGTGACATCCCACCAAATATCAATTCATTCCATGTCCATTTGGCTCCTGGTAGGAAAGTCCTCAAATTGGGAGTTTGCCAGGATGGCCCCAATTTGCACGCCAAATGTTCCTTGTATGATGGACTAATCACACCTGAATACCGGGCCATAGTGTGGACTGCTTGCGCAATTAAAGGAATGCCAGGAAGAAGCTGGAAGCACCTTCTGTGTCAGCTGTCTTCACTTTATTTTTTTATTTATTTATTTATTTATTTATTTATTTATTTATTTATTTATTTTGCAGGTAAAGTTTTGGGACCCCATTCATCACTCACCAGACTCTCTCTTCACCCCATCTAACCTTATTGTTGTTCACACTCTATGTCCCAGGATGAAATTGCAAGATGATGAAGGAGTGCCCCCTCACAGTCTGAAGCTCCTGCTCAGCTGGGAAACAAATTCAAGGTAAATTCAAGATGCCCTGTGGACAGGACTACTAGTGTCTCTCCCTAGTTGGCCAACGGACAATAAAATCCTGAAAGTGGTCTATTTTTTGGTGTGGTGTGCTCCTCTTCTTTCCAGAAGAGTGGCTTTTTTTTTGCAGAAGGAGGGAATTAGGAGGCCGGTGGGTCTCATTCAGCCTCTGAATTCATTGAGAATTCATGATCCACATAAAAATGAAGAACATGGAGCCCTACCACCCAAGCAGAGCCACACAGGCCACCAAAGTGTTGAAAGGCTCAAAAGAAAAAAGTGCTAAAGTGTGTTAGCCACCTTCCTTTAAGCAGATTCCACTTAGAGGCACACACAGAAACACACATGCAAACATGCAATGCCACAAACATGCAGACATCCAACACCCATAACACTCCCACAGAAACACACATTCCATCAGTTCATGAGGCTGCATGGTTCTGCAGGAAACCCCACTTGAAATACAGCAGCCTCAGGGAACACAGGCATGCTGTACATAGAAATTGCAGTGGGACAGGTTTCAAAAAGACTCACTTCTACATTATCTGGGCAGACCTGAGGAATTCTTCAGATCCTTTTGATATTTAGGGATTTTGGAGTTTATTCCTGGAGCTGTGCTTGACATTTTTTCAGGCTGTCTCACATCTGCCCTCTCTTAGTATGATGGGACTTTCCCATGGATCCCACAGAGAAGACAGGTGAAAGTCCATCACTGACATACCTCCTTGAAGGTCTCCTCTCCAAAGCCACAGGGACCTGTCTCTAAGCAGTGGTGCCATTCAATGTGGTGATAGCCAGAACTCACAATCAAGCCTGATGTCCTGAAACTAGTGCCTGAGCATTCCTGAAGCATGTTCGGGCACCTGGCTGTCAGAGCGGCCAGCCTGTCTAAGCAGAGAAAATTGGTACAGGCAGAGCCAGCCTGGTATCAGGAAAAAGGCTGCCTGTGAAATCCCACTGTAGGGAGTGAGCGAATAGTACCTGAGACCCCAGAGGCGAGTGTCAGTGGAACATGGTTTGGCTCTTGATCTCACTGTCTCCCTTCATCCAGATAAGGTTGAGAAAATGTCTCCATGATGTCTGGGGGGATGGCAAGACTAAAAAGTGTGTTCAGTTGAGCTGTGGAGGAGCACAGTAGATTCAACATGAGAGCAATTCAAAATCAAGGCTCACCTGAGAGAATCAGCTGTCTTTTGCTGGATTCCAAAGATTTTCAATGATTCCTGTCAGAGGACACAAAAGCCTCCTGCAGAGTGCAAGTAACCTCAAGAAGACAATGACCCACAACCTGGAGGGCATCCTGCCTACCTGAAATCCCTTTTGCCTTCTGAAATTCTGGCAGCTAAATATCTGGGGCGAGAGGCGGTATATTCCTGTGGCAACTCAATGAAAGAGGCCCTCCACAGTGAGAAGGCCATGCTGATGAAATGAAACGAAGGGTGAATTACCAGGAAAAATCCAGACAAGGTTGCCTGCTCCACATTTTTCAGTAATCACACAGCCGTCCAATAGAAATGGGAGGACAAGAGGTTTTTTGTTGGTGGCTGTACTGAGAATTTACAGTTTTAAAAGTATCAAAGCTGCCCAGTCATTAAACATGGCAATGTTTGGAAGAAAATATTCACACAATGAATTCCCATGAACATCGTTTTCCATGAACTGGGAAATTTTTAGTGTGGAAGTCATTGAACCAGACCCAGAAAACCATATGCCAATGAGGGACATGGAAGTCGAGACAAGAAGAGGCAAGAATGGAGGCCACACCCCACACAGCATCAATCCTTTCCACTGCCATTTGGCTCCAGGTATGAAAGCTCTCAAATCGAGAGTTTGCCAGGATGGCCCCTTTTTGCATGTCAAATGTTTCTCGCACATTGGAGTACTTCCACCTGAGCACCAGGTCTTGGTGTGCACTGTTAGTGTAATTAAGGTAGCGTGGGGATGGAGTTGGAAGCACCTTCTGTGTCTTCTGTCTTCATTTTTTTTTCAGGTGAAGTTGCATGAGCCCAGCAACTCCTCACCAGATTGTACACTCAACCCTATCTGAGCTAATTGCTGCTCATACTCTATGTCACAGAATGAAATTCCAAGAGGATGGAGGAGTGCCCCCACATGAAATGAAACACCTTCTCCCCTGGGAACCAATTTTAGGTAAATTCAAGGGGCCCTGCACACAGGACTGCAAATGTCTCCCTTGGTTTAGTTGCCAGACAATGAAACACTGGTAAATGTTTTTGTTTGTTTGTTTGTTTGGTTGGTTGGTTGGCTGGTTTTGTTTTTGTTTGTTTGTTTCCATATGGTGTGCTCCTTTTCTTTCTAGAAGTTTGGCTTTTTTTTTCAGAGGTGGTGATTTGGAAGCACTTCTTGGCACTCCTAGCAGTTCACCGTGGGTTCATGATCCACAGAAAAATAAAGAACACAGAGTCCCAAAGTCCAAGCAGAGCCACACAGATAGCTCACCAAAAGGTTGGGAGATTCAGAAAAAGAGAAGTGCTGAAAAGCATTAGCCACATTCCTTTTAGCAGACTCCACTTGAAGGGACAGACACACACCCACACAAACACAGAATACCACACACACATGCAGACATCCAACTCACAGATCCAACTCACAGATCCAACTCTCACAACACTCTCACAGAAACACAGAGCCTGGCAGCTCCTGAGCCTGTGTGATTCTGCAGTAAGCCCTGGGAGAGAGTAACCCTGGAAAACACAGGTGGTCTGTACCTAAAAATCACAGTGGGGCAAGTTTCAAAAAGACTCACCCCTACAACATCTGGGCTATCATGAAGAATTCTGCAGATCCTTTTGAATCCTTAGGGACACCTCACTTATCAAAATGCATCCTCCTTTAGCAGGACGCAACGACTGAGACACCTGAAGGGGCCCTGAGGTCAAGAGTGTTAGGGTCCTGCAGTTGTTTTTCACAGGCAGTTTTTGCCCCATACCATGCCTGCTCTTCCTGTACCATTACTCTCTGCTTAGGCAGGTTGATACCTCTGACAGCCTGGGACCCACACCGGCACAAACACACGATATCATACAAACACACAGACATCCAACACTCACAAGTCTCCCACAGAAACACAGAGCCAGCAGCTCCTGAGGCTGTGTGGTTCTGCAGGAAACCCCACCTTGGAGAGAGCAACACCAGAAAACACAGGCGGGCTGTACTCAGAAATCACAGTTGGGCAAGTTTCAAAAAGACTCATTGCAACTGTGTCTAGGCAGGCCTGAGGAATTCTACAGATCCTTTTGTATCATTAGGGATTAGACAATTTATTGCTGGGACTGTGCTTGGTGTATCTTCAAAATGGCTCACATCTGCCCTCTCCTAGGATCATGAGACTATCTTGGGGATTTCACAAAGAAGACAGGCAAGAGTCCACTGCTGACACAACTCATGGAGGTCTCCTTCTCTGCCAAGTTGCTGCGACTTGTCACTAGACAATAATGACATTCATTGTGATGCTACCCAGAGCTCACAATCAGGATTAGTGTCCTGAGACTAACCCATGTTCATTCATTAGGCAGGCTCCAGCACCTGGCTTTCAGAGCTATCAGCCTGCCTAAGGAGAGAATAATGTTACAGGCAGAGATGGCCTGGTATTAGGAAAAATCCTGCCTGTGAAACCCCACTGAGGTATCCTAAAAGTCTTGAGATCAAGGCCTTTTTAGGCCATCTCTATAGTAGGGACCCACTGGAGGAGGAAGCATTTGGAGACTGAGGTTGTCTTAGGAAACTGCTCTTCTGACTCCATTTTCAAAAGGGGCTGTGTGCAAGAATCTGGTCCCATGGGAATTGGAATATAGTCTGTTATTTAGGGTTCTTTGGGTGATGCAATTATGCCTGAAACCTCAGAGGTGGGTGTCAGTGAAAGATGGACAGGCTCCTGACCTCACTGTCTCTTTGATCTTGGGACTCCCAGGGGCTCTCTGGAAATTGCAGGAGCCACTACAAAGGCAAGTCCCAGGTGGAGCAGTGTTCTCACACCTTGGACTGGCTTAACACGAGTGAAGATGAGGTTGAGACAGTGTCTCAGAGGCCTTCTGTGGCAATGACAAGCCTCAAAAGGCTATCCAGTAGTGCTCTTGAGAGACACTGGGATTCCCCATGAAACTCAACCAAAATTAAGGCTCACCTGAGAGAATGAGCAGCCATTTACCAGATTCTAAATGATTTTCAATGATTTCTGTCAGAGAACCCAAAAGCCTCCTGCAAAGTGCAAAAACCTCAGTCCTCACAATGAGACAATGACCCACAACCTAGAGCACAGAGAGTCTACCTAAAGTCCCTTTTGCTTTCTGAAATTTGTGACAGCTAAATAATCTATTGTGAGAAGCATTTGTATTCAGCAACAGCCAAATGAACGAGTTCCTCCACAATGAGAAAATTGCAGATGAAATGAAACAGAGGCTAGACTACCAGGCAAAAGTCAGACTTTGCTGCCCACTTTCCATTCTACAGGAATCAGGCAGCCTTCCAGTAGAAGTGGGAAAACAAGAGCTTTAATGTTGGCGGCTGTAATGGAAATTTATGGTTTAAAAATTATCAAAGCTGCTCAGTCATTAAAACCTGACAGCGTTTAGAAGGAAACTCTCATGCAATGGATTCCCATGAAGGTTGTTCTTTGTGAATTTGGAATGGTTTAACGTGGAAGTCATTGAGCCAGAACCAGAAAAGCCTAGGCTGATGAGAAACATGGAAGTCAGGAAAAGAAGAGGCAAGTGTGGATGCCATATCCTACCCAGTATCAATCTATTCCAATTTCATTTGGCTCAGGGTATGAAAGCCCTCAAATCGGAGTTTGCCAGAATGGCCCCAATTTGCACTCCAAATGTTTCTTGCATGTTGTAGTACTCAAATCTGAGCACTTGTCCTTGGTGTGCACTGCTTGGGCAATTAATGGAATGTGGGGATGGAGTTGGAATCACTTATGTGTCATCAGTCTTCATTTTTTTTGCAGGTGAATTTGCAGGATCCCATCCAGCCCTCATCAGATTGTATACTCACCCCTATCTGACCATATTGCTGCTCACACTATGTCCCAGGATGAAATCTCAAGACAATGGGGAAGTGCCCCCTCATGACATGAAGCACTTGCTCAAGTGAGATCAAAATTTGAGGTAAAATCAAGGGGCCCTGCAAACAGGACTGCTAGTTTCTCTTCCTGGGTTGGATTGCAGGACAATGAAACATTGAGAGATATCTGTTCTTGGGTATGGTGTGCTCCACTTCTTTCAGTGGAAGGTGATTTAGACACCAAAGGATCTCAGCCCACCTCCCAGTTCACAGCAGATTCATGATTCACAGAAAAATAAAGAAGGTGAAACTCTGCAGAATAAGCAGAGCAAAACAGACAGGCCACTGAAAGTTTGGGAGACTCAAAAGCAAGAAGTGCTGCAGTGCATTAGCCACATTCCTTTAAGGAGACTGCACATGCAGGCACAGACTCATACGTGCACACACACACACACACAAACAAAGTCACACACACAGACATCCACCATTGGCAACCCTCCCACAGAAACACACAGCCCAACAGCTCCTGAGGCTGTGTGGTTCTATGGAAAGTCCCACCTGAGAGAGAGCAACCCTGGGGAACACATTCGTCCTGTACTTAGAAATCACAGTGGGGTGACTTTCAAAAAGACTCATCCCTACAACATCTAGGCAGGCCTGAGGAATCCTGCAGAATTTTTTAATCCTTAGGAATTTCACGATTTATTCCTGGAGCTCTGCTTGGCTTTTATTCCAACTGGCTCACATCTGCCCTCTCCTAGGATCATGAAACTACCCCATGGATCCCATAGGGAAGACAGGCAAGAATCTGCCACTGAATCACCTCTACGGAGGTCTCCTTCTCTATCAAGCCACAGTGACTTGTCGCTAGGCCACAGTGACATTCATTGTAATGCTGGCCAGAACTCACAATCAGGCCTGGGGCCCTGAGACTAGCACATGTGCATTTGTGATGCAGTCTAGGTCGTTGGGGTGTAAGAGTTGTCAGCCTGCCTAAGCAGAGGAAAACAGAACAAGCAGAGCTGTCCTGGTATGGGGGAAAATGTTGCCTGTGAAAACCCACTGCAGGGCTCTAAAAGTCTCGGTCTCAGAGCCCCTTCTGGTAGTGTCCATGATCGTGTCCCACTGGAGGAGAAGATGTTTTGAGACTGTCAGGTGGTCACTGGAAACTGCCCTTCTGCCTCTATTCCTGAAAGAGGCTGTGTGCAAGAATTGGGTCCCTTGGGGATTGGAATATAGTCTGGTGTGTTGAGGTTCCTTTGGGTGACAGAATCATGCCTGAGACCCCAGAGGCTGGTGTCAGCAAAAGATGGCCGGGCTCTTGACCTCACTTCCTCCCTTCATCCTTTGCCTTGTAGGTACTCTCTGGAAAAGGCAGGAACCATGAAAAAGGCAAGTCCAATGTGGAGCAGTGTTCTCACACCTTGGACCGGTCTCTCGAAGGTGCAGATGATGTTGAGACAGTGTCTCAGAAGTCATCTGTGATGATGGCATGCCTGAGAAAGACAGTCAGTAGTGCTTTTGAGGGGCACTGGGGCTTCCCCATGAATGCAAGGAAAAATCAAGACTCAAATGAGAGAACGAGCTTGTGCTGGAGTCCAGGCAATGTTCAATGATTCCCATCAGAAGACCCAAAACCTTCTGAAGAGTGGAAGCAACCTCAGGCCCCACAAAAAGGCAATGACCCAAAACTTGGAGTGCAGCCAGCCTACCCAAAGTCCATTTTGCTCTCTGAAATCCCTGGAAGCTAAATAATGTGTGGCAAGAGGCAGTCACATTTAGCAAAAGCCCAATGAAAGAGTCTATCCATAAGGAGAAGGCTATGCAGATAAAATAAAACAGAGACTTGATTACCAGGTGAAAGCTAGACACAGTTGACTCCCTCTCATCCTGCAAAAATCTTGCAGCCCTCCCATAGAAGTAGGAGAATATGAGTTTCACTGTTGGTGGTTGTAAGGGGAATTTACAGTTTTAAAAGTATCAAAGTTGCCCAGTCATTAAAACTTGACAGTGTTTAGAAAGAAACACTCATGCAATGGATTCCCATGATGGTTGTTCTTCAAGACCTGGGAAACATTTAATGTGGACTTCGTTGAGCCTGACTTAGGAAACCCTAAATGGACAAAAAATATAGTAGTCAGGAAAAGAAGAAGCAAGTGTGGAGGATAAATCCCACCAGGCATCAATCCATTCCACACCCATTTGGCTCCTAGTATTACAGCTTTCAAATAGAAAGTTTGCCTGGATGGCCCCAGTTTGCACTCCAAATATTCCTTGTACTCCAACCTGAACACTAGGCATGGT
Organism: Macaca thibetana thibetana; assembly: GCF_024542745.1. NCBI lineage: Eukaryota > Metazoa > Chordata > Mammalia > Primates > Cercopithecidae > Macaca > Macaca thibetana. The sequence goes on along the minus strand of NC_065599.1, from coordinate 1,461,532 downwards.
ATGGACTGCTTGTGCAAATAAGTGAATGCAGGGATGGAGTTGGAAGCACATTCTTCATCATATCTCTTCATTTTTTTTCTCAGGTGAAGTTGTGGGATTCCATCACCCCTCACCAGATTTTATCCTCATCCATTTGATCTTATTGCTACTCACATTCTATGTCCCAGGAGGAAATCCCAAGATGATGGCGGAGTCCCCCTCATGACGTTAAGCACCTGCCAGGCTAGGAACTTAATTCCAGGGAAATTCAAGGGGCCCTGTGGACAGGACTGCTAGTGTGTCTCCCAGAGCTGGCACAGGACAATGAAACACTAAGAGATATTTGTTTTTTGTGTGTGTGTGGTGTGCTCCTCTTATTTCTAGAAGAGTGGCTTTTATTTTTAAGGGGGAGGTTATTTGGACACTGATGAGTCTCAGCACGCCTCATAATTCACTGCAGATTCATGATCCCCCAAAAAAATAAAGAACAGGGAGCCCTGCAGCCCAAGCACAGCCACATAGATAGGCCACCAAAAGACTGGAAGACTCAAAAAACAAAGTGCTAAAGTGTGTGAGCCACAGTCCTTTAATCCGATGGAAATTACAGCCATGCACATACACACACACAAACAGAATGACACACACATATGCAGACATACAACACGCACAACACTATCAATGAAACACATAGCCTGGCAGTTCCTGAGGCTGTGTGGTTCTGCAGGAAGCCACACCTGGGAGAGAACAACCCCAGCGAACATAGTCAGTTTTTATCTAGAAATCACAGTGAAGCAAGTTTCAGAAAGACTCATCCCTACAACATCTAGTCAGGTCTGAGGAATCCTACAGATTCTTTTGAATCCTTAGCAATTTTCCAGTTTATTCCTGGAGTTCTCCTTGATGTTTCTTCAGGATGGCTCACATCTGCCCTCCCCTAGGATCATCGGACTATCCCATGGATCCCACAGGGGAGATATGTGAGAGTCCACAGCTGTCACACCTCCATGGAGGTCTCCTATGCCAATCTGTAGGGACTTGTCTCTAGGCAATGGTGCCATTTATTGTGACACTAGCCATAGCTCATAATCAGGCCTGTTGCCTCAACCTAAAGGCCTCTAGAAGTAAGGGCCCATCTGGCTGTCTCTGTGGTAGGGTTGAGCTGGAGAAGGAGGCGTTTGGAGACTGAATTGGTCAGTGGAAACTGCTCTTCTGCCTCCATTCCTGAAACAGGCTATTGCAAGAATAGGGTACCATGAAGACTGGAATATAGTCTGGTATATTCAGGTCTTACTGTCAAAGATTGCATTTTGAGACTGTGGCGTGGTCACTGGAATCTGCTCTTCTGTCTCCATTCCCAAAAGAGGCTGTGTGGAAGAATCACATCCCATGGGGATTGGTGCATAGTCTGGTGTGTTTTTGAGGGTTCTTTCGGTGATAGAATCGTACCTGAGACCCCAGAGGCAGATGTCAGTGAAAGATGTCCAGGCTTTTGACCTCACTGCCTCCCATCATCCAAGGCCTCGCAGGGGCTTTCTGGGAAAAGCAGAAACTGTGACAAAGGCAAGTCCAAAGTTAAACATTATTCTCATACCTCAGACTGGCCTCCCAAAGGTGCATACGAGGTTGAGACAGTGTCTCAGAGGCTGTATGTGGTGACGGTCATCATGAAAAGGCTGTCCAGTAGTGCTGTAGAGGGGCAATGTGGATTCCTCATAAAAGCAAAGAAAAATCAAGGATCACCTGAGAGAACAAGCTGCATTGTGTTGGTATCCAAGCAATGTACAATAATTCCTATGAGAGAATCCAAATGCTCCTGCAAAGTGAAAACAACCTCAACATCCACAATGAGACAACAACCCATAACATGGAGTGCATCCAGCCTTCCCAAAGTCCCCTTTGCTCTCTGAAATCCCTGGCAGCCAAATAATCTGTGGTGAGAGGCAGTCACATTCAGCAAGAGACCAATTAAAGAGCCCCTCCACAATGAGAGGCCATGTAGATGAAATGAAACAGAGACTATATTACCAGGCAAAAGCCAGACATGGTTCCCTGTTTCTCATCCTACAGGAATCATGTAGCCCTCCAATAGAAGTAGGAGAACAGGAGTTTCCTTGTTTGTGACTGTAACCTAAATTTACAAGTTTAAAGTATCAAAGCTGCCTAGTCATTAAAATGTAACACGGTTTTGAAGGAAACACTCATGCAATGGATTCCCATGACGTTCATTCTATGTGAAATGGGAAAATTTTAGTGTGGAAGTCATTGAGCCAGACCCAGGAAACCCTAGGCCAACAAGAAACACGGAAGTCAGAAAAAGAAGAAGTAAGTGTAGAAGCCACATCCCACCCAGCACTAATCCATTCCACACCCATTTGGCTCTGAGTGTGAAAGTCCTTAAAACAGGAGTTTCCAGATGGCCCCAACTTACACTCCAAATGTTTCTTGTTCATTGAAGTACACCCACCTGAACACTGTGCCTTGGTGTGGATTGCTTGTGCAATTAAGGGAATGCAGGAACAGAGTTGAAAGCATCTTTTGTTTCATCTGTCTTCATTTTTTTTCCAGGTGAAGATATGAGACCCCATTCACCCCTCAACAGATTGTAGCCTCATAACTATCTGACTTCATTGCTGCTCACCTTCTGTGTCCTAGGATGAAATCCAAAGACAATGGAGGAGTGCCCCCTCATGACGTGAAGCACCTGCTTGGCTGTGAACTGAATTTGAGGCAAATTCAAGGGGCCATGAGGACAGCACCACTAGTGTCTCTCCATGGGTTGGCCTCAGGACAATAAAACACTGGGAGATGTCTGTTTTTTCATGTGGTGTGGTTCTCCTCTGCCTAGAAGAGTGGCTTTTGTGCAGCAGGAGGTGATTTGGACCCCACTGGGTCTCAATTGGCTCCCCAGTTTACTGTAGATTCATAATCCACAGAAAAATAAAGAACACAATGCCCCACAGCCCAAGTAGAGCCACGCAGGCAGGCCACCAGAATGGAAGACTCAAAAAAGTAAAAGAAGCACTGAAGGGCATTAGCCACATTCCTTTAAAAAGACTCCCCTTGCAGGCATACACACACACACACACACACATATACACATACATAAAATGGCATACACACAGACATTCAACACTTGCAACTCTTCACAGAAACACACAGCCAGGCAGTTTCTGAGGCTGCCTGGTTCTGCTGGAAGCCACACCTGGGAGATACCAGCCCTGGGGGACACAGGAGGCCTGTACCTAGGAATCGCAGTAGGGCAAGTTTCAAAAAGACTCACTCTTACAACAACTAGGCAGCTTTGAAAAATCCTCCTGATCATTTTGGCTCCTCAGGAATTTTGCAGTTTATTCCTGGAGCTATGCTTGACATTTCTTCAGGTTGGCCCATGTCTGCTTCTCCTAGAATCATGGGACTATCCCATGGGTCCCACAGAAAAGACAGGCAAGAGTCCATGGTGGACACTTCTCCAAGGAGGTTTCCTTCTCCACCAAGCCACAAAGACCTGTTACTAGGAAATGGTGACATTCATTGTGATGCTAGCCAGAGCTCACAATGAGGCCTGGTGCCCTGAGACTAGTGCATGTGCATTCATGAGGCAGGCTGGAGCACCCAGCTGTCAAAGCCATCAGTCTACCTAAGCAGAAGAAAATGGTATAGGCAGAGCTGATCTGCTATCAGGAAAAAGGCTACATGCAAAAACCCACTTTGGGACCCTAAAGTCTCAACCTCAGGGCCCCTTCTGGCCATCTCCATGGTCAGGTCATGCTGGAGGAGGCAGCATTTCTAGACTGTGAGTTCGTCTGTGGAAATTACTCTTCTGACTCAATTTGTGAAAGAGGCTGTGTACAAAAATCAAGTCCCACTAAGACTGGAATATAGTCTGGTGTGTCGTTGAGGCTTCTTTGGCTGAGAGAATCATATCTGAGAATTGAGAGGCAGGTTTCAATGAAAGATGGAGGAGACCTTGACCTCACTGCCTCCCTTCATCCTGGGCCTCACAGAGAGTCCCATCCAGCAAGAGCCCTATTAAAGAGCCCCTCCACAATGAGAAGGCCAGACAGATTAAGTAAAACAGAGGCTAGATTACCAGGCAAAAGCCAGATGTGGCTGCCTGCTTCTCATCCTACAGAAATCATGCAACCCTCCCATGGAAGTAGGAGAACAAGAGTTTCCTTGTTGGTGGCTGTAACAGGGATTTACAATTTTAAATGTACCAAAACTGCCCAGTCATCAAAAAGTGACAGTGTTTATAAAGAAACACTCACACAGTAGATTCCCCTGAGGGTCTTTCACCATAAACTGTGAAATGTTTAGTGTGGAAGTTGTTGAGCTAGACACAGGAAACTCTTGGCTGACAAGGGACCTGGAAGTCAAAAAGAAAAAAAAAAAAAAGAGGCTAATGTGGAGGTCCACATCCCACCCACCATCAATCCATTCCACTCCTATGTAGCTCCTGGTATGAAATCCCACAAATTAGGATTTTGCCAGGATGGTCCCAATTTTCATTTCTGATGATTTTTGCATGTTGGAGTACTCCCACTTGAACACAGGGCCATCATGTGGACTGCTTGTGCAATTATGTGAATGCAAAATGGAATTTGAAGCCCCTTCTGTGTTACCTGTCTTCAATATTTTTGCAGGTGAAGTTGTGGGACCATATCTACCCCTTACCAGATTATATCTTCACCCCTATCTGACCTAATTGCTGTTCATACTCTATGTCCCAGAATAAAATCCATAGATGGTGGAGGAGTGCTTGCTTATGAACCAAATTAGAGGTAAATTCAAGGGCCCCTGCTGAGAGAACTGCTACTCTCTCCCCCTACTTTGGCTGCAGGACAAGGAAATAATGGGAGATGTCTGTTTCTTGGTGTGGGATTCTCTTTCTTTCTAAAATAGTTTATTTTGTTTTTGCAGGGGGAGGTGATTTGGAACTCAGTGGGTCGTGATCAACCTCCCAATTTACTGAAGATTTATGATCCACAGAAAAATAAAGAACACAAGGACCAAGAGCCCAAGCAGGGTCACAAAGAGCCATCAAAAGATTGGAAGACTAAGAAAAGAGAAGCGTTGAAGTGCATTAACCAATGCCTTTAAGCAGACACCACTTAGAAGCGCGCGCACACACACACACACACACACACAATACCAGACACACTGACATCCGATACTCGCAACATTCCCATAGAAACACACAGCTCAGAAGATCCTGAGTCTGCATCATTCTGCAGGAGGCCACACCTGGAAGAGAGCAACTTTGGGGAAAAGAGGCAGGCTGTATCTAAAAATCACAGTGGGGCAAATTTCAAAAAGACTCACACCTATAATGTCTAGGCAGGCCTAAGGAATACTGCAGATCCTTTTGTATCCTTAAGGATTGCATGGTTTGCCTCTGGGGCTGTGCTTGATGTTTCTTCAGGCCAGCTCATGTCTGCCCCCTCCTAGGATCTTTGGACCCTCCCATGGATACCACTGAGAAGACAGGTGAGAGTCCATTGCCACTGCAATTCGAGAGATGACACCTTCTCTGCCAAGCTGCAGAGACTTGTCACTAGGCAATAGTGACATTCATTGTGATGCTAGCCAGAGCTTACAATCAGACCTGGTGCCCTGAGACTAGCGTATGTGCCTTCGTGGGGCAGGTTCTAACACCCAGCTGTCAGAGATATCAGCCTAGCAAGCAGAGGAAAATGGCACAGGCAAAGCTGGCCTGGTGTCTGGAAGAATGCTGCCTGTGAAAACTCACTGCAAGATCCTGGAGGCCCCAACCTCAGCACCCTGTAGGGCCATCTCCATGGTCAGATTCCACTGGAGGAGGTGGCATTTAGAGACTGTGAGGTGATTGCTGGAAACTCCTTTTCTGACTCCATTCTCAAAAGAGAATGTGTATGTGCAAGAATCAGAACCCACTGGTACTGAGATAGAGTCTGGTGTGTTGTTGGTGTTCTTTGGGTAACAGAATCATACCTGAGACCCCAGAGGCAGATGTCACTGAAAGATGGCTGTGTTCTTAACCTCACTGCCTCCATTCACCCTAGGTCTTTCAGTGGCTCTCTGGGAAAGGTAGAAACAAAGACAAAGGCAAGTCCGAGGTGGAACAATATTCTCACATCTCAGACTTGCCTCTTATGGGTCAGATGAGATGGAGACAGTTTATCAGAGGCCATCTATGCTGATGGCAAGCCTGAAAAGTCATTGTGGGGCACAGTGGTTTCCCCAAAAATGCAAAGAATAATAAAGGCTCATCAGAAAGAATAAGCAGCCTTGTGCTGGAATCCAAGCAATGTTCAATGATTCATGTCAGAGGACCCAAAACCCTCCTGCAAAGTGCAAACAACCTCAGCTCCCACAACAAGATGATGACTCCCAACTGGAAGGCAGCCAGTTTACTGGAAGTCCCTTTTCCTCTCTGATATTCCTGGCAGCTAAATAATCTGTTGTTAGAGAAAGTACCATCCAGCAACATCCCAATGAAAGAGGCCCTCCACAATGAGAAGGCCACGTAGACGAAAGGAAAGAGAGGCTACATTACTAGGGAAAAACCAGACATGTCTGGCTGCTTCTCATCTGACAGAAATCATGCAGCCCTCCAACAGAAGTGGAACAAGAGTTTCCATGTTGGCGACTGTCATGGGAATTTACAATTTTTAAAGTATCAAAGCTGCCCAGTCATTAAAACTTGACAGGGTTTAGAAGGAAACACTCATGCAATGGATTCCCTTGAGGGTCATTCTCCATGAATTTGGAAAGGTTTTGTGTGGATGTCATTTAGCCACACCCAGGAAACCCTAGGCCGATGAGAAACATGGAAGTCAGGAAAAGAAGAGGAAAGTGTGTAGGCCACATCCCACCCACCATCAATCCATTCCACTTCCCTTTGGTTCCGGGTATGAAAGCCCTCAGATTGGGAGTTTGCCAGGATGGCCCCAATTTCCACTCCAAATGTTCCTTGCACATTGAAATACTCCCAGCTGAACACAGGCCATGGTGTGGATTGCTTGTGCAATTAAGGAAATGCAGTGATGGATTAAAAACACTTTCTGATTCATCTGTCTTCATTCTTTTTATTTTTACAGGTGAACTTTCCTGACCCCATCCATCCCTCACCATATTGTATCCTCACCCCTTTCTGACCTTCTTGCTGCTCACACTTTATGTCACAAGATGAAATCCCAAGATGATAGGGGAGTGACCCCTCATGACATGGAGCACCTGCTCAGCTGTGAATTGAATTCAAGGTAAATTCAAGGGGTCCTGCAAACAGGATGGCTAGTGTCTCTCCCTGGTTTGGTCACAGAACAGCAAAACACTGGAAGATGTCTTTTTTTGGTGTGGTGATCTCACTTTCTTTCTATAAAACTGGCTTTTGTTTGTGCAGGGGGCACTGATTTTGACACTGGTGGGTCTGAGCCCACCTCCCAGTTCACTGTGCATTCATGATCCATAGGAAAAAAAAGAAAAAAAAAAAACCATGGAACCCCACAGCCCATGCAGAGACACACAGACAGACCAATATGAGTTTGGGAGACTCAAAAAAAGAAGTGCTAAGGTACATTAGCCACATTCCTTTAAGCCGACTCCACTTACAGGCGCACACACACACACACTCACACCATGCCACACACATGCTCAGACACCAACACTCACAACACTCCCATAGAAACACACAGCCTGGCGCCTCCTGAGGCTGAGTGCTTCTGCAGAAAGCTTCATCTGGGAGAGAGCAACCCCGGCGAACACAGGCAGGCTGTACCCAGAAATCACAGTGGAGCAAAATTCAAAAAATTCATCCCTACAATATTTAAGCAAGCCTCACAGATCCTGGAGATTTCTTTGGACCTACTTGACATTTCTTCAGGCTGACTCATATCTGCCCTCTCATAGGATCATGGGACAATCCCCTGGGTCCCACAGAGAAAACAGGTGAAAGTCCACTGCTGATGCAACTCCAGGTTTCTTTATTGCCAAGCCCCAGGAAATTGTTACTAGGCAATGGTGACAACCTTCTTTCTTCCCCCTTTTGAGACTCTAACTTATTAATGGGAGTTCTCACTCTTATCATCACTACCTAGGTCTTCCTGAAAGACAGATCTACAGTAGTTCTTGTAATATGCTTTTGCTGAAGCATTTTGATGCACCAAAGCAGTAACAAAGCTTCTCATTATTTGGAGGAGCATGGGTAGCAAGCAGGGCAGCAACAAGCAGGTTACTATTATCATTATTATTCCTATTATGAGAGTTTTAAATCTTCCTAGCACTGGAAACCATTTTCCAAGTACTGATCTAGTATCAAACCCATGCCAAACCTGTACAGGCACATGTGCCAGCTTTGTCATATCTCTGACTATATTTTTGGCTACTTGCCCTTAATTATCTATATGCAGACAGCAATTGCTTAGGTAAAATTTTCCACAGGCCCCTCTTTTAGCTGCTAGTAAGTAGTGTAGGGCAAATCTATTTTGATAGATAGCATTCCTCACCTGAGTTTCCTGTCTGGTTAAAACAGTCAAAGCTCTGCTGGTTTTATTAGTGATTATTTATAAGATAGTTTGTAACTGTATGATCCAGTTGAACATGTAAATGAGGGTTTAGTATCCCCATGAGTCAATCTGTGTTTAAGTGGCAGACCCATAGTACTGTATAATTATTTCAAAGGGCCTCTCATCATCTTTCCAATTACCTATAGCTATGCTCCTCTTTTCTCAGGAAGCATAGACTGGAAGCCCAGGAGCTCACCTGTTTTGATGGGCAGTAGGAAAAAGGAAGGTTTAGTGGTGCTGATAATACAACTACCTGCCCATTGGTCAGGTAACTTGCCATAGTCTCCAGGCCTACATATCAAGTAGAGTCCAGCGGGGACTATCCAGTCTTGATGAGACTCTGGGTGGGTCCACACAGTTTGCAACTTTGGAAACTTACTAATCGGATTTTTCTCAGTGTAGTTTAAAACCCACCAGGTGACTGTTTTTGCCGTTCTGTTATACAGGTTTTGCCCAAGGCAATGGGGCAAGATTCCCACAGGGAGGATGAAGTTCTGTCGTTCTCTAGCTATGCAATACTGCCCAATAGTTGAGTTTCTTAAAACACAGAAGTTACTAGTGTGGGCCTTCTGGACTGGGATCATATCGGGAACTGGATCAGTGGATACTAATTCTCAGGTTTCCCAAGGCCATTGGTCTACCATAGTGGTTCCCTCACATACATAACAGGAAGTAATATTGAGGGAATGGGCTACATTTTCTGCTAACTTCAGGAACAATTTCTTTGTTTTCCGTGGGAGCTCTGGTACTGGCACATTTGAATCATCATAGAAGGTCTGAAACACTGGTTTGGGAGAGCAGTTTCTGACCTCTCTTCAGACTAAAATATTTACTCGAGGATCCATTCCAGCTCCACTGATCCCTAGAGTTACATGTTCTCCCCTTTTTCAATGGCAGTTTAGGGGATTGGTGATATTAGTTATAAGGGGTTACAGTGGCCACTCATGCAAGAGGAATCTCCCTTTCCTTTTTGAAGCCATACCGGATCTTTTTCATTATTTTTCCAAATAGCCCAAATGACACAAGACCAGTAATTACATATTTCATCACATAGGCCTAACTCATGGCAAATATACTTATTCTTTGCTGTATAACTTTTTTCCTAATCTAGAGAGCCCATCCTAATCCTTGCTATTACTATTAATTGTGGCACAAGCATAAAAATTTAAGGTTATGAGTTTGGGGGTTCCTTTTCCTGCTGTTTTAGCTATTATTTTAATTGTATCACTTAGAAAGGGACCAGTTCTTAATCTTATTTCAAAGACAGTGATCATAGGAGGCTCAGATGGGTTATAGCACACATCAGATCGGTAATTTACTGGGCTGCACACTTTATGCTGAGGGAAGTTATACAGGCAAGTTCCTTTTGAAGTTCCTAGGCATTCATAATAACTATGAAACAGATACATTGTTTTAACTTGTTGCCCTACCTCAGTAACCTGATGAATATGCTGGAAACTGTCCTCCAAGTGGGTAAAAATCAGTCTTTATTATACAAGTCAAACTTTTAATGAGAATAAGTCACAGGATGAGTTTCCTCATGCTCTGGCTGTGTGCAGACCAGTCAGCTTCCTGGTGTGACTGGAACAGGGCTTGTCGTCTTTCTCAGAGTCACTTGCAGAGGTTGTCTGGGCTCAGTCTTGCCTTCCAGGTCTCAGGAACTGCAGGTTTTACATGACAGTGATGGGCCTGGATTACTTCTACCTTCATGGTAGTGGAAGTGGTCAAAATGACAGTTTGGGGTCCTTTCCACCATGGCTGTAGGGAGGCTATGTTCCAGGCCTTGATTCACACATGATCACCTGTGGAGAAGGGGTGAACTAGGGAGAGTAACCTAATAGGGCACCTCTAACTAACCCAAACTGAAATTGTTCGTGTAATTTTTCCTAGAGCCTATCGCTGTTGCTCTAACTCAACTTTATCTCTCTCTCGAGGAGTGCCTGGGAGTCCCCACAATATGGGAGTGTATCTATGATATAATATTTTATAAGTGAAACATCCTGCTCTTTTAGAAGGGGCACATCTAATCTTAAGTAATACAATAAGGTGAGCCTGTAACCATTTTAATCCTGTTTCCTGGTACACTTTCCCTAAACTGTTTTTGATATTTCTATTCATTCACTCCACCTTTCCAGACCTCTGAGGTTGGTAGGCTGCATGAAGTTTTCATGTGATTTCTCAATACCTTCGCTGTCTTCTGCACCAAGTCAGCTATAAACACCAGCCCATTATCTGAGGTGATTCGTAAGTGAAGTGCAAATCTAGGAATAAGATCTCAAAGAAGCACATGGGTTACTCCACAAGTTTTTTCAGTTTGTGTTGGATAAGCCTCTACCCACCCAGAGTAAGTATACACAAAAACTAGTAAATACATGTTACCTCAACACTTTGATATTTCTGTGAAGTCCACCTGGAGGTCTTCAAAGGGGGCTGTTCCATAAGCTTGTATGGCAGGCAGAACAGCTGTACCCTGTCTCACATTGTGCTGCTGGCAGGTAATACATCACTGAGTCACTGTTTTGGCAAGAGCTGACAAATGTGAGATATAGAAGTACCAGCCTAACAATTTTTCAAGTGATTCTTGGCCTAGATGGGTAGTTTCATCCACAGCCAGTACAATTGTGGCTCCTAGCAACTGTGGCATGACTATTCTTCTGTTTGGTAACCAGATCTATCTCTCTTTTGCTGTTGACCCTCTTTCTGCCTGGTAGGGGGTGAATGTTGCTTTTTAAGCCTCTGAGTCATCTCTAAATTCCCTAAAGCAACTGTGGTAGAAGTTCGTTGGTGTCCCCTGCAATGCATAACTGTCACCATTTGGGGTTTCCACACCGCTTGTAATAATTACAAGATTTCCTACTGATGTATTATGCCCTTTCCTCCAGAGCTTCACAGTCCCTTTTCTTTATACAATTCTCCATGCATTTGGAGGGTTAAGAAGGTATACTGAGAGTCAATGTAAATGTATACAGTCTTACATTCACTGAGTTCTAAAGCCCAAATTAAAGCAATGAGCTCGGCTTCTTGGGTTGAAGCATTCTGGGGCAACAGTTTGGCCTCAATGAGAGTGTCCAGGGTTACCACTGCATATCCTGCATAGCTCTCACCTTGTGGGTTGACAAAGCTGTTCCCTTCCACTTACAGTTCCCAGTCCACTGATGCCCAAGGCTGGTCCTGGAGGTCACATCTGTTAGAGTAAACTGAGTCCAACACCTCTGCACAGTTATGCTTGACAGGCCTTCCTGATACCGGGAGCCAGGTGGTGGAGTTCAGGTTATTACAAACTTCAATGGTTATGCGGGGATTTTCACAGAGCAAGCTTTGGTACTTGGTTTGTCTAGTATTCATTAGCCAATTATCTCCTTTGGTATCCATTAAAGTCACCATAGCTTTTAGGGGCCTTTATGTTCAGATTTTGCCCAAGAGTTAGTTTATCTGCTTCTTGTGCTAGCAGAGCAGTTGCTAAGGCGCTCACACACGGGGGCCAGCATTTAGAAACCCCACCTACTTGTTTAGAGAGGCAGCCACCGGCCTTGGCCAAGGCCCCAAAGTCTGGGTCAAAACCCCAACTGCAATTTTTTGTCTCTGACACATATAGTGTAAATGGCTTCGTCAGATTGGGCAGACCCCAGGGCTGGGGCTGACATGAGTTTCTTTTTTAATTTACAAAAGGCTTGCTGTTGTTGGGACACCCATTCAAAAGGTTCCTGGTCACCCTCCTTTTTAACCCCATACAGAGTCTTGGCTAGTACTGCAAAGTCTGGAATCCACAGTCTTCAGAACCTCACAGCTCCTAAGAATTATCTCACCTTCCTTCTGATCTTAGGCTTCAATAGGCTGCAGAAGAACTGCTTTATTTGACCCCAAACTGCACTCCCCCTGCCGGATAGTGAATCCCAAGTAGCGTACCTTCTGTCTGCATATCTGAGCTGTCTTCCTGGACACCATATACCCACAGTCCTCCAGGTGCTGAAGCAGGGCATCCGTCCCTCTAGCACACCCAACTCTCATGGGGTATCCCAGCAGGTCATCGATATACTCGAGCAAAATGCAGCCTAGGTCTTTGGCGGGGAACTTTGGGAGGTCTCGAGCCAGCACCTCCTTGAAGATGGTGGGGAAGTTCTTGACCCTTGGGGAAGCCAGGTCCAAGTGTAATGTGTGGTAACACCTGACCCAAGATCTTCCTACTGAAAGGCAGTTTCTGGCTCTCAGGAGATAGTTTGATGGTAAAGAAAATGTCCTTCAGATCCAGGTAGGTGAACCAGCTGTCTTCAGCTGACAATAACCCCAACAATGTGTACAGGTTAGGTACTGTTGGATGTAAAGTCACTGTAGCATCATTGATCAAGCACAAGTCCTGTACTGGCTTGCAGTCCTTGGTCCCTGGCTTGGGAACAGGCAGGAGGGGAGTGTTCCATGGAGACTGACAAGGGACTATAATTCCAAAGACTCTCAGGCATTTGAGATGAACCTGGTTACCTTGAAGAGCTTCTCTGGGGACCGGGTACTGTCTTTCCCTGACCTTCTGGGCTCCAGGTTTCACGTCTATGAGTGCAGGGACTTGGCTGACTGCCAGCCCTGAAGGATTATCTTCTGTCCACACTCTTTGCCAGCACTTAGCCTGAGTTGGTTCTATCTCTTGGCCTGGCTCAGTTAAGAAAAGTCTCCATTCATCCTCCCAGGGGATCATAAGGGCCATGAAGAATTACTTCCTGTCCCCTTAGGGCACAAGTATGTGGCACAAGTATGGAGCAAGCAGAAAACTTCTTTTGCCAGGACTCCTCTGGTTCTGATTATATCCATAATATTTTTGGATAAGGGGGCCACAGGTTGTTATTATAGAAAGTTCAGCACCAGTATCGACAAGAAACTCAATGTCTTTGGCCCCAACTGTCATCCTGACTGTGGGCTCACTGGGGATACCTGAACCCCATGCCCCTTAGTCCAGTAACCCTTCTGCCAGATTAAACAAGGACCCTTCTTCCTTGTTTGAGACCCTCTGGCTCAAAGCCATTTAGTTTCTCTTTTTAACTGGGGGCACTCATCTTTCCAAATCCCAATTTCTTTACAGTATGTAAACTGGTCACACTGCAGGCATGGTCGGTCAGACTGGAGGTTTTTCCCGGGACCCCCCATCCTCGGCCCTTCAGGGGACCTCTCTAGTAGCTGCAGCTAGCAGGTCAGGTTTTTGATTGGCTTGGCACTCACTTTCCTTGCAGATTTCTCTATGGCCTGCTGCATCTCTATTCACAAACACTGGATAGACTATTTCCAATAACTGAAGTGTTCACACCCACAAACTCAGCCTGTTTCTGAAGTTGTCCTCTAATGTCTTCTGTGCTTTGACTAACTAAAGTTACGTTAATCATATGCTGATTTTCAAGGCTTTCAGGATCACAGGAAGTATACATATGATAGGCCTTACATAATCTTTCATAAAATTGTGCCAGACTCTCTACATTTCCTTGAATGACTTCAGAGACTTCTTTTTAGCATTTATGGCCTTCTGAGCTCACTTCTTTAACCCTTCTAGAACTTCCCTCTATCACTTTAGACTTTCTATAACTTCCCCTTCATTTGGGTTCCACTGAGGGGCCATTTCTGGCAATTGGATCCTCACATATTCCTAGGGGTTTTGATAATTGACTGGAGCATGTTCCCCCAGTCACTTGGTTGCCTCCTGGAGCAACTTTTGCCTTTCATCTGTGTTAAGAGGTACACTAGCAACTGGTGGTAATGGACCTAATTAGAGTTGTGGGTCTGGATAATAGTTTGGAACAAATCAATTAAAGCTTCAGGCTTTTCAGTATCAGATTTTTTTTGTTTTTGTTTTTGTTTTTCCAATTTATGAGATCAGCAGTGGTAAAGGGTTGATACACAAAGGCAGGCCTTTCCACCATATGCCTGATCTTGTCTACCCCAGTATACTGCTGCTCCCTCAGGGGCATCTGTATCCCAGTCTTAGGTTGTAAGCAAGCTGCCAAGGTTGGGATTTCTCCCATGGTTTCACACCCTCGCTTTTCTACTCTGGTCAGCCTAGGGATGTGTGCGTCCTGTGGAGGCACAGGTGCTGTGGGTTTAGGAGTGGAGAGTCTCTCTTCTTGGTAAGGGGAGGCATTGTCAGTTTCATTAATAGCCATGAATCTTCTGATATGGGGTTGGACAGAACTTTAGGAGCTGGTTTCCCTTGGCAGGTGGAGCGGGATTCTTCCTTGGACATATGTCCCTTTGCCACTAACACTGCAGTTGCTGCCTGTCCTCTTAACCACTGTGGAGGGTCTAAAACCAGTTGTAAACAAGTGTCTGTGTATGGGAACTGGTCCGGGTGCCTTGTCTTACAGGTTATCTTGTGCCATACCTTTGAAACAAGGGACATATCTAGGCTTCCTTCTGATGGCCAGCCCACTTCTAATGCTGGCCAGGCTATCTTACACAAAGTTCTAAGTTTCCGGGGTCTCATAGTAACTCCATAATCTCTTGTAAATCCCTTCTTGAAATTGTTATACATAGTTCCTAGTGGGGTGGGCTTATTTGTGTCTGACCCATTTTTCTCCCAGGACAACACTCACACTGCAAGAGGGAAACGGTAATGGTCATTCATTTGTCTAATTCACACTAAACCATGTAACTCAAGCCAAGTCAAAACCAAAACCAAAGTGCTGATAAAGGCATGTCATGGGTGATCAGGCCATGCTTCCACTTAAATGGAGTGGGCAAGTTTCCAAGAATGGTCTTACCCTTTGCCAGATGTCCAGACTCCAAGTTCCAGTTCCTTCCATCGTTCAGCCACTGCATCAATCCTCAGTGGGGGCCTGCCATGCACTGCCTTGGTGAGGCATCCCACTGGGGCAATTGCCCACCCAGAAGCACTATCTGGATTTGTGTGGCTCAAAATGGATGGAGTCTCCCACAGGGATGATTCTCAGGGCAGTCCTAAGCTGCCTAAGGGACTATCTCAACTTTCCACTAGTCACCTTGCTTCCCACTCAGCAAACCAACAAATTTAGCAGGACAAGCAACAGACAAAACCCTTCTGACACCAGTTTAAAGAAGGAAGCAGTTTTATTGAGCAGGAAGTATCAGCAGGCTTGTGTCTCAAAAATTGAGTGCCCTGAGAGAGAGATTCCTGTGCCTTTTAAAGGCATATGACTCTAAGTGGTCCGTGTGAAAGGGTTGCGATCAATGAAGCAAGCATGGAGTACATGGCGGAGGCTGCATGCATTGACAATCAGGACAGAACAGAACAAAACAAAAGTTTCACAGTGCATTCTCATACAATGTCTGCAAACTATAGATAATACAAGCAGTTAAGTCAGGGGTTGATTTTTAACTACCAAGCCTGAGGTGCAGTGCAGGGCTGTCTGACTGTCTATTTCATTTCTACCTTTCTGTAGCTTTTGCTTCCTCTTTCTTTTTCTGAGATAGGAGACAGTAAGAGTGGTGGTCTCTTTCCTTACAAGCTGAAATATGGGCCATGGTATGGACTGCTTGTGAATAAAGGGAATGCAGGGATGAAATCCAAAGGACCTCCTGTGTCATCTGTCTTTATTTGTTTTGCAGGTGAAGTTGAGGGACCCCACCCACATCTCACCAGATTGTATCCTCAACCTTACTTGACCTTATTTCTGCTCACACTCTGTGTCCCAGGAAAAAATCTGAAGATGATAGATAAGTGCCCCTTCATGATGTGAAGCACAAGTTTGACTGGGAACTGAATTTGGGGGTAAATTCAAAGAGCCCTGTGGACAGGACTGCTAGAGTCTCTCCCTGGGTTGGCTGCAAGACAATGAAACACTGGGAGGTGTTTGGTTTTTTGGTATGTTGTGCTACTGTTCTTTCTAGAAGGGTGGCTTTTTTTGCAGGGTTAGGTGATTTGGATGATGGAGGGTCTCAGCCCCACTCCCAATTCACTGAAGATTCATGATCTGCAGAAAAATGAAAAACACAGAGTTCCACAGCCCACACACAGCCGTAAAAACAGGCCACAAAAAGATTAGGAAACTCAACACAAAAAGTGCAGGAGTTCATTAGACACACTCCTTTAAGCAAACTCCACTTACAGGCACACACTCACACACACACCATGCAACACACACATGCAGGCATCCAACACTCACAACACTCCTACATAAACACACTTCCCCACAACTCCTGAGGCTCTGTGGTTCTGTAGGAAGCCTCACCTAGGAGACAGCAACCCCAGGGAACACAGGCAGGCTGTACCTAGAAATCATGATGCGGCAAGATTCAAAAAGAATCACATCTACAACATATAGGCAAGACTGAGGAATCCTACAGATCCTTTTGAATCCTTAGGTATTTTGCAGTTCATTCCTGGGGCTCTACTTTCCATTTTCTCAGGTGGCTCATGTCTGCCCCTCTCCTGGGTTGATGGGACTAGCCCATGGATACCACAAAAAAGACAAATGAGAGTCCATTGCAAAGAGACAGCAAAATGGAAGGGGACCTTCTGTGTGTGTCCAGGAAGGCAATCTGACTGGACATTAAGGCCCACCTCACTATTGATGAGGACACCCTGTGTCTCTTGGCCCTGAGCATGTGCACACAAACACACACATTGCCTAAATGACATTAACATCATCACTACCTAAGTGATCTACAGATTCTATACACCCCTGTAAAAATATCAATGACTCATTCTTCATAGAAAAACAATCTGAGAATCCTAAATTTGCTATGAAATGGTAAAAAATCCTGAAGACCCAGACCAATCCAGTAAAAAGCAAAAAGCTGGAGGCATCATACTACCTATCTTCACAATATATTACAAAGTTTTACGTACCAAAATAGAACAGCATTGGCAGAAAAGCAGAGAGTTGAGCTTATGAAAATAGGGGCTAAATAAGAACTAAGCCAAGCCACTACATTTGAAGCTCACGACCTTTCCCCAAAGAAGCAAGAATGCACAATGCAAAATCAAGTATCTTCTAAAAACTAGGTTGGGGAAAACCTGAATATCCACACAAAGGATTTTAAAAGTAGATTATTTCTCACTAAACTCCAGTGTCAGACCTGAAGTGATAAAAATACCAGAAGAAATCACAAGGAAGAAGCACCATGACGTCGGTGTGGACAGTCACTCAAAGTGACTGCAAGAGCACAGTAAACACCATCAAAAATGGAGAATGGGGTCATATCAAACTGAAGTGCTTAGACACATCACAGGAAACACAATCTCCGATAATACCTAAGTAGAGGGAAGGGACATCTTACAGGATGGGAGAAATTATTGGATATATATATCTGTTACTGGTTGAATATTTCAGTACATAAGGAACTCCAGCAACTCAATAGCATGAAAATAAATGGGCTAAGGATGTGAATACTCATTTGTGAAACTTAAGACATACAGTTGCCCAGCAGACACACTAAAAAGTGCTCATCATCTGTAATCCATTGGGAAAATGCAAATCAAAACCACAATGAGATTTCATCTCACTTCAGTCAGAATGCCTATTATCTAAAAGACCAACAAAACACACACACACAAAAAAAAACCCCTCATTTCTGGTGAGAATGCAAAGAAAAGGAAATCCTTGCACATTTTTGGTGAGAATATAAATTAGTGTAGGCATTACAAGAAGCTTTATGTTTTTGGTTTAAGTAAAAAGAGTCTTCAGAAATCTACAAGTAGAACCACCCACCATATGATCCAGCAAATCAGAATACCTGGGCACACCCACAAGTACACAAATCAGTATGCTGCAGCAGTGCATGCACCCCTGCAATTATTGCTGCACTCTACAGTTTTGTTATATCCAAAATACAGAAGCAACCTGAATGTCCATCAATTGAAGAGTGAATAAAAAAATGGGGACACAAGCACAATGGAAAAACTGTGCTGCAAGAACAAAGAAGGAAATCCTGCCAGTTGTGATAACACATGTGAATCTGGTGAATCTGTGCATGCCATTTTGTTAAATGACATAAGCCAGGTAATAGAAAGGTAAATAGCACATAACCTCATTCCTATATGAAATCTAAAAAGTGACCCTCACAGAGGTAGTGACTCCAATGGTTGGGGTGGTGTTTAGTGAAGAGGGTGCACTGAGGAGATGCTGGATCAATAATACATATATCTAGCTAGAAAGGAAGAATAGGTTAAAAATATTTTCTACAGCATGCTGACTGTAACTAGTGATAACACATACTTTCTCTAAAAAATTGTAAGACAGTGTATGTCAAGTTTTATCATGACAAAAATGACAGGTATGTGAGGTCATGCATGTGTTGATTAGCTGGATGTATCCAACATATAACATATATGACCTTTTGAATATTACCCCGTAAGTTATAAATATGTATCACCTAATATAACAATTTTAAAAATAAACATACAATTTTTAAAATGCCTTAAGAAAATAAATGTTAAAAGTATTTTGTAATAAAGAACTGTTTTTCTTTCCTACCTGTATCAAAGTCTTTTTCATGACACAGGACAGAATGCAGCATCATTTGATAAGTTAAAAAATACATGTAAAAATAAAAATAAATCCAAACTTATGTGATCCATTGAAACACAAATTACAGGCCTGGAGACTATAGTCCTTGAATTAAAACCTTCACTGCTTGTTTCAAAAGAAGATATGACGAGGCAGAAGAAGATATGATGAGAAAGGGCAATGAGAACACTGTAAATAATAATACACCAAACTTCACAAATGAGTTAAAAGACATGAATATACAAAGAGTACTTCCTTTAGCCTCAAAGCCCTCAACAAGAAGTGGCTTTGACTGAATCCCCGACATGCATTCAGCTCGCCTGAACCTTTTGGTGAGGTTCTCAGACCATGATGTGCCCTTTCTGTATGCTCTCGTTTTGTTATTTCACATCACTTATCTGCAGCAGGTCATAACGAATCATGATTTTTGACATTGTTTGACACAACGAAGAACTCAGATTTGAGTTCATTAAACAATATTTATGACATGTCATGAAGAAATTCTGTATACATGATGTTTGTTAAAAGGATAATACAAAATAAAAACAGGGAGAAGTACATTTTCTTCATTTCATCATTGCTCTTGTGGTTACATAACACATATCTATGAGCTGTAGCTGCCTCCTGGAAAATGATCTGATACAATCTGTTGAAAGTTCTCATTCCACTTTGGGGACAATAGGCACAACGCACTTTTTCACTTTTCACCTTTTGGATATACTGAGTGGGACGAGTGGGATCCGTGTGATTTTTGGCTTTGCTGTAGCACAGTTATTCTTTTTATTTTTATTTTTATTTTTTTTGGTTAACACCATCATTGCAAGATAGGCCTGAAATAAATGATTCATTATGGCTCACAAAAAGAACTCGTCTTCATCAGATGAGATTTTTCATCAGAGGAATTTCATCCAGACATGAAAACAATAATCTGATGCTACTGCCAAGAGATTAAGAATTACAAACTAAATTGAGATAGAGGATAGGAAGATAGATGATGCAGATGGTGGCAGGGTAGGGAAGGAAGAGAAGAAAGGAATGAGGGGTGCAAGAGGAAGGAAAGAAACAAAGGAAGGGAGATAGAGTGATAAATGTCCAAAGACATAGAGACAAAATCTAGCATTGTTGTAGAGATAGGCATGTACAAATTAACAAAGGCAGTGTGGAAACACATCAGACAGAAACATACATGGGGTCAGAGAAAGATATAAACCCACAGAGAGAAACGAACATACACAAACACAGACATACACTTGTCACTTTAAACGTGAAGAAAACACCAAGACCCTGACAATAGAGATAACAGAGGTGCTTCAGAGTTACTGAGGTAGAATGCAAATTTGTCAGTGACCTTATCATCTGTGGCCCATGAGCACGGATATTCAGAGGAAAAAGCATTAGACAGACTGTATAATTCAGCATGATCTCTGAAAATACCTAAACAATGGGGCTCATGTGAAATCAGTAGACTGAATTGCATGTAAAATTTGAGGAAGATGCCCAGTCAGCCACATTCAGTCAGTGGTGTGGCCAATAAGGCTGAGCTACAGCCTATAGCACACCTGTCCATTATAGTCAGTTCCTGGTTTGCTGCCTGCTCTGGGAAAGCTCTTCCCTTACTACCCCTTTAAAGCAGGCTAGCTCAGAAACTAGCCCTGGGGTCTACTTATGGTCTTTCCTTTATCTATTTTCCTCCTAGAAAAATCACTGAAAGACCTTTTCCTCAACTTTTTGCTATGCATTAAATTTGGGGCAAGACCTTTTCAGATGACCTGATTATAGGTAAGTCCCCAGACATTTCCCAGTCTAAGTTGCCCTGAGTGCACACACCAATCTGCTGCTCCACTCCCACTATACAGTTACTCTATTGGACTACAGTGCCCTTTGATCTACACATGGTAAGATAGAGGCCAGTGTGTGGGAGCCAAACAGTTCCTGCTGTTTTCGGAATAATTTACTGAGAAAACCTGTTCCTCCCATGTTTGTGAGTCATGGGGACAGTAGTCAGAGGAGGTCAAGACTCCTACTAGAGAGCAACAGCTGTCCTCATGGGAGCAGGGGCAAAACTAAGCTATAGATTTTCAAAGCTCAACTGCTGATACCAACCAGGAGGTGTGGAATGCATATGGAAAGCAGCACAACAGATTCATTAACTCTGACTGTCAAACCCTCTCCCCTGAAACAACATAGCTCTTCTCACAGAAGCTGGACTGACCAGTCCATATGGGACAGGAATGTTAGCACTCTATTACTGTGTCACCAACAGATGCTGATGTTGGAAGTGTTTTATCTGGGAACAGGGAAGAAAGTGGCACACCCAACAGTGAAATCCTCCTCCCCCATCTGTAAGAGGCAAACCCTTGTCCTGCGCACAGATACAGATGTTCCTGGGAAGCAGCCAACCACTCTAGAATGAACACTGTGTTTTGTCCTCCTGTATGAGGCTTGTAACACATGCTCTGCAACTACGTTCTCTTTACATTTTTAACCTTATGCAAAATACACTGAAAAGGCAACAGAAAATAAAAGGGGCCTGCACTTCAGAAACAATCTGCAGTGCCAGTCACTGGGGAGAATAGAGCCTCACTAGTTTGCATGAGCACCAAATGCACTCCTACTGGTGTAGGCTACATACATTTTTGACTCCTCACATAATAAAGGGTCTTGGAGAAAAGCTTAAACAACTAAAGATGTAAACATCAACAAGAGTCTCCATAACTTGGGTCATCAAGTGACAGAGAGTCCAGGCGTGGATCCTCTGGGAATCTTACATTCCACAAATCCAACACATTCCCCCTCACTTCTGCATGTTTGTGTTTTGCCTTAGTCACCTACGCCAGAAAAAAAAAAAAAAAAAAAAGGCGTATCCTGAAACTCCTCTCATATGCCTCTGAAACCTTTCCCATAGTCCCTCCATACACCTTACATGCTCATTTCTTCTCATGTTGATGTGTGAGAACTCCTGACAGGCTGATTGTCCCAGAAAAGGTTTATGCATTCACCTTTAAAAAAATAACATGTGAATTCAACATGAAAGTTAACTTTAAGATTTTCATCATCCTGTGCTATCTCAATGAGTCTGATGACGTACAAAATGAAGGATTTTGGGGGTGTCTTATCCCAGCAAACTGGGCCCTGGATATCTTAATATCCATTACACCCTTTCATTGAACTATCTCTACCTCCATAGGATGAAGTAAGCTTCCAAATTAACTGTCTTCTCTTTCTTTTACCTCCCAGACTCTCTCCTACAGGAAGAATCCCAAAACATTGCACACTCATTCACTTGACAACTTCAGAGGCATGGCTCCGACACAGACTAGTCATTTCCAAGAAGAGAATAAAACATATAGATTGATCAATTCATTACGACACCCAAATCCAGGGGATGAACATACTCATACACACAGTCACACAAACACACAGAGTCACACATCCTTAAGAGTCTTTATTTTTCATTCAATACAATCAAATTCCCCACCCCCTTCCTGTTTGCATTTTTTGTGACTGGATCTGTTTGTCCTTTAGTTGCTGTTCCTAAGACCATGGTGAGACTGACATCCTGCACACTGTAGTAAGTTTTTAGGAGTTCTGCTGTTTTACGTTAAGTCCGATGCTCCACCATATTCAACCCAACATCTGCGCGTTCCCTAGAGAAACACAAACACATGTCAAAATGCATCTCCTCTGAGCCACCATTTAAAATGTTTTAATTTTACGGCCTGCTGAGAAAAGACTACCCCTTCCCCTTTTGTGATCTCTTCAACTTCCTCCTACCGTGCATGTGTTACAAACTATTCTCTGCAATACCTGCCCCATTTCCAGTATTCTCTGTGACAGGAGTCAGCTAACAAGACGCGTTGTACACTAAAAGCACACGGAAATCCGATGGGGTAATAGCTTAAGGAAATCCATCGATCTAAACAGTCCTTTGTGGTCTGTGGCAAGGAGGACAACCAGGCACATTCCGGGAGCCCAAGCTTTAGGGGTTGGTAAGACGACTCCCCGTCGGGTTGACGGCCATGGAACCAAGTGCCACAGATTGAAGGTAATAACTCGGCTTTACTTCTCAGTGAGTGTGGACACGCACTATGCTTCCCCGGGCTTAAGACTCCACAGTTATAACCCGCTTTGCAGCGCAGTGTCTCATGTGCCTTTTTCAGCCCAATGCCATGAATGTCCTGGATTCTGTCATGCTGTGTCTTCCTCTCAAGGAATTTCGACATGGATAAGACGGACCCCCAGGTTCTACATTTCTGAAATGAGCCTCCAGGCTCCCTGAATAGAGAGGTGTGTCAACACCCTTATCCTGGGTATCAGACAGCTCCAGTTCCAACTGTACGGCTCACCTGAAATCTCTGTTTCCTCTTCAGGTGGCTTCATCCTCCTGTAGTACTGCAGGGGATTGCGCCACAGGTCCTTACATAGGATCTGTCAGGGGAATCAACCGGAAAAGGCCTCATGAGAGCTCAGACTGGTGACCCAAGCAGCTGGGAACACACCGGGGTCATTCCTCATGTTTCCCAGCAAGGACCCACCTCAGCAATCCTACTGGATCCTGCGAAGTTGTGGTCAGAAAACCAGTTGAAGAAGTTAAGACCGCTGTTGTTGTGTCTGCGGCGATAGGCCTCAACTTCATAATCCTGACACCACTGAATTGGAGTGGAATGAGAAGCCCTGTATTCTACAGACAGAGGATGTTTTGGTAAGGGGGCTGGAACACGTTGGCACTGATCCACCCACCTTCCTCCTTCCACTACCCATCCTGGGAGCCACCTGTCACCTGTGACGTTCACGAGATATTCCTTGGTAATCACTTTATTCTGGAAGTAGGGGTTACTCCGAAAGAACAACATGATCTGGCAGAGATGAACGGGATGCTTCGCTTCTTTCACCTGTCCGGACAAGGTGGAGAAAGCTTAAACACCTTTTTGGCTGAGGTGCCCACTGTTGCTTGCAGGAATAAATTATCTCCCTTAGCCTCCCCCACTCAACCCTCCAGCCTTAGTCTTCCCGGCCTCACCTCCAAGTTGATCATGTAGCTCAGCATGTCTTCATCTTGGTCAGTGATCAGGGCCGACATCTGAGGGTGGTTTGCAATCTGATTGAGGTCAAAGAGCCTTGAGATGCAACGGAAAGAAAAGCTAGAAGCAACGGGGAAGGCCTAAGAGCACCCAGAGGGGCGGCTAGGGGATTTTTTCCGATCTGCATCCATGAATGACCTCCCTTTCTCCTCTCCCTCCCCCTGAATTCAGACCTCTCGGGTTTCACCGAGGGTGTATCATTGTGAGGCTGACCGCACTGACACGGGGAGGGGCGATATGCAGAGAACTGCCGGTGTCTGAGGCCTGGCAGAATCTGCTCATACCCGAAGAAGCCCAGTCCCAGATCGGACTGGCAAGGCGGAGCAGTCACAGTCCCTTAACAACAGCTTGATTCACAGCAACACGTGTTCTGCTGAGAACTCGCTTCTGCTCTTCAGAAAGATGCCCCAAACGTCTGCTGCTTGGCACCATGAAGCGTTTCTCTCACGCACGCAGGAAAATAGTACCCGTGTCTGCTCTGGCTTTCTTCAGCCACATTTGTCTGTGGAAACTCACCCGTGTTCCCCAAATGGTCACATCGACGCCGAGCCGCCCGTAAGTTCCTTACACTTCCCAAGAGCACCTCTCAACTGGCAAAGCAGAAGAAACACTGCAAAGGATACCACATTGGCCCAGAAGCCAGGCATGCTCTGGATGATGGCGCCTCTGCGGTCCAGGTGGGGCTTGCGCCTCCGCTCCATCTTTTCCCTCTGCTGAGAAAAGGCCTTCCTGGCTCGGGCATTAACCGGCTCCAGCTCCACCTGAACGGCCAGCAGCTCCTCCAGTGCAGACTCTGGGCTCATGGGCCCAGGGCCAGGCTGTGCCCGCTGGACCTGCTCCTGCCGCTTCTCGTCGGCTTCCTGGTGGGCCACCACCTCCACCTCCGCCATTATGTCATCCGCTCCCAGCACCGCCTCCTCCCCCAAAGCTACCTGCTCGCTCTGCGCCCCGGCCTCCCCCTCCTGTAGAGACTCCATCCTGAAGACGGTGCCCCCCTTCGGACTCCCACTGACCACCGCCTGTGCTGCCGGACCCTCACCGCAGGAACCCTGCCGCTGCCCTTCACCGCAGCCGGTGGGACGGCGGGCCCTCAGGGCGCATGCGCCGGGCTAGCAGGCGCCCCCTAAGGGACTGCACGCAAAGGGCGCAGGGAGCCGCGGGAAGACATGGAGACCAAAGGGCACCAGGAGCCCCTCCAAGACCGCGGTTCTCCCCTGGCGGCCAGTCAGTGCGAGGGCGGTGGGCGTCTCCCCGGGCAGCAGCAACCTAGGCTGGCCTGCAGTCCCAACCTCCCGAGCTATGCCTCCTCTGAGAAGCCCTCGGGGCTTGCGCCAGGTAGCGCTGCATCCAGGCACACGCGGGCTGCGTGGCCTTTGGAATCTTGGGCATGGAAGCCCTGTGCCCTCACTGACATCCTGAGTGTGGCAAGCCATTGACCCACACGGCACGTATGAAACATCTCACTTCACTGGGCAGGCCGGGTAGATGGAATGGAATACTGCAGATCCAGAGGAGAAGTCTCTCTGGCTGCTGGGGCGAGGGCAGCCGAGGCGGCCTGGGGAAAGTGGGTCTGGGCGGGCGCGTGGGAGGAAAGTCTCTTGGTTAGGCTGAGGTGGAATTCGTCTGCTCCAGAGGCCAGAAGGCCGGCACGCCCTCTGGCAGGTCTATGACAATACAGACTCCGCGTAGCAGGCTTCCTCCCGGAGGGTGCTGTACGGAAAGGAGCATTCCAAAGGGGCTCCCGTCCTATGCCCTAGACGTACCGGAGGCCAGCCTCCAGGGCTGGCCATGGACAGCCAGCGTGCACACCGTTGTGCACTGCCTTGCCGACCCAGAGGCTCCCATAGCGCTGAAGCGCCTGTCTCCCCCCTGCTGGCGCTGGACCCAAAGGGGTGTAGGCCCTGAGCATACATAACCTCCTTTGCACCCAAGCCATTCCCATAGGGAGCGCCAGGCACGACCCTGCAGCCCCTTCTACCTACAGGGCTTCCCTCAGGTGGACAGGCCCACCCGTCAGGAAGCCCAGGACAAGAGGACACCACACACCTGGACGTCAGCAGAGCGTGTCCAACATCCAGCACACAAGGGCCTCCTGCGGCTCCTGAACCCTGAGGAAGCAGCCGCCTTATATCACCCCGCCCCCCGCCCTCGGCCGCAACCACTTCCTCTGTCTCCTTTCCCTAGTTAGTGCAGGTTTCTTGGCCTGGCTCTCCCCACCCCAAAAACCACCACAGTTGTGAGGTTGCCTCCTCGACAGACAGCGACAGAGAAGCTCCAGATTCTCTGTGCTCTTGAAAATTGCAGGGTGTCACGAGACTTGCTCAACGAGTCGTCTGGAGGCTCCTTGACCAGAGGTAAATTGTTTGGCACACTCAGTTGTTGTCCTGGGTCAGAAACCATGGTGAAGTCCTGCTTTGCTGCACGATGGATGTGCAGGTCAGGCTGGGGAGCCTGGGTCTGCGGGAGGGGTCCAGTGTCTGAGTCCGTTTGAGGCCTCCCTGGGGCCCGCGGTGTCTCAGTGGCAGAGCTGGGAATGGGAAACTCATGCTTCACTCCAGCTAGCAGGCCACCTCAGTCCAGCTAGGTGAAATGGTCGCTTCGAGTCCATCCCGTTTCTCCTTGTTGGCCAGGCAGGTGGAGGAACTCAGTCATCCCCAGTTACTGGCGGCTGAATGAAGATTTCCTTTTGTCACAACTTTAACTTCCACAGTGAAAGTCATCCTGAAGGACTATTGCTTTGGCATCCTTGGTAAGGAGTGCCTCCCAGCATAGTAGGGGAGCTGGTGTGTGGGAGGGTCTGTGTGGCATGAAACTTCCTGGCTCCTCTCCCCCCAGGGAACGGGGTGTCTCATTGCACTTCAGTCCGGTGGTTCCGGGATCATAAAGATAGAGCCTCCAGCTGCAGGCAGAACATTGCCTACCTGAGCTCGTTCAGCTGCTGGGCTAAAAATGACTGCCGGGGTTTTGGCAAGATTGCTGAGGAGGGTTCCCGTGGCAGGTGCATCATGGGAAAGGACCTCACTGGTCATTCCTTGGCCTCTGGGGAATGGGCTCTGAACCGCGACCTGACCTACGGTGGACCCCCTTCTGCAGTCCCCCAGATCATCAGCCAGGGCCTATGGCTCAATCCATTGCAGTTCTACTCCAGGGAGGGAGGGACGGCATTAGAGAGGGAACAGAGAGGAGGCCAGGCAAGCAGCCTAGGGCTGGGAATTTCGAGGCCTTTGAGTGCTGGTTCTGTATCTCAATTGTATTTTCTAGCAACCCACCTTCAAAAATCTAACATTTGAGTTTTAACAACCACATGTGGAATTGATCAGATATGTTTTCTAAAGTTGAAGTTGCATTGTCTGCTCCACTCTTCTTGTTTCTTTTTTGAGACGGAGTCCCGCTCTGTAACCCAGACTGGAGTGCAGTGGCGCCATCTCGGCTCACTGCAATGTCCGCCTCCCGGGTTCATGCCATTCTCCTCCCTCAGCCTCCTGAGTAGCTCCATTCTAAGGCACATAATTACGTGGTAACTTTTTTCTCAATTGATCTGGAGTGGGCAGATTAATACTACTCTGCCATGTATGAGAATATGCATTTCCTTACCTGTGACAACACCAAGGCATTAGAATATATCTACCTTTTTTGTAGCTATATGAAAATTTTCATGTTGTTAAATGGGCCATTCTTAAAGATTATTAAAATTGAACATAGCCTACTCTTAAAATTAATATTTCATAATGGATTTGTAAGAATTGTATGTTATGATACAAATTTTAAAGATAACATACTTTTCTGAAGTGTCATTTTTTGATTTGTAAATATTTAAGTTTCTTTGAATGGAATTTCGTGGACCCTAATCATATGTTTCCATACAGCTTTCCTCATAGCAGAATTATAGGAACAGTAATTTATCATTTTTCTCCTAATATATTTTTGTCCTTATCTAGATTGTATTTACCTATTTAACTGATCAAATTCTGCTCTCTCTTCACTCTGCATTTATCCCACATCTCTCTCTCACACCAATAAAACGATTCTTGTGTTATGTTTCAGGGTTTCTTCTGTCGCTAGACTGGAGTGCAGTGGGGTCATCTCAGCTCACTGCAACCTCTGCCTCCCAGGTTCCAGCGATTCTCCTGCCTCAATCTCCCGAGTAGCTGGGACTACAGTCGCATGCCACCCGGCCCAGTTAATTTGTGTATTTTTGGTAGAGATGCGGTTTCACCATGTTGCCAAGGATGGTCTTGATCTCTTGACGACATGATCCACCCACCTCTGTCTCCCGAAGTGCCGGGGTTCACATTGTGAGAAAACATTAGTTTTAATCTCGTGTTTGCTGGAGAATTCCTCTTAATTTCTCCTAAAATTCCTAGCGGTATTGTTTGATAGAAGGCTTCTTAATTTAAGGAATTCTTCCATCTCCTTGGTCCCTTGGTAGTGTTCGCCCGGCACACCAATCTAAAAATTGTTTGTTCCGTTTCTTTGTGGGTTGGAGTCTTGCTCTCACCAGCCCAGAGTGCGCTGGTGCAATGATAGCTCCCTACGCTCTCAAATTCCTGGGTTCAAGCTCTTGCTGCGTTGCTGTGACTGCAGGCATGCACCACCACACATAGCTAAATCTGTTTTTCTTGTTTCTTATTTTCGTAGAGACAGGATCTCATTACA
Organism: Macaca thibetana thibetana; assembly: GCF_024542745.1. Taxonomy (NCBI): domain Eukaryota; kingdom Metazoa; phylum Chordata; class Mammalia; order Primates; family Cercopithecidae; genus Macaca; species Macaca thibetana. The sequence continues at coordinate 1,432,813 of NC_065599.1, read as the reverse complement.
TTGCCATAGCCGCCATTAAAGCCCTGGGCTCACGCAGTCCAGCTGCCTCAGTCTTCCACACTGACTCACAGTGTGAGCCACTGTGCCTGGCCATCCAGTTTCTGAGACCTCAGTAATACTTGCGTGCAAGGCATTCTCATTGGTTATGCGAGGATACTAAGAAGTAAAAGAGCATTTTGCAAATAAGCAATCCCTGATATTAAATAATATTGATTAATAAAATTAACGCTTGAAAGGTAGACTTGAAGGAGGCCAGGATTTTTAAGTTAAGTGCATCCCACAAAAGTGCAGAGTTGTGAAATACATGGGGGGTGTAAAGTAAGATATGGTGTATAGAAATATGTGGGGGGTGTAAATATATGGGATGTGTGCAGTCATTCAGATTGTACAGGGATGTTGAAATCTTAACACTACATCCTTAGTGTAGAATTTGAAATTATTTGAGGAGGGAATTTAGTTCTAAGCAGCACGAGGTGAAACGCAGAATTGAAAAAGAAGTCACATTGCTGAGAATGCGAAGGGTAAGATTGCCGCCTCAACAGAAGAATGTAAGACAATAAAGTAACAGTTCTAAGCAAAGAAATTTAAACAGAACAAATTAAAATTCTCACCACGGACTCCATCATCATATGGAGGAAACTGAAGCCTGACATTTTCGATTTTACATTTCACGTGTAGAGTATCGATGAAGAGTTAAATATTTATTGATTTCAGAATACACAAGCTAGCACATTTCCATTAGAAGACTAGCCAGCGATCACATCATAGGTGAAAGACTGACCTCTAGGAATTAGCATGTGAAGAGTATGTTAAAGGAGGAGGTTTTCTATTTTTGAAACAGGTACATCATTGTAATGACCCCTTTAAGTGTATTGCTAATTGCAGTAAAAATAAATATTGGTCACCATGAGAAGAGCTGCACTAGTACATGTTAATTTGCCAACATTTAAGCTAGAGCCAATCGCTTAGAGATGAGGGAGCGCTTTTCTGTAAAATTTTAGCGTGCAGTCATTCAAAGGCAGCAATCTTTGTGTGTGTGAGACGGATTGAAGAACATGGGAAAATTTACCTTCTTCAGCTGAGAAAGGACGACGTATGTAAACTTTATATTCAGCGAAGACTTTCATGGTTTTACCTGTTTTCCCTACATCATTAGTAGTCATCAGTAATTCATATGAAAAGAAAAACCTTAAGTAACTAATAAATAACAATTAAAAATGAACTTTTTCTTACAAATTAATGTCTGCCTTCAGCTTCATTAGTAGAACTGGCCTTGTGGAGCCATGGGATTATCCAAAGCCGGAAGAAATATTTAAGTTGTCATGAATGTCTAGCAATTAAGGGAAAGAAGGACAGAATCATACCAGAAATAATTTTGAGAAGTTGTTTTAGACAAGAAAAAATTGTGTTTCAGATTTTGAGATCTTTACACAATATTAAATCATTTTAACGTTACATGTCCCATGTCACCTGGATGAGAAAATTAAAAGGAAGGAGGTCCTTCACGCAGAGAGCCAGGCTCTTCCCAGAGAAATGACCGTGTGTCACCAAGAGATGAGGGTTACGCAACGAAGGATAGGTAGAGGAAAAATGGAAAAATAGTTGACTTTTGTTGTGGTGATGAATTTCACGTAACAAAATTAAACATTTTAATGGAAATCGTTACCTGGCATGTAACACAATCTGTGCTGTGCAACAACTCTCTCCATCTACTTCCAGAACATTTTCATCACTCCAAACTACAACCGCACTACCAGTTAAGCAGTTCCTTTCATTTTCTCCCTTCTCTCAGCACCTAGCAAACAGCAATCTGGTTTCTGCCTCCCAACTTACCCGTCCTGGGTATTTCATGTTAATGGGCTGAAGCACTGCAGGACGTTTTGTAACTGCCTCCTTTCATTTTGCAATTAGAGATCGCAGAATGGCTGGGAAACCTCAATATGTGACCAGGGAGGGAAACTGGCTGGGAATTAAGGCCCACCTGAATGATGTTGTGGACACCCAGTGTCAGTTACCTTCGTAAACACCTGCTTAGTTAACATTGCTTACTATTAATATAGAACTTAATTTCCTGGAATACTGAAAAGCAAATTGATGTATGAAAACATGTAATTTGTTCATAAATGTATGGAAAAACTGCAGACTGATGCATTTTCCATTACAATTCTTATATGAGACCCGAAGTGTTTTACCACTTTTCAGATGTATTTTTATTGTTCTGCTCCTGTCAGTTTTTAGGATCAAGTTTGCAATACATGGACGTGGGAGAGGGACTTTCAACGTCTTTTAGAGCACTTAGTTGTAAATTGTGAGTTTCTTCCCCCGTGGTTCTTTTCAGGTTACTATTTGCACTGTATATGCAAAGTGTTAAGTTTTTTTTCTTATGTGCCCCTCCTGGAACTTTTGTTTTAAAGGATTTTTTTTTTTTTTTTTTCTGTTGGGTATGTGAGTTTCCTGTGAGCATTTTTTCTAAAACACACTTTATTTGCTTCATTAGTTTTTGGGATGTGTGTGTGCGTGTGTGTGTGTGTATGTGTGTGTGTGTGTGTGTGTGTGTGTTTCTTTTGAGATGGAGTCTCCTTCTCTCACCCAGGCCGGAGTGAAGTGGCACGATCTTGGCCCGCTGCAACCGCTGCCTCCCAGCTTTAAGCGGTTCCCTTGCCTCAGCCTTCTGAGGAGCTGGTATTGTAGGCACATGACACAATGTCCAGCTAAATTTTGTATATTTAGTCAAGACTGGGTTTCACCCTGTTTTTCAGGCTGGCCTTGCACTCCTGACCTCAAGCGATCCAAACGCTCCCAAAATGCTGGGCTTCCAGGGGCGAGCCATCGTGCCCAGCCTCAGTTGTTCGTTTATGTATGTTAAGGCCTCTTCTGTGTTCTTCCTGTACAGATATTTTAGAATTACTAAAATCATATATTTTGTTTACTTACTCATTTTAAAATTAATGTTCCCATTTGCTGAATACAGTATTGTGAATAGGTTAAACCTTGTATAGTATTGTCATTTTGTCTTTCATAAATTATTCAAGAACTCTGATACCTTTTTTCCCACCTGAGGAGAACATGCAGATAGTTAGAAAAAATTGTCTGAGTGGGTAGGTATTTAAATATAATTTGAAAGAATAGTGAAGTTCACAAATACAATTTCACATTTGTATTTTGCATCATTTTGAACATTTTATTTGCTGACACATGAAATTCTGAATTCGCCTTCACGTTACATATACGCTTTGAATCAATGTGAAGAATGAAATGAATCCAACACCAAGAATTACTTCAGGAATTAAGTAGAAAGCGGTTGTTATGTAGAAAAACTGTATTTATTGGAGGTATATTCAGAGATATTTGAGAAGGCTGAAAGTATATTCAGAGATATTTGAGAAGGCTGAAGCCAAAATTTTTGTTTTTCTTTTCCTCTGGTGTTTTATGATAGCCTGCCAAGACTGTAGTATCACTAGTTAGAGTCACTAGGCTACCAAAGTCTCAGGGCGGCAGTAATTATTATTAGGGAAGTAATCTAGGAACATAGATGGGGGAAGATAATTCTAGGCAGAGATAATAACCATTGAAATAATTCTGAGACTAGAATGAAGCAAGGAGTCATACTCCCATCATGTGGCAAGACAAGAATGAAGGAAAATGCTTGAGTGAGATCAAAGACCTATCCTTTTGGTTTTACTCTGAGTGTAACTCTGGCTACTGGGAGAACAAACTGTAAGCTGCAAGTGAGTATCAGAATCAAGCAGAGAGACCAAACAAATGATGACGCTTCAACAAACGGAATGGCAGAGGAGACGATACACTCACTCCTTTCATGTGACTGTATAAGTTGTGCTTGCCTAAAGTTACTTGGTTGAGGGCATAAGGAATATTCAGGTAATGATCCTGAGTATGTAGGCTGTTTTTGTTTAGAGCTTTCCTCTAAATTCCCTCTACTATTTGATTTCACTCTTTTCACCAGAGTTCCCATTATTTATGCCTCAGTGTTACATGGAACTCATGAAATATATGCCATGTAAAATGTTTTACTGTCCATCAAGTAATATGGAATTTACATGTCATAGAAAAGTATAACTTACACTTTGAAGTTCATATCTTATAATTTAATGTATGTATAAACCATGTAATCTATATGATGGATTTAAAAATATAAGTATTCGTAAACATATACAATACATGTATCTGTATTTATATGTGTATTTGCATAGAGATGAAATTTATGCATTGTTTATATTTTAATACACGTAGAGTATATGTCTATATGTATTTCTTTTTTTAAAATACTTTAAGCTCTGGGGTACACGTGCAGAATGTGCAGTTCTGTTACCTAGGTATACACGTGCTATGGTGGTTTGCTGCACCCATCAACCGTCACATACATTAGGTATTTCTCCTAATGCTATCCCTCCACTAGCCCTCCACCAACCGACAGGCCCCAGTGTGTGATGTTCCCCTTCCTGTATCCATGTGTTTTCATTGTTCACACCCAACTTAAGAGCGAGAACATGCAGTGTTTTCCTTTTTGTTCTGGTGTTATTTTGCTGAGAATGATGCTTTCCAGCATCACCCATGTCCCTGCAAAGGACAGAAACGCATCGTTTGTATGGTTATGCTTACTATTCCATGGTGTGTATGTGCCTCATTGTCTTTTTCCAGGGGATCACTGGTAGGCATGTGAGTTGGTTCCATGTCTTTGCTATTGTGAACAATGCCTCGGTAAACGTAAGTGCGAATGTGACTTTACAAGAGAATGATTTATGTGTTCGGGCATAATAGAGAACACCAGTACAATGCACTGTAGGGTAGAAATGTGACGGGTTAATTTGCTCCATAAGGATTTATTTTATTTTATATTTTATTGGATGACGACGAGGATGACGATGATGGTGATGGAGTTTTTATCATCCTGGCTGGAGTACAGTAGTGCAATCTCAGTCAGTACAATCTCTACCCCCCGCCAGATACAAGTGATTTTCTTGCCTGAGCCTCCCAAGTAGCTTGGACGTTTTATGTAAGTGTTAGCAGAACAAGCAAGAAACAATTCATAACAAGTAATGTGGCAGGTCACTTTGAACAAAGAATGTTATTTTTTTAGATGACACATTCTTTCATATAACTTGGGACACTGAAACAAATAAATGAATGATGTGAATACAAAGATGAAAAGGGCAATAAATTGTAAGACAGAGCTGGGCTACATTATCCTACAGAGTGTGTGGTGGGTTAATTTATTCTGAGGTGTTATTTTTAATCCTGGAAAACTTTTCACAGAATTTGAATAATGGAATTCGTGTTTGATCCCTTAATGCATGTGCTCAGTAAACATCTCCAGTTTTGCATTGTAAAAGTCACGGTCATTTCATGAAAAAAAAAAGAAGAATTACTAGAAAGCTGTCAGCCTCTGTAAGGGAATCTCACTTGAGTTTTCAACAGAGTGTGTGTAACAAAATTTTATCTTTTTGGCTTATTTATGATTACCTAAATATAGACTTTTTTTTTTTTTTTTTTTTTTTTTAAACCATTTACAGCAAACTGACGGAAGCAGATCGGCCTGCCAAGCTTAACATTGGAGGCCTCCATTTAGAAACCAATGAAAAGACGCTTAAAGCAACATTTGGGAAATATGTTCCCATATTGGCAGGCAACTGTTATACATATGTTTGTTTTGTGTGTGTGTGTGTGTGTGTGTGTGTGTGTTTATGTGTGTTGTTGTATGTATGTGTGTGTGTATATATATGTGTGTATGTATGTATACGTGTGTATATATGCATATACATACACATTAATATGTCGGTGCTATTTATGTCTACTTTTCCAAAGTAAATGTATAGTTAATATGTTTACTGAAGACATAAGTTGAAATAGTTATTTGTTATTAAACTGTAATTTTCAAGTTTATATTTCATATTGGGAAAATTCTCATGGCAGCAGGTGAAGGGTCTGTGGTAAAGGTCACCTGTTGCTGAGAAAGGAAAATGAGCAAAAGTAAGTGTGTTGTGGAGGTGGAGAACAAATTGGAATAAAATAGGCTGACGATTGAGATGACATAGTAGTAAGAATCACAGTAATGATGTGAAATGCAATTTCGTTTTTGGTTTCTTAGTACTCCGTTGAGTCCATTATATAAATGTAAGATATTTTCACATAATTTAGTTCTTCTGTGAGATGAAGGGGAAATCAGCAAGCTCAAATGCTTTGCCTGTATTTTGAGAACGCTGCAGATGCTAAAAATGCTGTCGAGGATATGAATGGAGATGTAACCGTCCCTTATTCTTAATCTCCAAACTGCTTTTCACTTAACAGCATTTCAGGATCTTTTTGGTATTACTAAACTTTTGAAGGTGGCGTAATGTCATGTGATCTGAAATGCTTTAGATATCCTCTTCTTTTTGCCTGAGGAAGTGCAAGTGTAGTTGGAAGGATATTGGAATAAACGTTACGTAAATGAACGTATGGCAGTCCTGTTTGTAGGTTAGTATTCCAATACAAGTGTAAATAGATCTTCAAAGCTTTCAAGCAGCATTAAAACTTAGAAGGAACTCTCACAGAAAGGAGAGAAATCAGTCAGTATTTCCTAAAAGCTATTAATGGATTTAGTTCCAATTCATGGAAATACATCTATAGCATAGACAAGCTATGGATAGACAGCTAGACAAACTTACAAGGTGGAAAATGTCTACAGAGAGACACCAAGACAGACTCACAAGAAGAAAAGAAAAGATTCTTTCACATTTTCTGAAAATACATTCTTGAGAAAGTATATTTCAACCAGATTTTTACATTTAAGGAAGTGTTAAGTACTTGAAAGTAGAAACGAACATGAGAAGATTGAAATTGGGTAACAGAATGACTAACTGGCATTTTTGCCCCATCCTTGCTCTTTCTCTCCTACAAATATTGTTATCCTGTTAACGCAGTGATTTGTTGTAACATGAATACCTAATGACTCCTTTTTCCCAGTGTGCTTGAGGACTTATTTTGATCCAACCAATGGTCTCTGTCTTATTGAATCTTAAATTCTGGGGATTGTGTGTTTATCACAGCTTTAAAGAGTTGTGTCCTTCTATTACGTACGGACTTCCTTTATATTACCATCAAAATCATTGCATTCTGGACACTTTCAAGTTGTTCTGTTTTACAGCATCACCCCAATCTCCTGTTAGTTCCCGTTACTCTTTATGCTATCACCAACGTGCTTTGCTGGACTTCTTGAGAGTTAATCTTCCCAGCGTGTGTCTCACAAATAGCCATTTATGCTTCAAAAACAGCTTACATTTTACATGTTTTTCTTCACTGTAAATTGTGGGTATTTTGTCCTCACTGTACCATGTATTAATGTGTTGATCGTTAAATTGACTTAAGTACATATTTAAGTTTTCCTTGTTGCTTTTATTTCTCTTACGTCTAGCACACTTCCTGGTACATAGCAGAAAGTCCATTTTTTTGTTCACAGTTATACTTTTATATTTTAAGTTTTAGTAGAAACTGAAAGTTGCTTGGTCTTGTAGGTATGGAAAAAATCTTATGTATAGTAATCTGAGAAAAATAATAACTAACTGGTTACTAACAATTAAAAATGAACTTTGACTTAAGAATTAATGTCTGCCTTCAGCTCGTTGGTAGAACAGGCCTTGTGGAGCCATGGGATTATCCAAAGCCGGGAGAAATGTTTTAGTTGTCACGGAAGTCTAGGAATTTAGGGAAAGAAGGACAGAGTCATACAAGAAATAATTGTAAAAAGTGGTTTTAGACAAGAAAAATATTGTGTTTCAGAATCTGTGTTCTTTACATAATATGAAATCATTTTAACATTAAATGTCCCATGTCATGTGGATGAGAGAATCACGGAGGTCCTTCACGCAGAGAGCCAGGCTCTTCCCAGAGAACGACCATGTGTCACCAAGAGATGAGGGTTACACGCAACAAAGGATAGGCAAAGGAAAAATGGAAAAATTGTTGACTTTTGTTGTGGTGATGAAATTCACAAAACAAAATTAAACACTTTAAGGTAAATAGTTAAGTGGCGTTTAATACAACCTGTGTTGTGCAACAACCACCTCCATCTAGTTCCAGAACATTTTCATCACTCCAAACTACAACCCCACTACCAGTTAAGCAGTTCCTTTCGTTTTCTCCCTTCCCTCAGCCCCTAACAAACAGCAATCTGTTTTCTGCCTCTGAAGGTACCTGTTCCGGGTATTTCATGTTGGTGGGCTCAAACAATACAGGACTTTTTATAACTGTCTCCTTTCCTTTGCACGATGCCCTGAAGGATCGTTTACATTGTAGCACTTCTTTCCTTACACAAGCTGCTGACCCATTATTTTATTTGGGTTGTTTCCACCACTGTATTTCTACATACCTATTTGTCTGGGCACCCTTATTCATTTCTCAGTATGTGCGAATGGAATTGCTTGGTCCTGTGATAATTGTGTTTATTTTCTTGGGGAACCACCACATTTCTTCATAGTAGCTGCATCATTTTCCATTCCAGCTAGCATTGTGTCAGGGTTCCAAATTATCTACGTCCTGTCAAACACTTGATATTTCCTGCTTTTTAAAATGTATTCCCATTCCAGTGTGTGTGAAGTATGCTATCTCATTTTGGTTTTGAAATGCATTTTCCGAATAACTAATTATGATGATTTCTTCCATGTGCCTTTTGAGCATTTGCATATAGTATTTGGAGAAACAACTATTCGTGTGTTTGGTCCTTTATTGTGTTTAAGTTGTAAGTTAGTTATGTTTGGGATACGAGAAGTTGATAATTTAGAATTTGTTGCTTTAACTTACGGAAGCAGAATTCATACGAGTTCCTGAGACACCAGGGATGATGGTCCACCACCTAGAGGTTATGGATACCATGATTATGGTTATTCTAGTCGGGATGAACATTCCTCTGGAGGATATAGGTACTATAATAGTTTCCGGTTCTGTCAAATAGTTTTCTGAAGATGTTCCTGCTGACCGTAGCAAACCTGTCGTAAATGTAGTGACCGTGACGGCAACGTTGGGGGACGTGGTAGAGATCATTCTGACCATCCAAGAGGAATTTCTTACATATCAGAGTTATGGTAAGTGTCCAGGTTTGATTTGTACATTATAGTATTATATTTAATAGACCAGGTCATTGCTTTAATAAAAATTTAAGGAAAATCGTAAAGAAAAAAATGCACAAAATGCACTCGCATTGGTGTTAGCTACGTACATTTTTTCGCCTCCTCACCTAAGGAAGCATCTTGGAGAAAAGCTTAACCCAGCTAAAGATGTAAACATCAACAACATCGTCCATATTCTGGGTCATCAAGTGACAGACAGTCCAGGCATGGATCCTCAGGCAATCTTGTATTCCACAAATCCACCACCTTTCCCCTCACTTCTGCATGTTTGTGTTTTGCCTTAGTCACCTACGCCAGAATAAAAAAAAAAAAAAAAAAAAAAAGGGCGTATCCTGAATGTCTTCTCATATGCCTCTGAAACCTTTCCCATAAGGCTTCCATATACCTCATGTGCTCATTTCTTCTCACGTTGCTGTGTGAGAAGTCCTGAGAGGCTGATTGTCCCAGAAAAAGATTATGCATTCGCCTTTAAAGAAAAATAAGCTGTGAATTCGACACGAAAGATAACGTTAACATTTCCATTATCCTGTGCTATCTTAATGTGTCTGATGATACCCAAAATGAAGGATTTTGCAGGTACCTTACCCCAGCAAACTGGGCCCTGTTTATCTCAGTGTCCATCACCCAATGTCATTGAACTATCTCTGCTTCCATAGGATGAAGTAAGCTGTCAACTTAACTGTCTTCTGTTTCTTGTACCTCCCCAACTCTGTCCTATAGAAAGAATCCCAAAACATTTCACACCAATTCACTCTACAAATTCAGAGGCCCAGCTCCCACACAGACTGGTCATTTTCATGAAGAGAATCAAACATATAGATTGATCAATTCATTAGGACAGCGGAATCCAGGGGATCAAGCGACACACACACACAGACACACAAACACACAGACACACACAGACACACACACACACACACACACACACAGAGCCACACATCCTTAATACTGTTTATTTTTTATTCCATACAATTCAATTCCCCCACCCCGCTTCCTGTCTTCATTTGCTGTGACTGGATCTGCTTGTCCTTTAGTTCCTGTGCACAAGACCATGCTGAGTACTGACATCCTGCATACTGTAGTAAGTTTTCAGGAGTTCTGCCGTGTTAGGTGAACACAGCACCTGTGTCCGATGCTCCATCATATTCAACCCAACATCTGCGCGTTCCCTAGAGAAACACAAACACATGTCAAAATGCATCTCCTCTGAGCCACCATTTAAAATGTTTTAATTTTACGGCCTGCTGAGAAAAGACTACCCCTTCCCCTTTTGTGATCTCTTCAACTTCCTCCTACCGTGCATGTGTTACAAACTATTCTCTGCAATACCTGCCCCATTTCCAGTATTCTCTGTGACAGGAGTCAGCTAACAAGACGCGTTGTACACTAAAAGCACACGGAAATCCGATGGGGTAATAGCTTAAGGAAATCCATCGATCTAAACAGTCCTTTGTGGTCTGTGGCAAGGAGGACAACCAGGCACATTCCGGGAGCCCAAGCTTTAGGGGTTGGTAAGACGACTCCCCGTCGGGTTGACGGCCATGGAACCAAGTGCCACAGATTGAAGGTAATAACTCGGCTTTACTTCTCAGTGAGTGTGGACACGCACTATGCTTCCCCGGGCTTAAGACTCCACAGTTATAACCCGCTTTGCAGCGCAGTGTCTCATGTGCCTTTTTCAGCCCAATGCCATGAATGTCCTGGATTCTGTCATGCTGTGTCTTCCTCTCAAGGAATTTCGACATGGATAAGACGGACCCCCAGGTTCTACATTTCTGAAATGAGCCTCCAGGCTCCCTGAATAGAGAGGTGTGTCAACACCCTTATCCTGGGTATCAGACAGCTCCAGTTCCAACTGTACGGCTCACCTGAAATCTCTGTTTCCTCTTCAGGTGGCTTCATCCTCCTGTAGTACTGCAGGGGATTGCGCCACAGGTCCTTACATAGGATCTGTCAGGGGAATCAACCGGAAAAGGCCTCATGAGAGCTCAGACTGGTGACCCAAGCAGCTGGGAACACACCGGGGTCATTCCTCATGTTCCCCAGCAAGGACCCACCTCAGCAATCCTACTGGATCCTGCGAAGTTGTGGTCAGAAAACCAGTTGAAGAAGTTAAGACCGCTGTTGTTGTGTCTGCGGCGATAGGCCTCAACTTCATAATCCTGACACCACTGAATTGGAGTGGAATGAGAAGCCCTGTATTCTACAGACAGAGGATGTTTTGGTAAGGGGGCTGGAACACGTTGGCACTGATCCACCCACCTTCCTCCTTCCACTACCCATCCTGGGAGCCACCTGTCACCTGTGACGTTCACGAGATATTCCTTGGTAATCACTTTATTCTGGAAGTAGGGGTTACTCCGAAAGAACAACATGATCTGGCAGAGATGAACGGGATGCTTCGCTTCTTTCACCTGTCCGGACAAGGTGGAGAAAGCTTAAACACCTTTTTGGCTGAGGTGCCCACTGTTGCTTGCAGGAATAAATTATCTCCCTTAGCCTCCCCCACTCAACCCTCCAGCCTTAGTCTTCCCGGCCTCACCTCCAAGTTGATCATGTAGCTCAGCATGTCTTCATCTTGGTCAGTGATCAGGGCCGACATCTGAGGGTGGTTTGCAATCTGATTGAGGTCAAAGAGCCTTGAGATGCAACGGAAAGAAAAGCTAGAAGCAACGGGGAAGGCCTAAGAGCACCCAGAGGGGCGGCTAGGGGATTTTTTCCGATCTGCATCCATGAATGACCTCCCTTTCTCCTCTCCCTCCCCCTGAATTCAGACCTCTCGGGTTTCACCGAGGGGTGTATCATTGTGAGGCTGACCGCACTGACACGGGGAGGGGCGATATGCAGAGAACTGCCGGTGTCTGAGGCCTGGCAGAATCTGCTCATACCCGAAGAAGCCCAGTCCCAGATCGGACTGGCAAGGCGGAGCAGTCACAGTCCCTTAACAACAGCTTGATTCACAGCAACACGTGTTCTGCTGAGAACTCGCTTCTGCTCTTCAGAAAGATGCCCCAAACGTCTGCTGCTTGGCACCATGAAGCGTTTCTCTCACGCACGCAGGAAAATAGTACCCGTGTCTGCTCTGGCTTTCTTCAGCCACATTTGTCTGTGGAAACTCACCCGTGTTCCCCAAATGGTCACATCGACGCCGAGCCGCCCGTAAGTTCCTTACACTTCCCAAGAGCACCTCTCAACTGGCAAAGCAGAAGAAACACTGCAAAGGATACCACATTGGCCCAGAAGCCAGGCATGCTCTGGATGATGGCGCCTCTGCGGTCCAGGTGGGGCTTGCGCCTCCGCTCCATCTTTTCCCTCTGCTGAGAAAAGGCCTTCCTGGCTCGGGCATTAACCGGCTCCAGCTCCACCTGAACGGCCAGCAGCTCCTCCAGTGCAGACTCTGGGCTCATGGGCCCAGGGCCAGGCTGTGCCCGCTGGACCTGCTCCTGCCGCTTCTCGTCGGCTTCCTGGTGGGCCACCACCTCCACCTCCGCCATTATGTCATCCGCTCCCAGCACCGCCTCCTCCCCCAAAGCTACCTGCTCGCTCTGCGCCCCGGCCTCCCCCTCCTGTAGAGACTCCATCCTGAAGACGGTGCCCCCCTTCGGACTCCCACTGACCACCGCCTGTGCTGCCGGACCCTCACCGCAGGAACCCTGCCGCTGCCCTTCACCGCAGCCGGTGGGACGGCGGGCCCTCAGGGCGCATGCGCCGGGCTAGCAGGCGCCCCCTAAGGGACTGCACGCAAAGGGCGCAGGGAGCCGCGGGAAGACATGGAGACCAAAGGGCACCAGGAGCCCCTCCAAGACCGCGGTTCTCCCCTGGCGGCCAGTCAGTGCGAGGGCGGTGGGCGTCTCCCCGGGCAGCAGCAACCTAGGCTGGCCTGCAGTCCCAACCTCCCGAGCTATGCCTCCTCTGAGAAGCCCTCGGGGCTTGCGCCAGGTAGCGCTGCATCCAGGCACACGCGGGCTGCGTGGCCTTTGGAATCTTGGGCATGGAAGCCCTGTGCCCTCACTGACATCCTGAGTGTGGCAAGCCATTGACCCACACGGCACGTATGAAACATCTCACTTCACTGGGCAGGCCGGGTAGATGGAATGGAATACTGCAGATCCAGAGGAGAAGTCTCTCTGGCTGCTGGGGCGAGGGCAGCCGAGGCGGCCTGGGGAAAGTGGGTCTGGGCGGGCGCGTGGGAGGAAAGTCTCTTGGTTAGGCTGAGGTGGAATTCGTCTGCTCCAGAGGCCAGAAGGCCGGCACGCCCTCTGGCAGGTCTATGACAATACAGACTCCGCGTAGCAGGCTTCCTCCCGGAGGGTGCTGTACGGAAAGGAGCATTCCAAAGGGGCTCCCGTCCTATGCCCTAGACGTACCGGAGGCCAGCCTCCAGGGCTGGCCATGGACAGCCAGCGTGCACACCGTTGTGCACTGCCTTGCCGACCCAGAGGCTCCCATAGCGCTGAAGCGCCTGTCTCCCCCCTGCTGGCGCTGGACCCAAAGGGGTGTAGGCCCTGAGCATACATAACCTCCTTTGCACCCAAGCCATTCCCATAGGGAGCGCCAGGCACGACCCTGCAGCCCCTTCTACCTACAGGGCTTCCCTCAGGTGGACAGGCCCACCCGTCAGGAAGCCCAGGACAAGAGGACACCACACACCTGGACGTCAGCAGAGCGTGTCCAACATCCAGCACACAAGGGCCTCCTGCGGCTCCTGAACCCTGAGGAAGCAGCCGCCTTATATCACCCCCCCCCCCCGCCCTCGGCCGCAACCACTTCCTCTGTCTCCTTTCCCTAGTTAGTGCAGGTTTCTTGGCCTGGCTCTCCCCACCCCAAAAACCACCACAGTTGTGAGGTTGCCTCCTCGACAGACAGCGACAGAGAAGCAACAAGCGAGGGCGACAGGCCAGATGCTCCAGATTCTCTGTGCTCTTGAAAATTGCAGGGTGTCACGAGACTTGCTCAACGAGTCGTCTGGAGGCTCCTTGACCAGAGGTAAATTGTTTGGCACACTCAGTTGTTGTCCTGGGTCAGAAACCATGGTGAAGTCCTGCTTTGCTGCACGATGGATGTGCAGGTCAGGCTGGGGAGCCTGGGTCTGCGGGAGGGGTCCAGTGTCTGAGTCCGTTTGAGGCCTCCCTGGGGCCCGCGGTGTCTCAGTGGCAGAGCTGGGAATGGGAAACTCATGCTTCACTCCAGCTAGCAGGCCACCTCAGTCCAGCTAGGTGAAATGGTCGCTTCGAGTCCATCCCGTTTCTCCTTGTTGGCCAGGCAGGTGGAGGAACTCAGTCATCCCCAGTTACTGGCGGCTGAATGAAGATTTCCTTTTGTCACAACTTTAACTTCCACAGTGAAAGTCATCCTGAAGGACTATTGCTTTGGCATCCTTGGTAAGGAGTGCCTCCCAGCATAGTAGGGGAGCTGGTGTGTGGGAGGGTCTGTGTGGCATGAAACTTCCTGGCTCCTCTCCCCCCAGGGAACGGGGTGTCTCATTGCACTTCAGTCCGGTGGTTCCGGGATCATAAAGATAGAGCCTCCAGCTGCAGGCAGAACATTGCCTACCTGAGCTCGTTCAGCTGCTGGGCTAAAAATGACTGCCGGGGTTTTGGCAAGATTGCTGAGGAGGGTTCCCGTGGCAGGTGCATCATGGGAAAGGACCTCACTGGTCATTCCTTGGCCTCTGGGGAATGGGCTCTGAACCGCGACCTGACCTACGGTGGACCCCCTTCTGCAGTCCCCCAGATCATCAGCCAGGGCCTATGGCTCAATCCATTGCAGTTCTACTCCAGGGAGGGAGGGACGGCATTAGAGAGGGAACAGAGAGGAGGCCAGGCAAGCAGCCTAGGGCTGGGAATTTCGAGGCCTTTGAGTGCTGGTTCTGTATCTCAATTGTATTTTCTAGCAACCCACCTTCAAAAATCTAACATTTGAGTTTTAACAACCACATGTGGAATTGATCAGATATGTTTTCTAAAGTTGAAGTTGCATTGTCTGCTCCACTCTTCTTGTTTCTTTTTTGAGACGGAGTCCCGCTCTGTAACCCAGACTGGAGTGCAGTGGCGCCATCTCGGCTCACTGCAATGTCCGCCTCCCGGGTTCATGCCATTCTCCTCCCTCAGCCTCCTGAGTAGCTCCATTCTAAGGCACATAATTACGTGGTAACTTTTTTCTCAATTGATCTGGAGTGGGCAGATTAATACTACTCTGCCATGTATGAGAATATGCATTTCCTTACCTGTGACAACACCAAGGCATTAGAATATATCTACCTTTTTTGTAGCTATATGAAAATTTTCATGTTGTTAAATGGGCCATTCTTAAAGATTATTAAAATTGAACATAGCCTACTCTTAAAATTAATATTTCATAATGGATTTGTAAGAATTGTATGTTATGATACAAATTTTAAAGATAACATACTTTTCTGAAGTGTCATTTTTTGATTTGTAAATATTTAAGTTTCTTTGAATGGAATTTCGTGGACCCTAATCATATGTTTCCATACAGCTTTCCTCATAGCAGAATTATAGGAACAGTAATTTATCATTTTTCTCCTAATATATTTTTGTCCTTATCTAGATTGTATTTACCTATTTAACTGATCAAATTCTGCTCTCTCTTCACTCTGCATTTATCCCACATCTCTCTCTCACACCAATAAAACGATTCTTGTGTTATGTTTCAGGGTTTCTTCTGTCGCTAGACTGGAGTGCAGTGGGGTCATCTCAGCTCACTGCAACCTCTGCCTCCCAGGTTCCAGCGATTCTCCTGCCTCAATCTCCCGAGTAGCTGGGACTACAGTCGCATGCCACCCGGCCCAGTTAATTTGTGTATTTTTGGTAGAGATGCGGTTTCACCATGTTGCCAAGGATGGTCTTGATCTCTTGACGACATGATCCACCCACCTCTGTCTCCCGAAGTGCCGGGGTTCACATTGTGAGAAAACATTAGTTTTAATCTCGTGTTTGCTGGAGAATTCCTCTTAATTTCTCCTAAAATTCCTAGCGGTATTGTTTGATAGAAGGCTTCTTAATTTAAGGAATTCTTCCATCTCCTTGGTCCCTTGGTAGTGTTCGCCCGGCACACCAATCTAAAAATTGTTTGTTCCGTTTCTTTGTGGGTTGGAGTCTTGCTCTCACCAGCCCAGAGTGCGCTGGTGCAATGATAGCTCCCTACGCTCTCAAATTCCTGGGTTCAAGCTCTTGCTGCGTTGCTGTGACTGCAGGCATGCACCACCACACATAGCTAAATCTGTTTTTCTTGTTTCTTATTTTCGTAGAGACAGGATCTCATTACATTGCCATAGCCGCCATTAAAGCCCTGGGCTCACGCAGTCCAGCTGCCTCAGTCTTCCACACTGACTCACAGTGTGAGCCACTGTGCCTGGCCATCCAGTTTCTGAGACCTCAGTAATACTTGCGTGCAAGGCATTCTCATTGGTTATGCGAGGATACTAAGAAGTAAAAGAGCATTTTGCAAATAAGCAATCCCTGATATTAAATAATATTGATTAATAAAATTAACGCTTGAAAGGTAGACTTGAAGGAGGCCAGGATTTTTAAGTTAAGTGCATCCCACAAAAGTGCAGAGTTGTGAAATACATGGGGGGTGTAAAGTAAGATATGGTGTATAGAAATATGTGGGGGGTGTAAATATATGGGATGTGTGCAGTCATTCAGATTGTACAGGGATGTTGAAATCTTAACACTACATCCTTAGTGTAGAATTTGAAATTATTTGAGGAGGGAATTTAGTTCTAAGCAGCACGAGGTGAAACGCAGAATTGAAAAAGAAGTCACATTGCTGAGAATGCGAAGGGTAAGATTGCCGCCTCAACAGAAGAATGTAAGACAATAAAGTAACAGTTCTAAGCAAAGAAATTTAAACAGAACAAATTAAAATTCTCACCAAGGACTCCATCATCATATGGAGGAAACTGAAGCCTGACATTTTCGATTTTACATTTCACGTGTAGAGTATCGATGAAGAGTTAAATATTTATTGATTTCAGAATACACAAGCTAGCACATTTCCATTAGAAGACTAGCCAGCGATCACATCATAGGTGAAAGACTGACCTCTAGGAATTAGCATGTGAAGAGTATGTTAAAGGAGGAGGTTTTCTATTTTTGAAACAGGTACATCATTGTAATGACCCCTTTAAGTGTATTGCTAATTGCAGTAAAAATAAATATTGGTCACCATGAGAAGAGCTGCACTAGTACATGTTAATTTGCCAACATTTAAGCTAGAGCCAATCGCTTAGAGATGAGGGAGCGCTTTTCTGTAAAATTTTAGCGTGCAGTCATTCAAAGGCAGCAATCTTTGTGTGTGTGAGACGGATTGAAGAACATGGGAAAATTTACCTTCTTCAGCTGAGAAAGGACGACGTATGTAAACTTTATATTCAGCGAAGACTTTCATGGTTTTACCTGTTTTCCCTACATCATTAGTAGTCATCAGTAATTCATATGAAAAGAAAAACCTTAAGTAACTAATAAATAACAATTAAAAATGAACTTTTTCTTACAAATTAATGTCTGCCTTCAGCTTCATTAGTAGAACTGGCCTTGTGGAGCCATGGGATTATCCAAAGCCGGAAGAAATATTTAAGTTGTCATGAATGTCTAGCAATTAAGGGAAAGAAGGACAGAATCATACCAGAAATAATTTTGAGAAGTTGTTTTAGACAAGAAAAAATTGTGTTTCAGATTTTGAGATCTTTACACAATATTAAATCATTTTAACGTTACATGTCCCATGTCACCTGGATGAGAAAATTAAAAGGAAGGAGGTCCTTCACGCAGAGAGCCAGGCTCTTCCCAGAGAAATGACCGT
Source organism: Macaca thibetana thibetana (assembly GCF_024542745.1). Classification (NCBI taxonomy): domain Eukaryota; kingdom Metazoa; phylum Chordata; class Mammalia; order Primates; family Cercopithecidae; genus Macaca; species Macaca thibetana. The sequence continues at coordinate 1,414,862 of NC_065599.1, read as the reverse complement.
GTGTCACCAAGAGATGAGGGTTACGCAACGAAGGATAGGTAGAGGAAAAATGGAAAAATAGTTGACTTTTGTTGTGGTGATGAATTTCACGTAACAAAATTAAACATTTTAATGGAAATCGTTACCTGGCATGTAACACAATCTGTGCTGTGCAACAACTCTCTCCATCTACTTCCAGAACATTTTCATCACTCCAAACTACAACCGCACTACCAGTTAAGCAGTTCCTTTCATTTTCTCCCTTCTCTCAGCACCTAGCAAACAGCAATCTGGTTTCTGCCTCCCAACTTACCCGTCCTGGGTATTTCATGTTAATGGGCTGAAGCACTGCAGGACGTTTTGTAACTGCCTCCTTTCATTTTGCAATTAGAGATCGCAGAATGGCTGGGAAACCTCAATATGTGACCAGGGAGGGAAACTGGCTGGGAATTAAGGCCCACCTGAATGATGTTGTGGACACCCAGTGTCAGTTACCTTCGTAAACACCTGCTTAGTTAACATTGCTTACTATTAATATAGAACTTAATTTCCTGGAATACTGAAAAGCAAATTGATGTATGAAAACATGTAATTTGTTCATAAATGTATGGAAAAACTGCAGACTGATGCATTTTCCATTACAATTCTTATATGAGACCCGAAGTGTTTTACCACTTTTCAGATGTATTTTTATTGTTCTGCTCCTGTCAGTTTTTAGGATCAAGTTTGCAATACATGGACGTGGAGAGGGACTTTCAACGTCTTTTAGAGCACTTAGTTGTAAATTGTGAGTTTCTTCCCCCGTGGTTCTTTTCAGGTTACTATTTGCACTGTATATGCAAATGTTAAGTTTTTTTTCTTATGTGCCCCTCCTGGAACTTTTGTTTTAAAGGATTTTTTTTTTTTTTTTTCTGTTGGGTATGTGAGTTTCCTGTGAGCATTTTTTCTAAAACACACTTTATTTGCTTCATTAGTTTTTGGGATGTGTGTGTGCGTGTGTGTGTGTGTGTATGTGTGTGTGTGTGTGTGTGTGTGTTTCTTTTGAGATGGAGTCTCCTTCTCTCACCCAGGCCGGAGTGAAGTGGCACGATCTTGGCCCGCTGCAACCGCTGCCTCCCAGCTTTAAGCGGTTCCCTTGCCTCAGCCTTCTGAGGAGCTGGTATTGTAGGCACATGACACAATGTCCAGCTAAATTTTGTATATTTAGTCAAGACTGGGTTTCACCCTGTTTTTCAGGCTGGCCTTGCACTCCTGACCTCAAGCGATCCAAACGCTCCCAAAATGCTGGGCTTCCAGGGGCGAGCCATCGTGCCCAGCCTCAGTTGTTCGTTTATGTATGTTAAGGCCTCTTCTGTGTTCTTCCTGTACAGATATTTTAGAATTACTAAAATCATATATTTTGTTTACTTACTCATTTTAAAATTAATGTTCCCATTTGCTGAATACAGTATTGTGAATAGGTTAAACCTTGTATAGTATTGTCATTTTGTCTTTCATAAATTATTCAAGAACTCTGATACCTTTTTTCCCACCTGAGGAGAACATGCAGATAGTTAGAAAAAATTGTCTGAGTGGGTAGGTATTTAAATATAATTTGAAAGAATAGTGAAGTTCACAAATACAATTTCACATTTGTATTTTGCATCATTTTGAACATTTTATTTGCTGACACATGAAATTCTGAATTCGCCTTCACGTTACATATACGCTTTGAATCAATGTGAAGAATGAAATGAATCCAACACCAAGAATTACTTCAGGAATTAAGTAGAAAGCGGTTGTTATGTAGAAAAACTGTATTTATTGGAGGTATATTCAGAGATATTTGAGAAGGCTGAAAGTATATTCAGAGATATTTGAGAAGGCTGAAGCCAAAATTTTTGTTTTTCTTTTCCTCTGGTGTTTTATGATAGCCTGCCAAGACTGTAGTATCACTAGTTAGAGTCACTAGGCTACCAAAGTCTCAGGGCGGCAGTAATTATTATTAGGGAAGTAATCTAGGAACATAGATGGGGGAAGATAATTCTAGGCAGAGATAATAACCATTGAAATAATTCTGAGACTAGAATGAAGCAAGGAGTCATACTCCCATCATGTGGCAAGACAAGAATGAAGGAAAATGCTTGAGTGAGATCAAAGACCTATCCTTTTGGTTTTACTCTGAGTGTAACTCTGGCTACTGGGAGAACAAACTGTAAGCTGCAAGTGAGTATCAGAATCAAGCAGAGAGACCAAACAAATGATGACGCTTCAACAAACGGAATGGCAGAGGAGACGATACACTCACTCCTTTCATGTGACTGTATAAGTTGTGCTTACCTAAAGTTACTTGGTTGAGGGCATAAGGAATATTCAGGTAATGATCCTGAGTATGTAGGCTGTTTTTGTTTAGAGCTTTCCTCTAAATTCCCTCTACTATTTGATTTCACTCTTTTCACCAGAGTTCCCATTATTTATGCCTCAGTGTTACATGGAACTCATGAAATATATGCCATGTAAAATGTTTTACTGTCCATCAAGTAATATGGAATTTACATGTCATAGAAAAGTATAACTTACACTTTGAAGTTCATATCTTATAATTTAATGTATGTATAAACCATGTAATCTATATGATGGATTTAAAAATATAAGTATTCGTAAACATATACAATACATGTATCTGTATTTATATGTGTATTTGCATAGAGATGAAATTTATGCATTGTTTATATTTTAATACACGTAGAGTATATGTCTATATGTATTTCTTTTTTTAAAATACTTTAAGCTCTGGGGTACACGTGCAGAATGTGCAGTTCTGTTACCTAGGTATACACGTGCTATGGTGGTTTGCTGCACCCATCAACCGTCACATACATTAGGTATTTCTCCTAATGCTATCCCTCCACTAGCCCTCCACCAACCGACAGGCCCCAGTGTGTGATGTTCCCCTTCCTGTATCCATGTGTTTTCATTGTTCACACCCAACTTAAGAGCGAGAACATGCAGTGTTTTCCTTTTTGTTCTGGTGTTATTTTGCTGAGAATGATGCTTTCCAGCATCACCCATGTCCCTGCAAAGGACAGAAACGCATCGTTTGTATGGTTATGCTTACTATTCCATGGTGTGTATGTGCCTCATTGTCTTTTTCCAGGGGATCACTGGTAGGCATGTGAGTTGGTTCCATGTCTTTGCTATTGTGAACAATGCCTCGGTAAACGTAAGTGCGAATGTGACTTTACAAGAGAATGATTTATGTGTTCGGGCATAATAGAGAACACCAGTACAATGCACTGTAGGGTAGAAATGTGACGGGTTAATTTGCTCCATAAGGATTTATTTTATTTTATATTTTATTGGATGACGACGAGGATGACGATGATGGTGATGGAGTTTTTATCATCCTGGCTGGAGTACAGTAGTGCAATCTCAGTCAGTACAATCTCTACCCCCCGCCAGATACAAGTGATTTTCTTGCCTGAGCCTCCCAAGTAGCTTGGACGTTTTATGTAAGTGTTAGCAGAACAAGCAAGAAACAATTCATAACAAGTAATGTGGCAGGTCACTTTGAACAAAGAATGTTATTTTTTTAGATGACACATTCTTTCATATAACTTGGGACACTGAAACAAATAAATGAATGATGTGAATACAAAGATGAAAAGGGCAATAAATTGTAAGACAGAGCTGGGCTACATTATCCTACAGAGTGTGTGGTGGGTTAATTTATTCTGAGGTGTTATTTTTAATCCTGGAAAACTTTTCACAGAATTTGAATAATGGAATTCGTGTTTGATCCCTTAATGCATGTGCTCAGTAAACATCTCCAGTTTTGCATTGTAAAAGTCACGGTCATTTCATGAAAAAAAAAAGAAGAATTACTAGAAAGCTGTCAGCCTCTGTAAGGGAATCTCACTTGAGTTTTCAACAGAGTGTGTAACAAAATTTTATCTTTTTGGCTTATTTATGATTACCTAAATATAGACTTTTTTTTTTTTTTTTTTTTTTTTTAAACCATTTACAGCAAACTGACGGAAGCAGATCGGCCTGCCAAGCTTAACATTGGAGGCCTCCATTTAGAAACCAATGAAAAGACGCTTAAAGCAACATTTGGGAAATATGTTCCCATATTGGCAGGCAACTGTTATACATATGTTTGTTTGTGTGTGTGTGTGTGTGTGTGTGTGTGTGTGTTTATGTGTGTTGTATGTATGTGTGTGTGTATATATATGTGTGTATGTATGTATACGTGTGTATATATGCATATACATACACATTAATATGTCGGTGCTATTTATGTCTACTTTTCCAAAGTAAATGTATAGTTAATATGTTTACTGAAGACATAAGTTGAAATAGTTATTTGTTATTAAACTGTAATTTTCAAGTTTATATTTCATATTGGGAAAATTCTCATGGCAGCAGGTGAAGGGTCTGTGGTAAAGGTCACCTGTTGCTGAGAAAGGAAAATGAGCAAAAGTAAGTGTGTTGTGGAGGTGGAGAACAAATTGGAATAAAATAGGCTGACGATTGAGATGACATAGTAGTAAGAATCACAGTAATGATGTGAAATGCAATTTCGTTTTTGGTTTCTTAGTACTCCGTTGAGTCCATTATATAAATGTAAGATATTTTCACATAATTTAGTTCTTCTGTGAGATGAAGGGGAAATCAGCAAGCTCAAATGCTTTGCCTGTATTTTGAGAACGCTGCAGATGCTAAAAATGCTGTCGAGGATATGAATGGAGATGTAACCGTCCCTTATTCTTAATCTCCAAACTGCTTTTCACTTAACAGCATTTCAGGATCTTTTTGGTATTACTAAACTTTTGAAGGTGGCGTAATGTCATGTGATCTGAAATGCTTTAGATATCCTCTTCTTTTTGCCTGAGGAAGTGCAAGTGTAGTTGGAAGGATATTGGAATAAACGTTACGTAAATGAACGTATGGCAGTCCTGTTTGTAGGTTAGTATTCCAATACAAGTGTAAATAGATCTTCAAAGCTTTCAAGCAGCATTAAAACTTAGAAGGAACTCTCACAGAAAGGAGAGAAATCAGTCAGTATTTCCTAAAAGCTATTAATGGATTTAGTTCCAATTCATGGAAATACATCTATAGCATAGACAAGCTATGGATAGACAGCTAGACAAACTTACAAGGTGGAAAATGTCTACAGAGAGACACCAAGACAGACTCACAAGAAGAAAAGATTCTTTCACATTTTCTGAAAATACATTCTTGAGAAAGTATATTTCAACCAGATTTTTACATTTAAGGAAGTGTTAAGTACTTGAAAGTAGAAACGAACATGAGAAGATTGAAATTGGGTAACAGAATGACTAACTGGCATTTTTGCCCCATCCTTGCTCTTTCTCTCCTACAAATATTGTTATCCTGTTAACGCAGTGATTTGTTGTAACATGAATACCTAATGACTCCTTTTTCCCAGTGTGCTTGAGGACTTATTTTGATCCAACCAATGGTCTCTGTCTTATTGAATCTTAAATTCTGGGGATTGTGTGTTTATCACAGCTTTAAAGAGTTGTGTCCTTCTATTACGTACGGACTTCCTTTATATTACCATCAAAATCATTGCATTCTGGACACTTTCAAGTTGTTCTGTTTTACAGCATCACCCCAATCTCCTGTTAGTTCCCGTTACTCTTTATGCTATCACCAACGTGCTTTGCTGGACTTCTTGAGAGTTAATCTTCCCAGCGTGTGTCTCACAAATAGCCATTTATGCTTCAAAAACAGCTTACATTTTACATGTTTTTCTTCACTGTAAATTGTGGGTATTTTGTCCTCACTGTACCATGTATTAATGTGTTGATCGTTAAATTGACTTAAGTACATATTTAAGTTTTCCTTGTTGCTTTTATTTCTCTTACGTCTAGCACACTTCCTGGTACATAGCAGAAAGTCCATTTTTTTGTTCACAGTTATACTTTTATATTTTAAGTTTTAGTAGAAACTGAAAGTTGCTTGGTCTTGTAGGTATGGAAAAAATCTTATGTATAGTAATCTGAGAAAAATAATAACTAACTGGTTACTAACAATTAAAAATGAACTTTGACTTAAGAATTAATGTCTGCCTTCAGCTCGTTGGTAGAACAGGCCTTGTGGAGCCATGGGATTATCCAAAGCCGGGAGAAATGTTTTAGTTGTCACGGAAGTCTAGGAATTTAGGGAAAGAAGGACAGAGTCATACAAGAAATAATTGTAAAAAGTGGTTTTAGACAAGAAAAATATTGTGTTTCAGAATCTGTGTTCTTTACATAATATGAAATCATTTTAACATTAAATGTCCCATGTCATGTGGATGAGAGAATCACGGAGGTCCTTCACGCAGAGAGCCAGGCTCTTCCCAGAGAACGACCATGTGTCACCAAGAGATGAGGGTTACACGCAACAAAGGATAGGCAAAGGAAAAATGGAAAAATTGTTGACTTTTGTTGTGGTGATGAAATTCACAAAACAAAATTAAACACTTTAAGGTAAATAGTTAAGTGGCGTTTAATACAACCTGTGTTGTGCAACAACCACCTCCATCTAGTTCCAGAACATTTTCATCACTCCAAACTACAACCCCACTACCAGTTAAGCAGTTCCTTTCGTTTTCTCCCTTCCCTCAGCCCCTAACAAACAGCAATCTGTTTTCTGCCTCTGAAGGTACCTGTTCCGGGTATTTCATGTTGGTGGGCTCAAACAATACAGGACTTTTTATAACTGTCTCCTTTCCTTTGCACGATGCCCTGAAGGATCGTTTACATTGTAGCACTTCTTTCCTTACACAAGCTGCTGACCCATTATTTTATTTGGGTTGTTTCCACCACTGTATTTCTACATACCTATTTGTCTGGGCACCCTTATTCATTTCTCAGTATGTGCGAATGGAATTGCTTGGTCCTGTGATAATTGTGTTTATTTTCTTGGGGAACCACCACATTTCTTCATAGTAGCTGCATCATTTTCCATTCCAGCTAGCATTGTGTCAGGGTTCCAAATTATCTACGTCCTGTCAAACACTTGATATTTCCTGCTTTTTAAAATGTATTCCCATTCCAGTGTGTGTGAAGTATGCTATCTCATTTTGGTTTTGAAATGCATTTTCCGAATAACTAATTATGATGATTTCTTCCATGTGCCTTTTGAGCATTTGCATATAGTATTTGGAGAAACAACTATTCGTGTGTTTGGTCCTTTATTGTGTTTAAGTTGTAAGTTAGTTATGTTTGGGATACGAGAAGTTGATAATTTAGAATTTGTTGCTTTAACTTATGGAAGCAGAATTCATACGAGTTCCTGAGACACCAGGGATGATGGTCCACCACCTAGAGGTTATGGATACCATGATTATGGTTATTCTAGTCGGGATGAACATTCCTCTGGAGGATATAGGTACTATAATAGTTTCCGGTTCTGTCAAATAGTTTTCTGAAGATGTTCCTGCTGACCGTAGCAAACCTGTCGTAAATGTAGTGACCGTGACGGCAACGTTGGGGGACGTGGTAGAGATCATTCTGACCATCCAAGAGGAATTTCTTACATATCAGAGTTATGGTAAGTGTCCAGGTTTGATTTGTACATTATAGTATTATATTTAATAGACCAGGTCATTGCTTTAATAAAAATTTAAGGAAAATCGTAAAGAAAAAAATGCACAAAATGCACTCGCATTGGTGTTAGCTACGTACATTTTCGCCTCCTCACCTAAGGAAGCATCTTGGAGAAAAGCTTAACCCAGCTAAAGATGTAAACATCAACAACATCGTCCATATTCTGGGTCATCAAGTGACAGACAGTCCAGGCATGGATCCTCAGGCAATCTTGTATTCCACAAATCCACCACCTTTCCCCTCACTTCTGCATGTTTGTGTTTTGCCTTAGTCACCTACGCCAGAATAAAAAAAAAAAAAAAAAAAAAAGGGCGTATCCTGAATGTCTTCTCATATGCCTCTGAAACCTTTCCCATAAGGCTTCCATATACCTCATGTGCTCATTTCTTCTCACGTTGCTGTGTGAGAAGTCCTGAGAGGCTGATTGTCCCAGAAAAAGATTATGCATTCGCCTTTAAAGAAAAATAAGCTGTGAATTCGACACGAAAGATAACGTTAACATTTCCATTATCCTGTGCTATCTTAATGTGTCTGATGATACCCAAAATGAAGGATTTTGCAGGTACCTTACCCCAGCAAACTGGGCCCTGTTTATCTCAGTGTCCATCACCCAATGTCATTGAACTATCTCTGCTTCCATAGGATGAAGTAAGCTGTCAACTTAACTGTCTTCTGTTTCTTGTACCTCCCCAACTCTGTCCTATAGAAAGAATCCCAAAACATTTTCACACCAATTCACTCTACAAATTCAGAGGCCCAGCTCCCACACAGACTGGTCATTTTCATGAAGAGAATCAAACATATAGATTGATCAATTCATTAGGACAGCGGAATCCAGGGGATCAAGCGACACACACACACAGACACACAAACACACAGACACACACAGACACACACACACACACACACACACACACACAGAGCCACACATCCTTAATACTGTTTATTTTTTATTCCATACAATTCAATTCCCCCACCCCGCTTCCTGTCTTCATTTGCTGTGACTGGATCTGCTTGTCCTTTAGTTCCTGTGCACAAGACCATGCTGAGTACTGACATCCTGCATACTGTAGTAAGTTTTCAGGAGTTCTGCCGTGTTAGGTGAACACAGCACCTGTGTCCGATGCTCCATCATATTCAACCCAACATCTGCGCGTTCCCTAGAGAAACACAAACACATGTCAAAATGCATCTCCTCTGAGCCACCATTTAAAATGTTTTAATTTTACGGCCTGCTGAGAAAAGACTACCCCTTCCCCTTTTGTGATCTCTTCAACTTCCTCCTACCGTGCATGTGTTACAAACTATTCTCTGCAATACCTGCCCCATTTCCAGTATTCTCTGTGACAGGAGTCAGCTAACAAGACGCGTTGTACACTAAAAGCACACGGAAATCCGATGGGGTAATAGCTTAAGGAAATCCATCGATCTAAACAGTCCTTTGTGGTCTGTGGCAAGGAGGACAACCAGGCACATTCCGGGAGCCCAAGCTTTAGGGGTTGGTAAGACGACTCCCCGTCGGGTTGACGGCCATGGAACCAAGTGCCACAGATTGAAGGTAATAACTCGGCTTTACTTCTCAGTGAGTGTGGACACGCACTATGCTTCCCCGGGCTTAAGACTCCACAGTTATAACCCGCTTTGCAGCGCAGTGTCTCATGTGCCTTTTTCAGCCCAATGCCATGAATGTCCTGGATTCTGTCATGCTGTGTCTTCCTCTCAAGGAATTTCGACATGGATAAGACGGACCCCCAGGTTCTACATTTCTGAAATGAGCCTCCAGGCTCCCTGAATAGAGAGGTGTGTCAACACCCTTATCCTGGGTATCAGACAGCTCCAGTTCCAACTGTACGGCTCACCTGAAATCTCTGTTTCCTCTTCAGGTGGCTTCATCCTCCTGTAGTACTGCAGGGGATTGCGCCACAGGTCCTTACATAGGATCTGTCAGGGGAATCAACCGGAAAAGGCCTCATGAGAGCTCAGACTGGTGACCCAAGCAGCTGGGAACACACCGGGGTCATTCCTCATGTTCCCCAGCAAGGACCCACCTCAGCAATCCTACTGGATCCTGCGAAGTTGTGGTCAGAAAACCAGTTGAAGAAGTTAAGACCGCTGTTGTTGTGTCTGCGGCGATAGGCCTCAACTTCATAATCCTGACACCACTGAATTGGAGTGGAATGAGAAGCCCTGTATTCTACAGACAGAGGATGTTTTGGTAAGGGGGCTGGAACACGTTGGCACTGATCCACCCACCTTCCTCCTTCCACTACCCATCCTGGGAGCCACCTGTCACCTGTGACGTTCACGAGATATTCCTTGGTAATCACTTTATTCTGGAAGTAGGGGTTACTCCGAAAGAACAACATGATCTGGCAGAGATGAACGGGATGCTTCGCTTCTTTCACCTGTCCGGACAAGGTGGAGAAAGCTTAAACACCTTTTTGGCTGAGGTGCCCACTGTTGCTTGCAGGAATAAATTATCTCCCTTAGCCTCCCCCACTCAACCCTCCAGCCTTAGTCTTCCCGGCCTCACCTCCAAGTTGATCATGTAGCTCAGCATGTCTTCATCTTGGTCAGTGATCAGGGCCGACATCTGAGGGTGGTTTGCAATCTGATTGAGGTCAAAGAGCCTTGAGATGCAACGGAAAGAAAAGCTAGAAGCAACGGGGAAGGCCTAAGAGCACCCAGAGGGGCGGCTAGGGGATTTTTTCCGATCTGCATCCATGAATGACCTCCCTTTCTCCTCTCCCTCCCCCTGAATTCAGACCTCTCGGGTTTCACCGAGGGTGTATCATTGTGAGGCTGACCGCACTGACACGGGGAGGGGCGATATGCAGAGAACTGCCGGTGTCTGAGGCCTGGCAGAATCTGCTCATACCCGAAGAAGCCCAGTCCCAGATCGGACTGGCAAGGCGGAGCAGTCACAGTCCCTTAACAACAGCTTGATTCACAGCAACACGTGTTCTGCTGAGAACTCGCTTCTGCTCTTCAGAAAGATGCCCCAAACGTCTGCTGCTTGGCACCATGAAGCGTTTCTCTCACGCACGCAGGAAAATAGTACCCGTGTCTGCTCTGGCTTTCTTCAGCCACATTTGTCTGTGGAAACTCACCCGTGTTCCCCAAATGGTCACATCGACGCCGAGCCGCCCGTAAGTTCCTTACACTTCCCAAGAGCACCTCTCAACTGGCAAAGCAGAAGAAACACTGCAAAGGATACCACATTGGCCCAGAAGCCAGGCATGCTCTGGATGATGGCGCCTCTGCGGTCCAGGTGGGGCTTGCGCCTCCGCTCCATCTTTTCCCTCTGCTGAGAAAAGGCCTTCCTGGCTCGGGCATTAACCGGCTCCAGCTCCACCTGAACGGCCAGCAGCTCCTCCAGTGCAGACTCTGGGCTCATGGGCCCAGGGCCAGGCTGTGCCCGCTGGACCTGCTCCTGCCGCTTCTCGTCGGCTTCCTGGTGGGCCACCACCTCCACCTCCGCCATTATGTCATCCGCTCCCAGCACCGCCTCCTCCCCCAAAGCTACCTGCTCGCTCTGCGCCCCGGCCTCCCCCTCCTGTAGAGACTCCATCCTGAAGACGGTGCCCCCCTTCGGACTCCCACTGACCACCGCCTGTGCTGCCGGACCCTCACCGCAGGAACCCTGCCGCTGCCCTTCACCGCAGCCGGTGGGACGGCGGGCCCTCAGGGCGCATGCGCCGGGCTAGCAGGCGCCCCCTAAGGGACTGCACGCAAAGGGCGCAGGGAGCCGCGGGAAGACATGGAGACCAAAGGGCACCAGGAGCCCCTCCAAGACCGCGGTTCTCCCCTGGCGGCCAGTCAGTGCGAGGGCGGTGGGCGTCTCCCCGGGCAGCAGCAACCTAGGCTGGCCTGCAGTCCCAACCTCCCGAGCTATGCCTCCTCTGAGAAGCCCTCGGGGCTTGCGCCAGGTAGCGCTGCATCCAGGCACACGCGGGCTGCGTGGCCTTTGGAATCTTGGGCATGGAAGCCCTGTGCCCTCACTGACATCCTGAGTGTGGCAAGCCATTGACCCACACGGCACGTATGAAACATCTCACTTCACTGGGCAGGCCGGGTAGATGGAATGGAATACTGCAGATCCAGAGGAGAAGTCTCTCTGGCTGCTGGGGCGAGGGCAGCCGAGGCGGCCTGGGGAAAGTGGGTCTGGGCGGGCGCGAGGCGTGGGAGGAAAGTCTCTTGGTTAGGCTGAGGTGGAATTCGTCTGCTCCAGAGGCCAGAAGGCCGGCACGCCCTCTGGCAGGTCTATGACAATACAGACTCCGCGTAGCAGGCTTCCTCCCGGAGGGTGCTGTACGGAAAGGAGCATTCCAAAGGGGCTCCCGTCCTATGCCCTAGACGTACCGGAGGCCAGCCTCCAGGGCTGGCCATGGACAGCCAGCGTGCACACCGTTGTGCACTGCCTTGCCGACCCAGAGGCTCCCATAGCGCTGAAGCGCCTGTCTCCCCCCTGCTGGCGCTGGACCCAAAGGGGTGTAGGCCCTGAGCATACATAACCTCCTTTGCACCCAAGCCATTCCCATAGGGAGCGCCAGGCACGACCCTGCAGCCCCTTCTACCTACAGGGCTTCCCTCAGGTGGACAGGCCCACCCGTCAGGAAGCCCAGGACAAGAGGACACCACACACCTGGACGTCAGCAGAGCGTGTCCAACATCCAGCACACAAGGGCCTCCTGCGGCTCCTGAACCCTGAGGAAGCAGCCGCCTTATATCACCCCGCCCCCCGCCCTCGGCCGCAACCACTTCCTCTGTCTCCTTTCCCTAGTTAGTGCAGGTTTCTTGGCCTGGCTCTCCCCACCCCAAAAACCACCACAGTTGTGAGGTTGCCTCCTCGACAGACAGCGACAGAGAAGCAACAAGCGAGGGCGACAGGCCAGATGCTCCAGATTCTCTGTGCTCTTGAAAATTGCAGGGTGTCACGAGACTTGCTCAACGAGTCGTCTGGAGGCTCCTTGACCAGAGGTAAATTGTTTGGCACACTCAGTTGTTGTCCTGGGTCAGAAACCATGGTGAAGTCCTGCTTTGCTGCACGATGGATGTGCAGGTCAGGCTGGGGAGCCTGGGTCTGCGGGAGGGGTCCAGTGTCTGAGTCCGTTTGAGGCCTCCCTGGGGCCCGCGGTGTCTCAGTGGCAGAGCTGGGAATGGGAAACTCATGCTTCACTCCAGCTAGCAGGCCACCTCAGTCCAGCTAGGTGAAATGGTCGCTTCGAGTCCATCCCGTTTCTCCTTGTTGGCCAGGCAGGTGGAGGAACTCAGTCATCCCCAGTTACTGGCGGCTGAATGAAGATTTCCTTTTGTCACAACTTTAACTTCCACAGTGAAAGTCATCCTGAAGGACTATTGCTTTGGCATCCTTGGTAAGGAGTGCCTCCCAGCATAGTAGGGGAGCTGGTGTGTGGGAGGGTCTGTGTGGCATGAAACTTCCTGGCTCCTCTCCCCCCAGGGAACGGGGTGTCTCATTGCACTTCAGTCCGGTGGTTCCGGGATCATAAAGATAGAGCCTCCAGCTGCAGGCAGAACATTGCCTACCTGAGCTCGTTCAGCTGCTGGGCTAAAAATGACTGCCGGGGTTTTGGCAAGATTGCTGAGGAGGGTTCCCGTGGCAGGTGCATCATGGGAAAGGACCTCACTGGTCATTCCTTGGCCTCTGGGGAATGGGCTCTGAACCGCGACCTGACCTACGGTGGACCCCCTTCTGCAGTCCCCCAGATCATCAGCCAGGGCCTATGGCTCAATCCATTGCAGTTCTACTCCAGGGAGGGAGGGACGGCATTAGAGAGGGAACAGAGAGGAGGCCAGGCAAGCAGCCTAGGGCTGGGAATTTCGAGGCCTTTGAGTGCTGGTTCTGTATCTCAATTGTATTTTCTAGCAACCCACCTTCAAAAATCTAACATTTGAGTTTTAACAACCACATGTGGAATTGATCAGATATGTTTTCTAAAGTTGAAGTTGCATTGTCTGCTCCACTCTTCTTGTTTCTTTTTTGAGACGGAGTCCCGCTCTGTAACCCAGACTGGAGTGCAGTGGCGCCATCTCGGCTCACTGCAATGTCCGCCTCCCGGGTTCATGCCATTCTCCTCCCTCAGCCTCCTGAGTAGCTCCATTCTAAGGCACATAATTACGTGGTAACTTTTTTCTCAATTGATCTGGAGTGGGCAGATTAATACTACTCTGCCATGTATGAGAATATGCATTTCCTTACCTGTGACAACACCAAGGCATTAGAATATATCTACCTTTTTTGTAGCTATATGAAAATTTTCATGTTGTTAAATGGGCCATTCTTAAAGATTATTAAAATTGAACATAGCCTACTCTTAAAATTAATATTTCATAATGGATTTGTAAGAATTGTATGTTATGATACAAATTTTAAAGATAACATACTTTTCTGAAGTGTCATTTTTTGATTTGTAAATATTTAAGTTTCTTTGAATGGAATTTCGTGGACCCTAATCATATGTTTCCATACAGCTTTCCTCATAGCAGAATTATAGGAACAGTAATTTATCATTTTTCTCCTAATATATTTTTGTCCTTATCTAGATTGTATTTACCTATTTAACTGATCAAATTCTGCTCTCTCTTCACTCTGCATTTATCCCACATCTCTCTCTCACACCAATAAAACGATTCTTGTGTTATGTTTCAGGGTTTCTTCTGTCGCTAGACTGGAGTGCAGTGGGGTCATCTCAGCTCACTGCAACCTCTGCCTCCCAGGTTCCAGCGATTCTCCTGCCTCAATCTCCCGAGTAGCTGGGACTACAGTCGCATGCCACCCGGCCCAGTTAATTTGTGTATTTTTGGTAGAGATGCGGTTTCACCATGTTGCCAAGGATGGTCTTGATCTCTTGACGACATGATCCACCCACCTCTGTCTCCCGAAGTGCCGGGGTTCACATTGTGAGAAAACATTAGTTTTAATCTCGTGTTTGCTGGAGAATTCCTCTTAATTTCTCCTAAAATTCCTAGCGGTATTGTTTGATAGAAGGCTTCTTAATTTAAGGAATTCTTCCATCTCCTTGGTCCCTTGGTAGTGTTCGCCCGGCACACCAATCTAAAAATTGTTTGTTCCGTTTCTTTGTGGGTTGGAGTCTTGCTCTCACCAGCCCAGAGTGCGCTGGTGCAATGATAGCTCCCTACGCTCTCAAATTCCTGGGTTCAAGCTCTTGCTGCGTTGCTGTGACTGCAGGCATGCACCACCACACATAGCTAAATCTGTTTTTCTTGTTTCTTATTTTCGTAGAGACAGGATCTCATTACATTGCCATAGCCGCCATTAAAGCCCTGGGCTCACGCAGTCCAGCTGCCTCAGTCTTCCACACTGACTCACAGTGTGAGCCACTGTGCCTGGCCATCCAGTTTCTGAGACCTCAGTAATACTTGCGTGCAAGGCATTCTCATTGGTTATGCGAGGATACTAAGAAGTAAAAGAGCATTTTGCAAATAAGCAATCCCTGATATTAAATAATATTGATTAATAAAATTAACGCTTGAAAGGTAGACTTGAAGGAGGCCAGGATTTTTAAGTTAAGTGCATCCCACAAAAGTGCAGAGTTGTGAAATACATGGGGGGTGTAAAGTAAGATATGGTGTATAGAAATATGTGGGGGGTGTAAATATATGGGATGTGTGCAGTCATTCAGATTGTACAGGGATGTTGAAATCTTAACACTACATCCTTAGTGTAGAATTTGAAATTATTTGAGGAGGGAATTTAGTTCTAAGCAGCACGAGGTGAAACGCAGAATTGAAAAAGAAGTCACATTGCTGAGAATGCGAAGGGTAAGATTGCCGCCTCAACAGAAGAATGTAAGACAATAAAGTAACAGTTCTAAGCAAAGAAATTTAAACAGAACAAATTAAAATTCTCACCAAGGACTCCATCATCATATGGAGGAAACTGAAGCCTGACATTTTCGATTTTACATTTCACGTGTAGAGTATCGATGAAGAGTTAAATATTTATTGATTTCAGAATACACAAGCTAGCACATTTCCATTAGAAGACTAGCCAGCGATCACATCATAGGTGAAAGACTGACCTCTAGGAATTAGCATGTGAAGAGTATGTTAAAGGAGGAGGTTTTCTATTTTTGAAACAGGTACATCATTGTAATGACCCCTTTAAGTGTATTGCTAATTGCAGTAAAAATAAATATTGGTCACCATGAGAAGAGCTGCACTAGTACATGTTAATTTGCCAACATTTAAGCTAGAGCCAATCGCTTAGAGATGAGGGAGCGCTTTTCTGTAAAATTTTAGCGTGCAGTCATTCAAAGGCAGCAATCTTTGTGTGTGTGAGACGGATTGAAGAACATGGGAAAATTTACCTTCTTCAGCTGAGAAAGGACGACGTATGTAAACTTTATATTCAGCGAAGACTTTCATGGTTTTACCTGTTTTCCCTACATCATTAGTAGTCATCAGTAATTCATATGAAAAGAAAAACCTTAAGTAACTAATAAATAACAATTAAAAATGAACTTTTTCTTACAAATTAATGTCTGCCTTCAGCTTCATTAGTAGAACTGGCCTTGTGGAGCCATGGGATTATCCAAAGCCGGAAGAAATATTTAAGTTGTCATGAATGTCTAGCAATTAAGGGAAAGAAGGACAGAATCATACCAGAAATAATTTTGAGAAGTTGTTTTAGACAAGAAAAAAAATTGTGTTTCAGATTTTGAGATCTTTACACAATATTAAATCATTTTAACGTTACATGTCCCATGTCACCTGGATGAGAAAATTAAAAGGAAGGAGGTCCTTCACGCAGAGAGCCAGGCTCTTCCCAGAGAAATGACCGTGTGTCACCAAGAGATGAGGGTTACGCAACGAAGGATAGGTAGAGGAAAAATGGAAAAATAGTTGACTTTTGTTGTGGTGATGAATTTCACGTAACAAAATTAAACATTTTAATGGAAATCGTTACCTGGCATGTAACACAATCTGTGCTGTGCAACAACTCTCTCCATCTACTTCCAGAACATTTTCATCACTCCAAACTACAACCGCACTACCAGTTAAGCAGTTCCTTTCATTTTCTCCCTTCTCTCAGCACCTAGCAAACAGCAATCTGGTTTCTGCCTCCCAACTTACCCGTCCTGGGTATTTCATGTTAATGGGCTGAAGCACTGCAGGACGTTTTGTAACTGCCTCCTTTCATTTTGCAATTAGAGATCGCAGAATGGCTGGGAAACCTCAATATGTGACCAGGGAGGGAAACTGGCTGGGAATTAAGGCCCACCTGAATGATGTTGTGGACACCCAGTGTCAGTTACCTTCGTAAACACCTGCTTAGTTAACATTGCTTACTATTAATATAGAACTTAATTTCCTGGAATACTGAAAAGCAAATTGATGTATGAAAACATGTAATTTGTTCATAAATGTATGGAAAAACTGCAGACTGATGCATTTTCCATTACAATTCTTATATGAGACCCGAAGTGTTTTACCACTTTTCAGATGTATTTTTATTGTTCTGCTCCTGTCAGTTTTTAGGATCAAGTTTGCAATACATGGACGTGGAGAGGGACTTTCAACGTCTTTTAGAGCACTTAGTTGTAAATTGTGAGTTTCTTCCCCCGTGGTTCTTTTCAGGTTACTATTTGCACTGTATATGCAAATGTTAAGTTTTTTTTCTTATGTGCCCCTCCTGGAACTTTTGTTTTAAAGGATTTTTTTTTTTTTTTTCTGTTGGGTATGTGAGTTTCCTGTGAGCATTTTTTCTAAAACACACTTTATTTGCTTCATTAGTTTTTGGGATGTGTGTGTGCGTGTGTGTGTGTGTATGTGTGTGTGTGTGTGTGTGTGTGTGTGTTTCTTTTGAGATGGAGTCTCCTTCTCTCACCCAGGCCGGAGTGAAGTGGCACGATCTTGGCCCGCTGCAACCGCTGCCTCCCAGCTTTAAGCGGTTCCCTTGCCTCAGCCTTCTGAGGAGCTGGTATTGTAGGCACATGACACAATGTCCAGCTAAATTTTGTATATTTAGTCAAGACTGGGTTTCACCCTGTTTTTCAGGCTGGCCTTGCACTCCTGACCTCAAGCGATCCAAACGCTCCCAAAATGCTGGGCTTCCAGGGGCGAGCCATCGTGCCCAGCCTCAGTTGTTCGTTTATGTATGTTAAGGCCTCTTCTGTGTTCTTCCTGTACAGATATTTTAGAATTACTAAAATCATATATTTTGTTTACTTACTCATTTTAAAATTAATGTTCCCATTTGCTGAATACAGTATTGTGAATAGGTTAAACCTTGTATAGTATTGTCATTTTGTCTTTCATAAATTATTCAAGAACTCTGATACCTTTTTTCCCACCTGAGGAGAACATGCAGATAGTTAGAAAAAAATTGTCTGAGTGGGTAGGTATTTAAATATAATTTGAAAGAATAGTGAAGTTCACAAATACAATTTCACATTTGTATTTTGCATCATTTTGAACATTTTATTTGCTGACACATGAAATTCTGAATTCGCCTTCACGTTACATATACGCTTTGAATCAATGTGAAGAATGAAATGAATCCAACACCAAGAATTACTTCAGGAATTAAGTAGAAAGCGGTTGTTATGTAGAAAAACTGTATTTATTGGAGGTATATTCAGAGATATTTGAGAAGGCTGAAAGTATATTCAGAGATATTTGAGAAGGCTGAAGCCAAAATTTTTGTTTTTCTTTTCCTCTGGTGTTTTATGATAGCCTGCCAAGACTGTAGTATCACTAGTTAGAGTCACTAGGCTACCAAAGTCTCAGGGCGGCAGTAATTATTATTAGGGAAGTAATCTAGGAACATAGATGGGGGAAGATAATTCTAGGCAGAGATAATAACCATTGAAATAATTCTGAGACTAGAATGAAGCAAGGAGTCATACTCCCATCATGTGGCAAGACAAGAATGAAGGAAAATGCTTGAGTGAGATCAAAGACCTATCCTTTTGGTTTTACTCTGAGTGTAACTCTGGCTACTGGGAGAACAAACTGTAAGCTGCAAGTGAGTATCAGAATCAAGCAGAGAGACCAAACAAATGATGACGCTTCAACAAACGGAATGGCAGAGGAGACGATACACTCACTCCTTTCATGTGACTGTATAAGTTGTGCTTGCCTAAAGTTACTTGGTTGAGGGCATAAGGAATATTCAGGTAATGATCCTGAGTATGTAGGCTGTTTTTGTTTAGAGCTTTCCTCTAAATTCCCTCTACTATTTGATTTCACTCTTTTCACCAGAGTTCCCATTATTTATGCCTCAGTGTTACATGGAACTCATGAAATATATGCCATGTAAAATGTTTTACTGTCCATCAAGTAATATGGAATTTACATGTCATAGAAAAGTATAACTTACACTTTGAAGTTCATATCTTATAATTTAATGTATGTATAAACCATGTAATCTATATGATGGATTTAAAAATATAAGTATTCGTAAACATATACAATACATGTATCTGTATTTATATGTGTATTTGCATAGAGATGAAATTTATGCATTGTTTATATTTTAATACACGTAGAGTATATGTCTATATGTATTTCTTTTTTTAAAATACTTTAAGCTCTGGGGTACACGTGCAGAATGTGCAGTTCTGTTACCTAGGTATACACGTGCTATGGTGGTTTGCTGCACCCATCAACCGTCACATACATTAGGTATTTCTCCTAATGCTATCCCTCCACTAGCCCTCCACCAACCGACAGGCCCCAGTGTGTGATGTTCCCCTTCCTGTATCCATGTGTTTTCATTGTTCACACCCAACTTAAGAGCGAGAACATGCAGTGTTTTCCTTTTTGTTCTGGTGTTATTTTGCTGAGAATGATGCTTTCCAGCATCACCCATGTCCCTGCAAAGGACAGAAACGCATCGTTTGTATGGTTATGCTTACTATTCCATGGTGTGTATGTGCCTCATTGTCTTTTTCCAGGGGATCACTGGTAGGCATGTGAGTTGGTTCCATGTCTTTGCTATTGTGAACAATGCCTCGGTAAACGTAAGTGCGAATGTGACTTTACAAGAGAATGATTTATGTGTTCGGGCATAATAGAGAACACCAGTACAATGCACTGTAGGGTAGAAATGTGACGGGTTAATTTGCTCCATAAGGATTTATTTTATTTTATATTTTATTGGATGACGACGAGGATGACGATGATGGTGATGGAGTCGCGGGAGTTTTTATCATCCTGGCTGGAGTACAGTAGTGCAATCTCAGTCAGTACAATCTCTACCCCCCGCCAGATACAAGTGATTTTCTTGCCTGAGCCTCCCAAGTAGCTTGGACGTTTTATGTAAGTGTTAGCAGAACAAGCAAGAAACAATTCATAACAAGTAATGTGGCAGGTCACTTTGAACAAAGAATGTTATTTTTTTAGATGACACATTCTTTCATATAACTTGGGACACTGAAACAAATAAATGAATGATGTGAATACAAAGATGAAAAGGGCAATAAATTGTAAGACAGAGCTGGGCTACATTATCCTACAGAGTGTGTGGTGGGTTAATTTATTCTGAGGTGTTATTTTTAATCCTGGAAAACTTTTCACAGAATTTGAATAATGGAATTCGTGTTTGATCCCTTAATGCATGTGCTCAGTAAACATCTCCAGTTTTGCATTGTAAAAGTCACGGTCATTTCATGAAAAAAAAAAAGAAGAATTACTAGAAAGCTGTCAGCCTCTGTAAGGGAATCTCACTTGAGTTTTCAACAGAGTGTGTAACAAAATTTTATCTTTTTGGCTTATTTATGATTACCTAAATATAGACTTTTTTTTTTTTTTTTTTTTTTTTTTTTTAAACCATTTACAGCAAACTGACGGAAGCAGATCGGCCTGCCAAGCTTAACATTGGAGGCCTCCATTTAGAAACCAATGAAAAGACGCTTAAAGCAACATTTGGGAAATATGTTCCCATATTGGCAGGCAACTGTTATACATATGTTTGTTTGTGTGTGTGTGTGTGTGTGTGTGTGTGTGTGTTTATGTGTGTTGTATGTATGTGTGTGTGTATATATATGTGTGTATGTATGTATACGTGTGTATATATGCATATACATACACATTAATATGTCGGTGCTATTTATGTCTACTTTTCCAAAGTAAATGTATAGTTAATATGTTTACTGAAGACATAAGTTGAAATAGTTATTTGTTATTAAACTGTAATTTTCAAGTTTATATTTCATATTGGGAAAATTCTCATGGCAGCAGGTGAAGGGTCTGTGGTAAAGGTCACCTGTTGCTGAGAAAGGAAAATGAGCAAAAGTAAGTGTGTTGTGGAGGTGGAGAACAAATTGGAATAAAATAGGCTGACGATTGAGATGACATAGTAGTAAGAATCACAGTAATGATGTGAAATGCAATTTCGTTTTTGGTTTCTTAGTACTCCGTTGAGTCCATTATATAAATGTAAGATATTTTCACATAATTTAGTTCTTCTGTGAGATGAAGGGGAAATCAGCAAGCTCAAATGCTTTGCCTGTATTTTGAGAACGCTGCAGATGCTAAAAATGCTGTCGAGGATATGAATGGAGATGTAACCGTCCCTTATTCTTAATCTCCAAACTGCTTTTCACTTAACAGCATTTCAGGATCTTTTTGGTATTACTAAACTTTTGAAGGTGGCGTAATGTCATGTGATCTGAAATGCTTTAGATATCCTCTTCTTTTTGCCTGAGGAAGTGCAAGTGTAGTTGGAAGGATATTGGAATAAACGTTACGTAAATGAACGTATGGCAGTCCTGTTTGTAGGTTAGTATTCCAATACAAGTGTAAATAGATCTTCAAAGCTTTCAAGCAGCATTAAAACTTAGAAGGAACTCTCACAGAAAGGAGAGAAATCAGTCAGTATTTCCTAAAAGCTATTAATGGATTTAGTTCCAATTCATGGAAATACATCTATAGCATAGACAAGCTATGGATAGACAGCTAGACAAACTTACAAGGTGGAAAATGTCTACAGAGAGACACCAAGACAGACTCACAAGAAGAAAAGATTCTTTCACATTTTCTGAAAATACATTCTTGAGAAAGTATATTTCAACCAGATTTTTACATTTAAGGAAGTGTTAAGTACTTGAAAGTAGAAACGAACATGAGAAGATTGAAATTGGGTAACAGAATGACTAACTGGCATTTTTGCCCCATCCTTGCTCTTTCTCTCCTACAAATATTGTTATCCTGTTAACGCAGTGATTTTGTTGTAACATGAATACCTAATGACTCCTTTTTCCCAGTGTGCTTGAGGACTTATTTTGATCCAACCAATGGTCTCTGTCTTATTGAATCTTAAATTCTGGGGATTGTGTGTTTATCACAGCTTTAAAGAGTTGTGTCCTTCTATTACGTACGGACTTCCTTTATATTACCATCAAAATCATTGCATTCTGGACACTTTCAAGTTGTTCTGTTTTACAGCATCACCCCAATCTCCTGTTAGTTCCCGTTACTCTTTATGCTATCACCAACGTGCTTTGCTGGACTTCTTGAGAGTTAATCTTCCCAGCGTGTGTCTCACAAATAGCCATTTATGCTTCAAAAACAGCTTACATTTTACATGTTTTTCTTCACTGTAAATTGTGGGTATTTTGTCCTCACTGTACCATGTATTAATGTGTTGATCGTTAAATTGACTTAAGTACATATTTAAGTTTTCCTTGTTGCTTTTATTTCTCTTACGTCTAGCACACTTCCTGGTACATAGCAGAAAGTCCATTTTTTTGTTCACAGTTATACTTTTATATTTTAAGTTTTAGTAGAAACTGAAAGTTGCTTGGTCTTGTAGGTATGGAAAAAATCTTATGTATAGTAATCTGAGAAAAATAATAACTAACTGGTTACTAACAATTAAAAATGAACTTTGACTTAAGAATTAATGTCTGCCTTCAGCTCGTTGGTAGAACAGGCCTTGTGGAGCCATGGGATTATCCAAAGCCGGGAGAAATGTTTTAGTTGTCACGGAAGTCTAGGAATTTAGGGAAAGAAGGACAGAGTCATACAAGAAATAATTGTAAAAAGTGGTTTTAGACAAGAAAAATATTGTGTTTCAGAATCTGTGTTCTTTACATAATATGAAATCATTTTAACATTAAATGTCCCATGTCATGTGGATGAGAGAATCACGGAGGTCCTTCACGCAGAGAGCCAGGCTCTTCCCAGAGAACGACCATGTGTCACACCAAGAGATGAGGGTTACACGCAACAAAGGATAGGCAAAGGAAAAATGGAAAAATTGTTGACTTTTGTTGTGGTGATGAAATTCACAAAACAAAATTAAACACTTTAAGGTAAATAGTTAAGTGGCGTTTAATACAACCTGTGTTGTGCAACAACCACCTCCATCTAGTTCCAGAACATTTTCATCACTCCAAACTACAACCCCACTACCAGTTAAGCAGTTCCTTTCGTTTTCTCCCTTCCCTCAGCCCCTAACAAACAGCAATCTGTTTTCTGCCTCTGAAGGTACCTGTTCCGGGTATTTCATGTTGGTGGGCTCAAACAATACAGGACTTTTTATAACTGTCTCCTTTCCTTTGCACGATGCCCTGAAGGATCGTTTACATTGTAGCACTTCTTTCCTTACACAAGCTGCTGACCCATTATTTTATTTGGGTTGTTTCCACCACTGTATTTCTACATACCTATTTGTCTGGGCACCCTTATTCATTTCTCAGTATGTGCGAATGGAATTGCTTGGTCCTGTGATAATTGTGTTTATTTTCTTGGGGAACCACCACATTTCTTCATAGTAGCTGCATCATTTTCCATTCCAGCTAGCATTGTGTCAGGGTTCCAAATTATCTACGTCCTGTCAAACACTTGATATTTCCTGCTTTTTAAAATGTATTCCCATTCCAGTGTGTGTGAAGTATGCTATCTCATTTTGGTTTTGAAATGCATTTTCCGAATAACTAATTATGATGATTTCTTCCATGTGCCTTTTGAGCATTTGCATATAGTATTTGGAGAAACAACTATTCGTGTGTTTGGTCCTTTATTGTGTTTAAGTTGTAAGTTAGTTATGTTTGGGATACGAGAAGTTGATAATTTAGAATTTGTTGCTTTAACTTACGGAAGCAGAATTCATACGAGTTCCTGAGACACCAGGGATGATGGTCCACCACCTAGAGGTTATGGATACCATGATTATGGTTATTCTAGTCGGGATGAACATTCCTCTGGAGGATATAGGTACTATAATAGTTTCCGGTTCTGTCAAATAGTTTTCTGAAGATGTTCCTGCTGACCGTAGCAAACCTGTCGTAAATGTAGTGACCGTGACGGCAACGTTGGGGGACGTGGTAGAGATCATTCTGACCATCCAAGAGGAATTTCTTACATATCAGAGTTATGGTAAGTGTCCAGGTTTGATTTGTACATTATAGTATTATATTTAATAGACCAGGTCATTGCTTTAATAAAAATTTAAGGAAAATCGTAAAGAAAAAAATGCACAAAATGCACTCGCATTGGTGTTAGCTACGTACATTTTCGCCTCCTCACCTAAGGAAGCATCTTGGAGAAAAGCTTAACCCAGCTAAAGATGTAAACATCAACAACATCGTCCATATTCTGGGTCATCAAGTGACAGACAGTCCAGGCATGGATCCTCAGGCAATCTTGTATTCCACAAATCCACCACCTTTCCCCTCACTTCTGCATGTTTGTGTTTTGCCTTAGTCACCTACGCCAGAATAAAAAAAAAAAAAAAAAAAAAAAAAAGGGCGTATCCTGAATGTCTTCTCATATGCCTCTGAAACCTTTCCCATAAGGCTTCCATATACCTCATGTGCTCATTTCTTCTCACGTTGCTGTGTGAGAAGTCCTGAGAGGCTGATTGTCCCAGAAAAAGATTATGCATTCGCCTTTAAAGAAAAATAAGCTGTGAATTCGACACGAAAGATAACGTTAACATTTCCATTATCCTGTGCTATCTTAATGTGTCTGATGATACCCAAAATGAAGGATTTTGCAGGTACCTTACCCCAGCAAACTGGGCCCTGTTTATCTCAGTGTCCATCACCCAATGTCATTGAACTATCTCTGCTTCCATAGGATGAAGTAAGCTGTCAACTTAACTGTCTTCTGTTTCTTGTACCTCCCCAACTCTGTCCTATAGAAAGAATCCCAAAACATTTCACACCAATTCACTCTACAAATTCAGAGGCCCAGCTCCCACACAGACTGGTCATTTTCATGAAGAGAATCAAACATATAGATTGATCAATTCATTAGGACAGCGGAATCCAGGGGATCAAGCGACACACACACACAGACACACAAACACACAGACACACACAGACACACACACACACACACACACACACACAGAGCCACACATCCTTAATACTGTTTATTTTTTATTCCATACAATTCAATTCCCCCACCCCGCTTCCTGTCTTCATTTGCTGTGACTGGATCTGCTTGTCCTTTAGTTCCTGTGCACAAGACCATGCTGAGTACTGACATCCTGCATACTGTAGTAAGTTTTCAGGAGTTCTGCCGTGTTAGGTGAACACAGCACCTGTGTCCGATGCTCCATCATATTCAACCCAACATCTGCGCGTTCCCTAGAGAAACACAAACACATGTCAAAATGCATCTCCTCTGAGCCACCATTTAAAATGTTTTAATTTTACGGCCTGCTGAGAAAAGACTACCCCTTCCCCTTTTGTGATCTCTTCAACTTCCTCCTACCGTGCATGTGTTACAAACTATTCTCTGCAATACCTGCCCCATTTCCAGTATTCTCTGTGACAGGAGTCAGCTAACAAGACGCGTTGTACACTAAAAGCACACGGAAATCCGATGGGGTAATAGCTTAAGGAAATCCATCGATCTAAACAGTCCTTTGTGGTCTGTGGCAAGGAGGACAACCAGGCACATTCCGGGAGCCCAAGCTTTAGGGGTTGGTAAGACGACTCCCCGTCGGGTTGACGGCCATGGAACCAAGTGCCACAGATTGAAGGTAATAACTCGGCTTTACTTCTCAGTGAGTGTGGACACGCACTATGCTTCCCCGGGCTTAAGACTCCACAGTTATAACCCGCTTTGCAGCGCAGTGTCTCATGTGCCTTTTTCAGCCCAATGCCATGAATGTCCTGGATTCTGTCATGCTGTGTCTTCCTCTCAAGGAATTTCGACATGGATAAGACGGACCCCCAGGTTCTACATTTCTGAAATGAGCCTCCAGGCTCCCTGAATAGAGAGGTGTGTCAACACCCTTATCCTGGGTATCAGACAGCTCCAGTTCCAACTGTACGGCTCACCTGAAATCTCTGTTTCCTCTTCAGGTGGCTTCATCCTCCTGTAGTACTGCAGGGGATTGCGCCACAGGTCCTTACATAGGATCTGTCAGGGGAATCAACCGGAAAAGGCCTCATGAGAGCTCAGACTGGTGACCCAAGCAGCTGGGAACACACCGGGGTCATTCCTCATGTTCCCCAGCAAGGACCCACCTCAGCAATCCTACTGGATCCTGCGAAGTTGTGGTCAGAAAACCAGTTGAAGAAGTTAAGACCGCTGTTGTTGTGTCTGCGGCGATAGGCCTCAACTTCATAATCCTGACACCACTGAATTGGAGTGGAATGAGAAGCCCTGTATTCTACAGACAGAGGATGTTTTGGTAAGGGGGCTGGAACACGTTGGCACTGATCCACCCACCTTCCTCCTTCCACTACCCATCCTGGGAGCCACCTGTCACCTGTGACGTTCACGAGATATTCCTTGGTAATCACTTTATTCTGGAAGTAGGGGTTACTCCGAAAGAACAACATGATCTGGCAGAGATGAACGGGATGCTTCGCTTCTTTCACCTGTCCGGACAAGGTGGAGAAAGCTTAAACACCTTTTTGGCTGAGGTGCCCACTGTTGCTTGCAGGAATAAATTATCTCCCTTAGCCTCCCCCACTCAACCCTCCAGCCTTAGTCTTCCCGGCCTCACCTCCAAGTTGATCATGTAGCTCAGCATGTCTTCATCTTGGTCAGTGATCAGGGCCGACATCTGAGGGTGGTTTGCAATCTGATTGAGGTCAAAGAGCCTTGAGATGCAACGGAAAGAAAAGCTAGAAGCAACGGGGAAGGCCTAAGAGCACCCAGAGGGGCGGCTAGGGGATTTTTTCCGATCTGCATCCATGAATGACCTCCCTTTCTCCTCTCCCTCCCCCTGAATTCAGACCTCTCGGGTTTCACCGAGGGTGTATCATTGTGAGGCTGACCGCACTGACACGGGGAGGGGCGATATGCAGAGAACTGCCGGTGTCTGAGGCCTGGCAGAATCTGCTCATACCCGAAGAAGCCCAGTCCCAGATCGGACTGGCAAGGCGGAGCAGTCACAGTCCCTTAACAACAGCTTGATTCACAGCAACACGTGTTCTGCTGAGAACTCGCTTCTGCTCTTCAGAAAGATGCCCCAAACGTCTGCTGCTTGGCACCATGAAGCGTTTCTCTCACGCACGCAGGAAAATAGTACCCGTGTCTGCTCTGGCTTTCTTCAGCCACATTTGTCTGTGGAAACTCACCCGTGTTCCCCAAATGGTCACATCGACGCCGAGCCGCCCGTAAGTTCCTTACACTTCCCAAGAGCACCTCTCAACTGGCAAAGCAGAAGAAACACTGCAAAGGATACCACATTGGCCCAGAAGCCAGGCATGCTCTGGATGATGGCGCCTCTGCGGTCCAGGTGGGGCTTGCGCCTCCGCTCCATCTTTTCCCTCTGCTGAGAAAAGGCCTTCCTGGCTCGGGCATTAACCGGCTCCAGCTCCACCTGAACGGCCAGCAGCTCCTCCAGTGCAGACTCTGGGCTCATGGGCCCAGGGCCAGGCTGTGCCCGCTGGACCTGCTCCTGCCGCTTCTCGTCGGCTTCCTGGTGGGCCACCACCTCCACCTCCGCCATTATGTCATCCGCTCCCAGCACCGCCTCCTCCCCCAAAGCTACCTGCTCGCTCTGCGCCCCGGCCTCCCCCTCCTGTAGAGACTCCATCCTGAAGACGGTGCCCCCCTTCGGACTCCCACTGACCACCGCCTGTGCTGCCGGACCCTCACCGCAGGAACCCTGCCGCTGCCCTTCACCGCAGCCGGTGGGACGGCGGGCCCTCAGGGCGCATGCGCCGGGCTAGCAGGCGCCCCCTAAGGGACTGCACGCAAAGGGCGCAGGGAGCCGCGGGAAGACATGGAGACCAAAGGGCACCAGGAGCCCCTCCAAGACCGCGGTTCTCCCCTGGCGGCCAGTCAGTGCGAGGGCGGTGGGCGTCTCCCCGGGCAGCAGCAACCTAGGCTGGCCTGCAGTCCCAACCTCCCGAGCTA
Organism: Macaca thibetana thibetana; assembly: GCF_024542745.1. Lineage (NCBI taxonomy): Eukaryota > Metazoa > Chordata > Mammalia > Primates > Cercopithecidae > Macaca > Macaca thibetana. The sequence goes on along the minus strand of NC_065599.1, from coordinate 1,386,963 downwards.
TGCCTCCTCTGAGAAGCCCTCGGGGCTTGCGCCAGGTAGCGCTGCATCCAGGCACACGCGGGCTGCGTGGCCTTTGGAATCTTGGGCATGGAAGCCCTGTGCCCTCACTGACATCCTGAGTGTGGCAAGCCATTGACCCACACGGCACGTATGAAACATCTCACTTCACTGGGCAGGCCGGGTAGATGGAATGGAATACTGCAGATCCAGAGGAGAAGTCTCTCTGGCTGCTGGGGCGAGGGCAGCCGAGGCGGCCTGGGGAAAGTGGGTCTGGGCGGGCGCGTGGGAGGAAAGTCTCTTGGTTAGGCTGAGGTGGAATTCGTCTGCTCCAGAGGCCAGAAGGCCGGCACGCCCTCTGGCAGGTCTATGACAATACAGACTCCGCGTAGCAGGCTTCCTCCCGGAGGGTGCTGTACGGAAAGGAGCATTCCAAAGGGGCTCCCGTCCTATGCCCTAGACGTACCGGAGGCCAGCCTCCAGGGCTGGCCATGGACAGCCAGCGTGCACACCGTTGTGCACTGCCTTGCCGACCCAGAGGCTCCCATAGCGCTGAAGCGCCTGTCTCCCCCCTGCTGGCGCTGGACCCAAAGGGGTGTAGGCCCTGAGCATACATAACCTCCTTTGCACCCAAGCCATTCCCATAGGGAGCGCCAGGCACGACCCTGCAGCCCCTTCTACCTACAGGGCTTCCCTCAGGTGGACAGGCCCACCCGTCAGGAAGCCCAGGACAAGAGGACACCACACACCTGGACGTCAGCAGAGCGTGTCCAACATCCAGCACACAAGGGCCTCCTGCGGCTCCTGAACCCTGAGGAAGCAGCCGCCTTATATCACCCCGCCCCCCGCCCTCGGCCGCAACCACTTCCTCTGTCTCCTTTCCCTAGTTAGTGCAGGTTTCTTGGCCTGGCTCTCCCCACCCCAAAAACCACCACAGTTGTGAGGTTGCCTCCTCGACAGACAGCGACAGAGAAGCAACAAGCGAGGGCGACAGGCCAGATGCTCCAGATTCTCTGTGCTCTTGAAAATTGCAGGGTGTCACGAGACTTGCTCAACGAGTCGTCTGGAGGCTCCTTGACCAGAGGTAAATTGTTTGGCACACTCAGTTGTTGTCCTGGGTCAGAAACCATGGTGAAGTCCTGCTTTGCTGCACGATGGATGTGCAGGTCAGGCTGGGGAGCCTGGGTCTGCGGGAGGGGTCCAGTGTCTGAGTCCGTTTGAGGCCTCCCTGGGGCCCGCGGTGTCTCAGTGGCAGAGCTGGGAATGGGAAACTCATGCTTCACTCCAGCTAGCAGGCCACCTCAGTCCAGCTAGGTGAAATGGTCGCTTCGAGTCCATCCCGTTTCTCCTTGTTGGCCAGGCAGGTGGAGGAACTCAGTCATCCCCAGTTACTGGCGGCTGAATGAAGATTTCCTTTTGTCACAACTTTAACTTCCACAGTGAAAGTCATCCTGAAGGACTATTGCTTTGGCATCCTTGGTAAGGAGTGCCTCCCAGCATAGTAGGGGAGCTGGTGTGTGGGAGGGTCTGTGTGGCATGAAACTTCCTGGCTCCTCTCCCCCCAGGGAACGGGGTGTCTCATTGCACTTCAGTCCGGTGGTTCCGGGATCATAAAGATAGAGCCTCCAGCTGCAGGCAGAACATTGCCTACCTGAGCTCGTTCAGCTGCTGGGCTAAAAATGACTGCCGGGGTTTTGGCAAGATTGCTGAGGAGGGTTCCCGTGGCAGGTGCATCATGGGAAAGGACCTCACTGGTCATTCCTTGGCCTCTGGGGAATGGGCTCTGAACCGCGACCTGACCTACGGTGGACCCCCTTCTGCAGTCCCCCAGATCATCAGCCAGGGCCTATGGCTCAATCCATTGCAGTTCTACTCCAGGGAGGGAGGGACGGCATTAGAGAGGGAACAGAGAGGAGGCCAGGCAAGCAGCCTAGGGCTGGGAATTTCGAGGCCTTTGAGTCCTGGTTCTGTACCCCCCATGGAGGACCTAAGGGTCATGCAGGAGACTTAATGAGCAATCACAGGCCATCCATGGCTGGGGGAGACAGGCACATCAGGAAACTGTAACACCCACACTAGTTAGAGTCTGGTGTGGCATTGAACAACTTCCGGGGCTTCCTTATCCACCCTGCGGAACGGGGGGGGGTTTTGTGTTGTCTCATTTGGCACCTTCGCAGTCAGGTGGTTCCGGGATATAAAGATTAGGAGCCTCCAGTGTCAGGCAGACATCGCTAGCCTAGGAGCGCTCGTTTCAGCTGCTGGGGTCTAAAAACTATGGACCCCTGCCTGGGGTTTTGGGCATGAAGATTGCTGAGCTAGGGGAACCGTCGTTGGCAGGTGAACCTGATGGGAAAAGGACCCTTAACTGGTCATTCCTTGGCCTCTGGGGAATGGGCTCTGATACCGCGGACACTGACCTAAGGTGGACCCCTCAGATTCTTTGCAGGTCCCCCTGATCATCAGCCATGGGCCTATGGGGCTCAATCCCATTGCAAGTTCTATCTCCAGGGACGGCGGAGGGATAGGGACGGCCATTAGAGAGGGCAACAGAGAGGGAGGTCCAGGCAAGCAAGCAGCCTAGGGCTGGGAATTTCGAGGCCTTTGAGTCCTGGTTCTGTACCCCCCCATGGAGGACCTAAGGGTCATGCAGGAGACTTAATGAGCAATCACAGGCCATCCATGGCTGGGGGAGACAGGCACATCAGGAAACTGTAACACCCACATTTCAGGATTGGGCAACCCTAAGCTACCTGTGATATATATTTGGCTAAAATTAGTAGGTGATAATCAACGCTTTAGGGATAGCTGTGTTACCAGCTCCTTCCACTGCCCTAGGGCCTGCTACCACCTGGGGCTCAGTTTGAGCTCTAGCAGGACCTCCTTACTCTCCGTACCGATGTCCATCTGAGGGCCATCTAGGTCTACGTCCTTTCAGAAACGTTCTCCCAGGCCTGCCATAATCTGTTTCGATGACCCCAGTTTACCCTGACATATATTCTCCTATCTGACATCCTCACTCCCACTGCCCTGCCTTCCCGGATACGAGAAGCCACTGCACAGGGAATCTGGAGGACCACACTGGGCTCCAGTGTGAGCAAATATTCTCTTTTCTTTATGTACATGTTGTTTAGAGTTTCATCCAGGGAGGAAATGTGAAGAGATTGCAAAATGTCTGCGAACCCTCAGTATAAGTCCAGGGAGGGAACCTGGCAGGGAATTAAGGCGCACCTGAGTGATGGTGTGGACACCCAGTGTCAGTTACGTTCATAAACACCTGCTTCCTTAACATCACCTACTATTAATATAAAACTTAATTTCTTAGAATATTGAAGAGTAAATATAAACTTGAAAATTACAGTTTAAAATCAAATAACTATTTTACTTTGTGTAATGAAAGTATGTATGTACTTTGGAAAATATACATATATAAAACCAACATACGTGTGTGTGTATCTGTATGTTTATATATATGTATTTATACATATATATACACATATATACAGTTATACCCACATATAACAAAATAACAAGATATATATGTTTATATATAAATACATATATATTCACACACACATATATATACAGACACACAACATATACATACAAACATAAACATATATATAACAGTTGCGTTCCAATATGGAATTTCCCAGTATTTCCCAAATACTGCTTTAAGCATCTTTTCATTGGTTTCTAAACGTAGGCTACCAATGAGAAGCTTGACAGGCCGATCTACTTCCATCATTTTGCTGTAAATGGTTCAAAAACAAATCATTAATAATCCCAAAAGTTAAAATTTTATTACACACCGTTGGAAATTCAAGGGAAATTCTCTTACAGAGGCTGACATCATTTTAATATTTCTTAGTTCAAATATGTAAAATTTGTAACATGCAGAGTGAAAGGGTCACTGACTTTATGGACAAATGCTGCATGTCAGTACGTACCTGACAAAAACGTGTTTGTAAAAATGAGATGAGAAACGCTATTGTAATGTTCTTTTTTTCTTTCTTTTTGAGACAGAATCTGGCTCTGTCGCCCAGGTTGGAGTCCAGTGGTGTGATCTCGGATGTTGGCTGCAATCTCCGCCTCCCAGGTTCACACCATTCTCCTCCCTCAGCCTCCAGGGTAGCTGGGACTGCAGGCCCCCGCCACCACACCTGGCTAATTTGTTTGCATTTTTATTAGAGATGGGTTTCACTGTGTTAGCCCGGATTGTCTCAATCTCCTGACCTGGTGATCCGTCTGCCTCGGCCTCCCAAAGTGCCGGGATTACAGACGTGAGCCACCTCGCCCGGCCTGTAATGTTCTTAAGCTGCAATATGCAGGGTGATGCATTTAAATAATTTTATTTGATAACTATATATTTATACTGTACAGTGTGATGTTTTATGTATCTTTTTCTTGAGATGTAAATTTCCTGTTGCCAAAGTGCACTGCTCACTGCAGCCTCCTCTACTGAGCCTCAAGTGATCCTCCCATGTCTCAGCCACTTTGGAAGCTACAGGCACTCAGAGCTAGTAGATAACTTTTGTGTTTCTTTAACAGACGCTGGTTTCCCCATGGTACCCAAGCTGGTCTGGAACTCCTGAGCTCAAAAGATTTTCTGGTCTGGTACTACCAAGGTGATGATATTTCAAAGGTGAACAACTATGCCCAGCTTGATATTTTAATAAATGATTAAATTTTTTAATAAAAAATTAAATTTTTTACAATATTTTAGTGATTTCAAATATACAATTGATCAGGGATCCCCAAACCCTATCTCCCACCAGTACCTGTCTGTGGCCTGTTAGGAACCTGGCTGCAGAATAGGTGGTGAACAGATAGCACTGCCTGAGCCCACCTCCTATCATATCAGGGAAGGTATTGGATTCTCACAGCAGTAGGAGCCCTAGTGTGAACTGTGCATGCGAGGATCCAGGTGGTGCTCTCCTTGGAAGAATGTCATGTCTAAGTGTGACCCGAGGTGGAACAGTTTCATCCAGAATCCATCCTCCCTATTCCACACTGGCCTGCACTGTCCCCCTCACAGCCCAGCTGCCCTACCTCTGCCCCCTGTCACACTGCTGTGACCGGAAGTCCCTCCCTGCCCTGTGCTTCTCCTGGAACTGCTGCCCCCCATCTCCCTAAGGTGTCCATCTCATCACTTTCTCCCCCTATCCACCTCTTGTCTGTGCAAAAATGCCTTCCACTAAACGGGTCCCTGGTGCCAAAATGGCAATAAAGGAGCTCATTATATTATGCAGGCTGATATCCAACTCATCACTTCAAGCCATCCTCACACCACCTCTTCACAAAGTGGTAGGATTACAAGAATGAGTCAGTGTGCCAAGTTAACAGAATAACTGAAACACATATATTTTGTTTCCGTTTTAAGCTATCACCATTTATCTCAACTACACCCACTTATTCAGTTTACATTATTTACGGTGCCAGATATACATGAAACATGTTTCAAATACTGTCATATGAGGAAGGAGACAATTACAGGCTTTACTGAGGCAAATTTAATCTGAGATTATTTATGGCCCCAGACTTCCTTAATCACTAAAGTAATGCAATTTATGTCAAAATTTCATAATTCCTGTCAAGGAAATCACGAATTTGACATGTGATGAGTGAAAGTACAAGTTTTTAATCATAGTGGGTAAGTACGTTGCCTATATATTTGATTTATGATCACATTCACAGAGAAAAATCGCTTTAACAAAAAGTGCACATGAAAAAAATGGCATCCTAGCTCCATCTCCCACAACTTCTCTGCATGTCGTTCATGTCCGGCAATAAAGAAGAGAATCTTCAAGAAAAATCAATGAGTTTAACAAAAGTGAAGTTCTTAATAGCACTAAAGAGTTCTCTCCCAACTGTTTCCTTCCATAATTCAACACCCACACTTTGAAAACCCATTCCCTTTTACAGAGAAAATCCAAAAACTTTGAGGTCTTTGTATTCCTGTCAAGAAACCAATCTGTGCAAATAAACGTAAAATAAAGGTGCTTTTTGGTAGGACAAACTGATATCCAACACTTTCAGATATACAGTTATACCCATATACATAAATCCACACTAAATAACAATTTTAACATTTCTTAACATTTGCTAAAAAAAAGCCCGAGAGAAATGGTCTGAATAATCACGTTTCCTCTATTCACAGGAGATGATTTAGACATTAACTCTTTCTCCTGAGAAACAAACATGTCCTCTCACTTAAAATTAAGAATTTTGTGCCTCAGTTCCCTAATTTTCTGGGAAGCACCTGTGTGCAACACTGTCACCAAAAGCTGAAGGAACAGTCGAGGTGTACCCAGCTAAAAAGTTTAGGAACCAGGAGGTACTACCCCTGCGAGAGCCACAAAGGAAGTAGGGTAAGAGGAGCATGACATAAATCAAAGGAAGGGTGGCCCAAGAAACTTGTAAATTAAAAAACAAAAAGGAAAAGAAACTAAAATGCCAAAATATGTTCTATATTATTTTCATTTTTTTTTACTTTCTTCAATTATGGTAGTGTGATCAATCTTAAAGAAGTATTTTTATTATGAAATAGTCATCCATGTTTCATCCCCCTCTCAAATATTAGCAAAAGCTCGCTGTACATGATGTCTGCTTGTTTTGGAAAATAATGCATACGTGGGAAAAGTAATAACTAATTTTTAAAGAAATTTATAAGAAATAAGCAATAATAAGTAAAATAACATTGAAAGAAAGCAAGAAAAATAAGTCAATTAGAAATGTAAACTTTCATCTTAATCTTGTATCTTCACTTTTTGGTTGTAATATAAATACTTGGACACCTTATTTTATTTGCTTAGTACGTAAATGTAGTGATTTAACCCAAACTTCCAAAATGAACAGAAACTATATATATACATAGGCAATTTTTCTGTCCTCAATTTGTGTATAATAAATAACATCCTTAATTAGCAGAGCACTAGTAAAATAAACAACTTTTGTATTCCTGAAAAAGATATTTTATTAGCTGACAGACTATATTGCCCACAGTAAAATGACACCATTCTATGGATTTTGTTGCAAAATATAATGTACCATAAGAAAGTGCATTTAAATATCTACACAGTGCAACTCAAACTTATTTTTCTGAGTTTGTTTGTAACTTGTGCATATCAGAATGTAAAAGTTCTTTAAGAATACTTACTTATAAACTACACTTTAAATGCTTTATATTAACACATTAAAGTCTAAACATTCTATATTCACACTTATGAACTACTTAGTTCACAAACTATACCATACCAATGTAGAGCTGATTGTGTCTGCATAAATACTTTCATTTATGTTTTCAGTGATTTCTTTTCTAATGAATAACCTAACAGTAAAAGCGTGCTCTGAAGGTAAAGATAACTTTATGTTTATGTATATATTAGAAAAATTTTTCTTAAATTATGGTTAGAAATCTATTGGTATTATTAGTTTACTTGTAACCAAAACCAATTGTAGCATTTTATTCTCACATTCTTTTTGTCACATTCTTACCAGAAAACCATTAATTTGACCATGGTTCTGTCTAATTTATAGATTACCCTTTTTCCATTTTGAACAGATAATATTTCACTTTGTTTCAGTTTATATTTACTTGAGGAAATGTGTTTATTAATGTTATATATAATTAGGTAGTATACAGTAACTCATTGATAACTAATACAAAAAAAATTTAGTAAGTGGGCTAGTCAGACTATGCCACGGGAAAATAGATATGTAATTAATACATTATGGTTGATGCCATAGGATGTATGAGAAAATGCTTCAGTGTTTTTTTTTTTTAATTATTTTTTATTATTATACTTTAAGTTCTAGGGTACATGTGCATAACATGCAGGTTTGTTACATATGAATACTTGTGCCATGTTGCTGTGCTGCAACCATCAACTCATCAGCACCCATCAACTCGTCATTTACATCAGGTATAACTCCCAATGCAATCCCTCCCCCCCCACCCATGATAGGCCCCAGTGTGTGATGTTCCCCTTCCCGAGTCCAAGTGATCTCATTGTTCAGTTCCCACCTATGAGTGAGAACATGCGGTGTTTGGTTTTCTGTTCTTGTGATAGTTTGCTAAGAATGATGGTTTCCAGCTGCATCCATGTCCCTACAAAGGACACAAACTCATCCTTTTTTATGGCTGCATAGTATTCCATGGTGTATATGTGCCACATTTTCTTAATCCAGTCTGTCACTGATGGACATTTGGGTTGATTCCAAGTCTTTGCTATTGTGAATAGTGCCGCAATAAACATACGTGTGCATGTGTCTTTATAGCAGCATGATTTATAATCCTTTCGGTATATACCCAGTAATGGGATGGCTGGGTCATATGGTACATCTAGTTCTAGATCCTCGAGGAATCGCCATACTGTTTTCCATAATGGTTGGACTAGTTTACAATCCCACCAACAGTGTAAAAGTGTTCCTATTTCTCCACATCCTCTCCAGCACCTGTTGTTTCCTGATTTTTTAATGATTGCCATTCTAACTGGTATGAGATGGTATCTCATTGTGGTTTTGATTTGCATTTCTCTGATGGCCAGTGATGATGAGCATTTTTTCATGTGTCTGGTGGCTGTATGAATGTCTTCTTTTGAGAAATGCCCGTTCATATCCTTTGCCCACTTTTTGATGGGGTTGTTTGTTTTTTTCTTGTACATTTGTTTGAGTCCTTTGTAGGTTCTGGATTTTAGCCCTTTGTCAGATGAGTAGATTGCAAAAATTTTCTCCCATTCTGTAGGTTGCCTGTTCACTCAGATGGTAGTTTTTTTTTGCTGTGCAGAAGCTCTTTAGTTTAATGAGATCCCATTTGTCAATTTTGGCTTTTGCTGCCGTTGCTTTTGGTGTTTTAGACATGAAGTCTTTGCCCATGCCTATGTCCTGAATGGTACTACCTAGGTTTTCCTCTAGGATTTTTATGGTATTAGGTCTAACATTTAAGTCTCTAATCCATCTTGAATTAATTTTCGTATAAGGAGTCAGGAAAGGATCCAGTTTCAGCTTTCTACTTATGGCTAGCCAATTTTCCCAGCACCATTTATTAAATAGGGAATCCTTTCCCCATTTCTTGTTTCTCTCAGGTCTGTCAAAGATCAGATGGCTGTAGATGTGTGGTATTATTTCTGAGGACTCTGTTCTGTTCCATTGGTCTATATCTCTGTTTTGGTACCAGTACCATGCTGTTTTGGTTACTGTAGCCTTGTAGTATAGTTTGAAGTCAGGTAGCGTGATGCCTCAAGCTTTCTTCTTTTGACTTAGGATTGTCTTGGAGATGCGCGCTCTTTTTTGGTTCCATATGAACTTTAAAGCAGTTTTTTCCAATTATGTGAAGAAACTCATTGGTAGCTTGATGGGGATGGCATTGAATCTATAAATAACCTTGGGCAGTATGGCCATTTTCACGATATTGATTCTTCCTATCCATGAGCATGGTATGTTCTTCCATTTGTTTGTATCCTCTTTTATTTCACTGAGCAGTGGTTTGTAGTTCTCCTTGAAGAGGTCCTTTACATCCCTTGTAAGTTGGATTCCTAGGTATTTTATTCTCTTTGAAGCAATTGTGAATGGGAGTTCATTCATGATTTGGCTCTCTGTTTGTCTGTTACTGGTGTATACGAATGCTTGTGATTTTTGCACATTAATTTTGTATCCTGAGACTTTGCTGAAGTTGCTTATCAGCTTAAGGAGATTTTGGGCTGAGACAATGGGATTTTCTAAATATACAATCATGACATCTGCAAACAGGGACAGTCTGACTTCTTCTTTTCCTAACTGAATACCCTTGATTTCTTTCTCTTGCCTGATTGCCCTAGCCAGAACTTCCAACACTATGTTGAATAGGAGTGGTGAGAGGGGGCATCCCTGTCTTGTGCCAGTTTTCAAAGGGAATTTTTCCAGTTTTTGCCCATTCAGTATGATATTGGCTGTGGGTTTGTCATAAATAGCTCTTATTATTTTGAGGTACGTTCCATCACTACCGAATTTATTGAGCGTTTTTAGCATGAAGGGCTGTTGAATTTTGTCAAAAGCCTTTTCTGCATCTATTGAGATAATCATGTGGTTCTTGTCTTTGGTTCTGTTTATATGCTGGATTATGTTTATTGATTTGCGAATGTTGAACCAGCATTGCATCCCAGGGATGAAGCCCACTTGATCATGGTGGATAAGCTTTTTGATGTGTTGCTGAATCCGGTTTGCCAGTATTTTATTGAGGATTTTTGCATCGATGTTCATCAGGGATATTGGTCTAAAATTCTCTTTTTTTGTTGTGTCTCTGCCAGGCTTTGGTATGAGGATGATGTTGGCCTCATAAAATGAGTTAGGGAGGATTCCCTCTTTTTCTATTGATTGGAATAGTTTCAGAAGGAATGGTACCAGCTCCTCCTTGTACCTCTGGTAGAATTCAGCTGTGAATCCATCTGGTCCTGGACTTTTTTTGGTTGGTAGGCTATTAATTATTGCCTCAATTTCAGAGCCTGCTATTGGTCTATTCAGGGATTCAACTTCTTCCTGGTTTAGTCTTGGAAGAGTGTAAGTGTCCAGGAAATTATCCATTTTCAGTGTTTTTTTTTAAAAAAGGATACACATAACGTCATTTTTCTAAAAAAAGGATCAACCTCTTTGATAAAATATCTACATATATTTTATATCAAGTTGATTTTTAGAAGTCCCAAAACATTTATATATTTTTTATTCAGCCTAATTTGCAAAACAGGAAACTTAAGTTGCAAGTGTTTAAAAGGTACACAGCTTTAGGAGTCTATTACTAAAACAATTAGTATTTAAACCAACAACTGTTTTTTTTTTTTTCCGGAAATATTTTGTTCTTAAAGGAAACTACCTCTTCCAAAGACATGGAAAAAAAAAAACAAAATTGAAAATGATTTTTAATGTATTACATTGATTACTAAGAAACATTTTCTAGGCAGAAATAAAACAAGCATATGAATGGAGTTATTAAAATCTGTGTGGTGGAAGCAAAAGCAAAAACACAAATATAGAATGCTATTTGCTGGGAGAACATGCAGAAGAATGCAGTGTTACAAGTAAAAATCAAGTTGGTAGAATAGCCTGCATTTTCTTATGATCAATGAAATAGGACTAAATACAGAAAGATGAGGGAATGTCAGTAGTGGACACAGGGAGGGAGGGCAAGATCATGAAACATATTGCTTGCCGTGCAAATAGGCTACTCTTTTTTTTTTAGAGCAGCAGTTAAAAATCATTTGACCAAAACTTAATGTCTACAAGATACTATAATATATGTGGTGATTTGTACAATATAAAGTTAGGCAAACCAAGAAAAATCTAACCTTCACCACTTAATAGCTTTGTGAAGTTAGACTTTTTTATCTTTGAAATTTACCCAATCAACAAAGAGAATATAATAACTGTATAAACTATATATTATTATGACAAGATCAATAATGTACTGAACGCAGTATATGCCACGTAGTTTAGGGCTCAAAAATGTATAGAATTGTCTTAGTATGTTTATATTCAGTAAGACCAAGAGGTTTATTTGCAATCCTGCTTTCTTTAGTGACTAGCCAAAAATATGTAAAATATACTTTAAAAATTGTGTTGCTTTGGATGTTTTGCATCAAGTAAAACATCCAATAGTTTATTTATATTAATGTATACATACACTTATACATGCCTAAACAAGAAAGACAAAGAAATGACAAAACATACATGCATGAATACACACACAGCCATACATACACACACACAGGAAGAATAAATAATGAAAGAATAACAAGACAAAGAAACATAAAAGAATTATAAGAAATCTTTGCACAATTATTATAGTGAGGTGGAAAATAAGATGATAGATAATTAGAAAAAAACATGATTTATCAAGAATTGTTCAGAAAGAAAGAAAAACCCTATATGTAGACCCAGCTTGGTGGCTCATGACTGTAATTCCAGCACTGTGGGCGGCCAAGGGAGGGGCAGATAACTTGAGGCCAGGAGTCTGAGGCCAGCCTGGGAAAAATGAAAAATGGTGAAACCCTGTCTCTACTAAAAATACAAAAAATTTTCTGGGAGTAGTGGCATGGGCCTGTGGTCCCAGCTGCAGGTGGTGAACTGGGAGAATCCATTAAACCCGGTAGGTGGAGTTTGCCCTAAACCAAGATCATGCCACTGCACTCTGGACTGGGTGATGCAGCATGATCCTGTCTCAAAAACAAAAACAAAAACAAAACCAGTAAACACACACAAAAGACACAAATTTGTATGTAATGGATTCTAAGGAATAAATCTGAAAAATCTGCATAGGAGCTATTTTGCTGACAAATTCTTACTTCTTCCTTTCTCTTTCTTTCTTTTTGCCTTTTCCCTTACTTTCTCTTACCTTTCTTTTCCTTCCTCCCTTTCTTCCTTCTTTTCTTCTTCTGTTCCTTCTTTTTTTTTTTTTTTTTTTGAGACCAGGTCTCAGTCTCTAGACTGTAGTGCAGTAGTGCCATCATAGCACTCTGGATTCTCCAATTCCAAGTCTCACATATCCTCTTCCTTTGCTTCCCCAGTAGTTAAGACTAAGGGAATGCACCATCATGCCTGGCTAATTATTAGTTTTTTAATTGTTTATTGGTTGGGTGTGGTGGCTCATGCCTGTAATGGTAGCATTTTGGGAGGCCAAGGTAGGCAGATCACCTGAACCCAGGGTTTGTGACTAACCTGCCCAACATGGTGAAACCCCATCTCTACTAAAAATAGAAAAAATAACTAGGCATGATGGTAGTCACTGGTAATCCCAGCTACTCTGTAGGCTGAGGCAGGAGAATCACTTGAACCTGGGAGGATGAGGTTGCAGTGAGCTGAAATCACATTTCTACCCTCCAGCCTTGGCTACAGAGTGAGATTATGTCAAAAAAAAAAAAAAAAAGAAAAAGAAAAAGAAAAAAGAGAGAGAGAGAGAAAGGATTCTCCCCTATGTGTTTCCCTCTTCTTTTGCTATTTTTTTTTTTTTTTTTGAGACGGAGTCTCACTCTGTCCCCCAGGCTGGAGTACAGTGGCCGGATCTCAGCTCACTGCAAGCTCCACCTCCCGGGTTCACGCCATTCTCCTGCCTCAGCCTCCCGAGTAGCTGGGACTACAGGCGCCGCCACCTCGCCCGGCTAGTTTTTTGTATTTTTTAGTAGAGACGGGGTTTCGCTGGGTTAGCCAGGATAGTCTCTATCTCCTGACCTCGTGATCCGCCCGTCTCGGCCTCCCAAAGTGCTGGGATTACAGGCTTTAGCCACCGCGCCCGGCCTTCTTTTGTTATTTTGAACAAGAACATAAAGACAGGTACAGTGAGGCCAACTTATGGTCATGTTGAAGTTGAAAATAATGTACTATAATTGCTAAGTGGAATGATAGAATATATTTGGGTCTAGAATGAAATCACTAATCTGCCTAACCTGCCTTCTCTGTTATTTCATGACTTATACAGTATGGAATATATATTTATTTATATATAATTAATTTTAACTTTTCTATTTTGTTTACTAGAATCTACCCCTACTATATATTAATGGTTCTCCCCTGCCTTGAAAAGTCCCTGAGAGCAAAGACTGGTCTTCCTCATATATGTGTCTCACTTATATCACACTCCATTTGAGAGGTTTGATAAAAACTGAATTGTAGTTCTTTGCTTCAGATTCCCATTAAAGGAAAGCCAGATAATTTGTCTTGAGATATTTTCTGTAAATTTACAACGTGGGTGTTTCTAAGTAGAGATATAATAATAAGTAGATGCAGGTATGTCAACAGATATATGAATGAAATGTGCTATTGTTCCTTTTATTTATGGTTATTTTAAATAATTATAATTACTTAAATAATTATAAATATTTCCTTAACTTCTTGCAGAAAATATGTCAGATAATATAGATTATCTAATTGTTTTAAATTATGAAGTAGTATTTGGTAGATAGAGAATGCTACATATTGGCCAGACATGGTGACTCAAACCTGGAATCCCAGCACTTTGGGAGGCGGAGATGTTACAATCATTTAAGTCTAGGAGTTAGATACCAGCCTGGACAACATGGTGAAACCCTGTCTCCAGAAAAACCACCACAGTTGTGATGTTGCCTCCTCACCAGACAGAGACTGAGGACCAACAATGAAGGGTGACAGGCCAAACATCTGGGAGATAACTCTGCTATGCATTCTCTGTGCTCTTTCAAAGTTGCAGGGTGTCATGTCATGAGGCTTGCCCACCTAATCATCTAGGAGTCTAAATCACCTCCTCGTACAAAAACAGCCACTCTTCTAGAAAAAACAGCACACGACACCCAAGAACAGACATCTCCTAGTTTTTCATTATCCTGTGGCCAAACCAGGGAGACACACTAGCAGTCCTGTCTGCAGGGACCCTTGAATTTACCTTGAATTTGGTTCCCAGATGAGCAGGTGCTTTACTTTGTGATGAGGCACTTCTACACTCTCTTGGTATTTCACTGTATAACAGAGAGTGTGAGCAGAAATTAGGCCAAATACGGGCTCTTCTTTTCCTCACTTCCATGTTGCTCTTCGATCTAGGGTTCCCTGGGTCTTGCTCAACATCTTCCACACTAAACCTTTCCCAGTTTACAAAAGCAGACCCTCATGTAAATTTATTACGTGAGTGTTTTCTTCTAAACACTGTCGTATTTTGATGATTGAGCAGCTGTGATATTTTTAAAAAGTTAATTCCTGATACAGCCGCCAACAAGGAAAGTACTGTTTTCCCACTTCCAGTGGCAGGCTGCATGATTTCTCTATGATGAGAAGCAAGCAGCTGTGGCTGGTTTTTGAAGTAAGATTTTTGAAAAAAGGTGAAGACAGATAACACAGAAGGTTATTTCAAAATAACCTTGGACGTTCAAAAAGGTTATTTCACCTTCCACACTTGGCTCTTCTTTTGAACGTTGCTTGGACAAAAACACAAGCCAGATCATTCTCTGAGGTGAAAATTTTGATTTTTCTTGGCTTTCATGGAGAGTGGGGGTCCACTGTGCCCCACAACAGAACTATTGGACACCTTCTTCATGCTTGTCTTCACCACATACGGCCTCTGAGACTTGCCTTAACCTTATGTGCACCTATGAGAGGCCAGCTCCATGTGTGAGAACACTGCTTCAACTAGGACTTGTCTTTGTCATGGTTTCTGCCTTTCTCAGAGGGCCCACCTGAGGTCCTGGATGAAAAGAGGCAGTGAGAGCAAGAGATGCACCATCTTTCACTGATAGCAGCCTCTGAAGTCTCAGTACAATTTTATTACACAATGACCCTTCAATAACTCACCAGACTATACTACAAACCCCAAGGGACTGGATTCTTGCACACAGCCTCTTTCAAAAATCAGCTTGCCTTTGTCATGGTTCCTGCATTTCCCAGAGAGTCCTTGCAAGACTCAGGATGAAGGGAGGCAATGAGGTGAAGAGCAGGGTCATCTTTCACTGCCACCCACCTCTGGGTTCCCAGGTATGATTCTGTCACCCAAAGATTACTCAACAACACACCAGACCAAATTCTAATCTTCATGGGACCCAATTCTTGCACACAACCTCTTTCGGGAATGGAGTCAGAAGAGCAGTTTTCAGAGACCACTTCATAGTCTCAAAACGCCTTCTCCTCCCATGAGACCAGACAACGCTGATGGCCCCAAGGGACTATGAAGTCGAGATATTTATGGTTTTACACTAGGTTTTCTCAGGCAAACTTTTTCTGATATCAGGCTTGCTCAGTCTGTACAATTTTCCTCTGTTTAGGTAGGCTGACATCTCTGACAGTTTGGAGCCAGAGCCTGCCACATGAACACTCATGCATGATTCTGAGAGCAACAGGCCTGATTGTGAGCACTGACTTGTGTCACAGTGATTGCCACAGTTGCCTAGTGACAGCCACCTCTATGTTCTCGGGTATGATTATATCACCCACTGAATCCTCAACAACACACCAGACTATATTCCAACCGCCATGGGACCTGATTCTTGCCCACAGCCTCTTTCGGTAATGGAATCAGAAGTGCAGTTTCCAGCGACTAACTCACAGTCTCAAAATGCCTCCTCCTCCTCCAGTGTGATCTAGTCACAGAGACAGCCTGCAAGAGCCCTGAGGTCAAGACTTTTAAGGTCCAGAAGTGCATTTTCACACGCAGTTTTTCCCAGTACCACGCTGGCTCTGCTGCTACAATTCCCCTCTGCTTAGGCAGGCTGACAGCTCTAACATCCTGGTGGCTAAGCCTGCCTCATAAAAGCACATATGCTAGTCTTATGGTACCAGGTCTGATTGTGAGCTCTGCATAGTGTCACCATGAATGTCACCATTGCCTAGCTACAAGTCTCTGTGGCTCGGTGGAGAAAGAGACCCCTTTGGAGGTGTGCCAGAGGTGGACTCTTTCCTATCTTCTCTGTGGGATCCATGAATTAGTCCCATGATCCTAAGAGTAGGCAGACATGAGTCAGCCTATAGAGATGTCAAGCAGAGCCCCAGGAATAAACTGCAAAAACCCAAGGATAGAAAAGAATCTGCATGATTCCTCAGGCCTGCCCAGGTGTTCTAGGGGTGAGTCTTTTTGAAACTTGCCCTAATGTGATTTCTATTTACAGCCTGCCTGTGTTCCCAGGGGTTGCTTTCTCTCAGATGGGGCTTCCTGCAAAACCACACAACCTAAGGAGCTACTGGGCTGTGTATTTCTGTGGGATTGTTGGATGTGTGCATGTGTGTGGCATTGTGTTTGTGTGTGTGCCTATAAGTACAGTCTGCTTAATGCAATGTGGCTAATACACTTCAGCACTTTTTTTTTTTGAGTCTTTCAACCTTTCAACTGCCTGTGTGTCTCTGTTTGGGGTGTGTGGCTATGTGTTTCTTATTTTTCTGTGCATCAAGAATCTGCAGTGAATTGGAAGGTGGGTCAAGACCCGCTGGCATCCAATTACCTCCCCTGCAAAAGAAAATCCACTTCTGTGGAAATAAGTGGGGGACACCACACCAAAAAACTAATATGTACAAGTGTTTTATGCTCTTGTGGCCAACTCAGTGAGAGACACTAGCAGTTCTGTCCACAGGATCCCTTGAATTTACCTCAAATTCAATTCCCAGGTGAGCAGTTGCTTCACCTCATGAAGGGACAGTCTTCCATCTCCTTGAGAATTCATCCTGGGATATAGTGTGTGAGCAGGAATAAGGTCAGATAGTGATGAGTACACAATCTGGTGAGGAGTGGATGGAGTCCCACAAATTTACCTGCAAAAAATATGAAGACAGATGACACAGAAGATGCTTCCAACACCATCCCCACATTCTTTTAATTGCACAAGCAGTGCAGACTATGGCCCAGTGTTCAGGTGGGAGTACTGCAACATGAAATGAACATTCAGAGTGCAAATTGGGTCCATCCTGGAAATCTCCCATTTTGAGGGTTTTCTTACCCAGAGCCAAATGCTAGTGGAATGGATTGATGCTGGGTGGGATGTTCCCTCCAAACTTACCTCTTCTTTTCCTGACTTCCATGTTCCTTGTTGGCCTAGGGTTCCCAGGTCTCACTCAATGACTTCCACATTAAATGTTTCCCAGTTCATGGAGAATGACCTTCATGAGATCCCATTGCATAAAGTGTTTCCTTCTAAACACTGTCACGTTTTAATGACTGGGCAGCTTTGATACATTTAAAACCATAAATTTCCATTATAGTCACCAACAAGGAAATAGTTATCCTCCCACTTCTATTGAGGGCTACATGATTATTGTAGGATGAGAAGGAGGCAGTTGTATTTGCTTTTGCCTCTATTTCATTTCATTTGCATAACGTTCTCCTTATAAGGGAGTTTTTTCATTGGGCTATTGCTGGATAGGGCTGCCTATCACCACAGATTATTTAGCTACCAGAGATTTCACAGAGCAAAAGGGGCTTTGGGTAGACTGGCTGCCCTCCAGATTGTGGTTGGTTGTCTCGTTGTGGGGACTGAGGTTGTTTGTACTTTGCAGGCAGCTTCTGGATCCTTTGACTGGAATTATTGAACATTGCTTGGACTACAAACCAAAAGAGCTCTTTCTCTTCAGTGAGCCTTGATTTTTCTTTGCTCTCATAGGCAATCCACAGTGCCCCTCAACAGCACTACTGGACAACCTTCTCAGGCTTTCCATCATTACAAACTTCCTCTGAGACAATGTATCAACATCATCTACATCCATGAGAGGCCAGACCAAAGTGTGAGAATACTGTTCTGCCTTGGGGTTGACTTTGTGGTGGTTCCTCTCTTTCCCAGAAAGCCCCTGAGAGGCTCATAATGAAGGGAGGCAGTGAGGTCAAGAGACTGAACATCTTTTGCTGACACCTGACTCATGGGTGTCAGGTATGATTCTATCACTTAAAGAACCCTCAAACCACAAAAGACTATATTCCAATCCACATGAGACCCAATTCTGCCACACAGCCTTTTTCGGGAATGGAGTCAGAAAAAGCAGTTTGTAACAACAACCTCACAATCTCAAAATGCCTCCTCTCACCTCAGGACTATAAAGGGAGAGGGCCTGAAAGGGGTCTGAGGTGAGACTTACAGAATTTCACAGTGGATGTTCACAGGCAGCCTTTTTTCTGATACAAGCCCAGCTTTGCCTGTAATATTTCCTCTGCTTAGGCTGCCTGAAAACTCTGAGGGAAAGGCACCCAGTCGGACCCCATGAATGCCCATGTGCTAGTCTCAGGGCAACAGGCCTGATGGTGAGCTCTGGCTAGAGTCACAGTGAAATGTCACCATTACCTACTCACAAGTCCCTGCAGCTTGGCAGAGAAGGAGACCTACATGGAGGTGCATCAGCAGTGGAATCTCAGCTGTCTTCTCTATGGGATCCATGGGATAGCCCCATGATCCTAGGAGAGGACAGGCATAAACCAGCCTGAAGAAAAGTCAAGCACTGCCCCAGGAATAAACCATGAACTCCCTAAAAATCCAAAAAATCTCCAGGATTCCTCAGAACTGCCTAGACGTTGTAGGGGTGAGTCTTTTAGATACTTGTCCCACTGTGATTTCTAGTTATAGGCCGCCTGTGTTTCCTTGGGTTTTTCTTTCCCATGTGGGATTCCCTGCAAAACCACACAGCCTCAGAATCTGCTGGGTTGTGTGTTTCTGTGGGAGTGTTGTGAGTGTTGGATGTCTGCGTGTATGTGTGGCAGTGTGTGTGCCTGGAAGTAGAGTCTGCCTAAAGGAATGTTGCTAACTCTTTTTTGTCCATCTGTTTTTTGAGTCTCCCAACCTTTTGTTGGCCTGTCTGTATGGATCTGCTTGAGTTGCAGGGCTCCATGTTCTCTGATTTTCTGTGGATCAGTGGCATGAAGAAGTGCTGTAGCTGAGACTTTCAGGGTTCCACAGTGGGTTTTCACAGGCAGCCTTTTTCCTGATACAAAGCTGGCTCTGCCTATACCATTTTCCTCTGCTTAGGCAGGTTGACAACTCTGACTATTGGCGCTTGAGTCTTTCCAGGAATGTGCATGCCCTAGTCTCAGGGCACCAAGATTGTTTGTGAGCTCTGACAAGCCTCACAGTGAATGCCACCATTGCCTAGCAGTAACTCCCAGTGGCTTGGCAGAGAAGAAGTCTTCCGTGGAGGTATGTCAGCAGTGGATCCTCACCTGTCTTCTTTGTGGTATCCACGGTATAGTCCAATAATCCTAGCAAAGTGTAGACATGAGTCATTCTGAAGAAATGTAAAACACAGCCCATGGAATAACTGCAAAATCCCTAAGGATTCAACAGGATCTACAGGATTTCTCAGGCCTGCCTAGACCTTGTAGGTGTTAGTCTTTTTGAAACTCGCTGGAATGTGATTTCTAGGTACAGCCCGAGTGTGTTCCTTATGAGGTTTTTCTGTCCCAGGTGGTGCTTCCTGCAGAACCATGCAGCCTTTGGAGCTGCCAGGCTGTGTGTTTCTGTGGAAGCATAGTGAGTGTTAGATGTCGGCATCTGTGTGTGGCATGGTGTGTTTTTTTGTGTGTGTGTATGTGCCTGTAAGTGGAATCTGCCTAAAGGACTGCAGCTAAAACACTTCAGGGATTCTTTTTTTTTTTTTTTGTCTCCCATCCTTTTGCTGGCCTGTCTCTGTGGCTCTGCGTGGGCTGCAGGGCTCCATCTTGTTTATTTATTTATTTTTGGATCATGAATATGTATCAAATTTGGAGGTGTTTACAGGCCCGCTGGTGTCCAAATTACCTCCTCCTGCAAGAAAAGCCACTATTCTTCACAGAAGAGGAGTAAGCACACTGCACCAAAAAAAAAAAAAAAAAAAAAAAAAAGACATCCTATAGTGTTTCACTGTCCTGCAACCAACTCATGGAGAGACATTAGAAGTCCTATCCACAGGGTCTGTTAAATTTACCATCTATTTGGTTCCCAGCCAAGCAGGCTCTTCACATCATGAAGGGGCAGTCCTCTATCATCTTAGGATTTTGTCCTGTGACATAGAGTGTGAGGAGTAATGAGGTCAGATAGGGGTGAGGATACACTGTGGTAAGAGGTGGATGGGGTCCCACAATTTCACCTGCAAAAAGAAAATAATAATAATAATAAAGATAGATGACAAAGAGGTACTTCCAACTCCATCACCACATTCCTTTAATTCCACAAGCAGTCCAAATCATGACGTGGTGTTCAAGTGGGAGTACTCCAGTGTGGAAGAGACATTTGGAATGCAAATTGAGATCATCATGGAGAACTTCTAATTTGAGGATTTTTATTCCCAGAGTCAAACGATGATAAAATGGATAGATGCCTGGTGGGATGTGACCTCTATCCTTGCCTCGTCTTTTACTGACTCCCATGTTCCCTGTCAGCCTAGGTTTCCTCGGTCTGGCTCAATGACTTTCACACTAAACGTTTCCCTCTTAATCAAGAAGGACCCTCATGGGAGTCCTTTGTGTGAGTGTTTCCTTCTAAAAACTGTCACATTTTAATGACTGGGCAGCTTTGATTCTTTGAAACTGCAAATTCCCATTACAGCTGCCCACAAGGAAATTTTTGTTCCTTCACTTCTATCGGACGACTGTATGATTCCTCTAGGATGAGAAGCAGCCAGCTGTGTCTGGCTTTTTCCTGGTAATGTAGCCTCTGTTTCATTTCATCTCCACTGCCTTCCCATTCCAGAGGGGCTATTTCACTGGGCTGTTGCTCGATGTGACTGTTTCCCTCCAGATTAATTTGCTGCCAAGAATTTCAAAGGGCAAAAGGGACTTTGAGTAGGCTGTGCTCCAGGTTTTGAGTTATTGTTTTGTTGTGCTGGCTGAGCTGTTTGCACATTGCAGGAGGCCTTTGCATCCACTGACAAAAATCATTGAACATTGCTTGGACTCCTACACAAGGAAGCACATTCTCTCAGGTGAGACTTGATTTTTCTTTCCTTTCATAGGGAATCCAAAGTGCCCCTCAACAGCACTGCTGAACCCGCTTTTCAGTCATGTTATTGCCACAGATGGCCTCTGAGACACTGTCTCAACCTCACCTGCACCTGTGAGAGATAAGTCTGAGGTGTGAGAACACTGTTTTACCTTGGGCTGACCTTTGCCATGGTTTCTTCATTTCCCAGAGAGCCCTGTGAGGCCCCAGATGAAAGGAGAAATTCAGGTCAAGAGCCCAGCCATTTTTCACTGCTACCCACCTCTGCAGTCTCAGGTTTGATTCTATCGCCCAAAGAACCCTCAATGGCACACCAGACTATATTCCAGTCTTCATGGGACCCAATTCTTGCATACAGTCTCTTTCGGTAGTAGAGTCAGAAGAGCAGTTTTCAGTGAACCTCTCATACTCTTGAAACACCTCCTCCTCTAGCAGGACCCGATGAAGGAGATGGCATGAAGAAGCCCTGAGGTTAAAATTTTTAGGGTTCCACAGTGGGTTTTCACAGGCAGCCTTTTTCACAGGCAGCCTTTTTCCTGATACAAGGCTGGCTCTGCCTATACCATTTTTCTCTGCTTAGGCCAGCTGACAGCTCTGACTGCTGGCACTTGAGTCTTTCCACGAATGTGCATGCCTTAGTCTCAGGGCATCAGGCATGCTTATGAGCTCTGAACTAACCTCACAATGAATGCCACCATTGCCTAGGGACAAGTCCCAGCAGCTTGGCAGAGAGGAAGACTCTGTGGAGGTGTGTCGGTGGTGGACTCTTGCCTATCTTCTCTGTGGGATCCATGGTATAGTCCAATGATCCTAGCAAAGGGCAGATGTGAGCCAGTCTGAAGAAATGTCAACCACAGCCCCAGGAATAATTGCAAAATTCCTAAGTGTCAAATTGGATATGCAGGATTCCTCAGGGCCTGCCTAGATGTTGTAGCAGTGAGTCTTTCTGAAGTTTACCAGAATGTAATTTCTAGGTCCAGCCCACCTGTGTTCCTCAGAGTTGTTCTCTCCCAGGTGGGGCTTCCTGCAGAACCATGTACCCTCAGAAGTTGCTGGGCTGTGTTTTTCTGTGGAAGTATTGTGAGTGTTAGATTTCTGTCTGTGTGTGTTGCATTGTGTGTTGGTGTATGCATGTGTGTGTATGTGTGTGCCTGTAAGTGAAATCTGCTTAAAGGAATACAGCTAATGCATTTCAGCACTTCTTTTTACTTTGAGTCTCCCAAATGTTTTGTCAACGATCTCTGTGGCCCACTTTGGGCTGCGGGGCTCTGGGTTCTTTGTCTTTTGTCTATCATGAATCCATAGTAAATATGAAGGTGGGGTGAGACCCACCAGTATTCAGACCACCTTACCCTGAAAAAAACAACAAAACAAAACAAAAACAGTCTTCTAGAAAGAAGCAGAGCACATCACACCAAAAAACAGACATTTATCAGTGTTAATTGTTCTGTGCCAAACCCAGAAAGAGACGTTAGCAGATTGCCACAGGGCCTTGAACTTACCTCAAATTAGATTCCCAGCCGAGCAGGTGCTTCAGGTCATGAAGGGATAATCCCTCATCTTCTTGGGATTTCATCCTGTGACATAGAATGTGAGCAACAACAAGGTAAGATAGGAGTGATGATACAATCTGGTTAGGGGTGGATGGGGTACCGCAACTTCACCTACAAAAAAATATGAAGACAAATGACACAGAAGTTGTTTCCATTCCCATCACCACATTCCTTAATTGTACAAGCAGTCCACACCATGGCCTGGTGTTCAGATGGGAGTACTCCAACATGCAGGGAATATTTGGAATAAATATTGGGGCCATCCTGGGAAACTGCCGATTTAAGGGCTTTAAGTTAAACCAAATGAAAATAGCATATATTTATGCTGGGTGGGATGTGGCCTCCAGACTTGCCTTTTCTTTTCTTGACTTCCATGTTTGGCATCAGTTTAGGGTTTCCTGGGTCTGCTTCAGCCATGTCCATATCAAGCATATCCCAGTTTACAGATAATGACACTCATGGGAATGCATTGTATAAGCGTTTCCTTTCAAAGACCGTCAGGTTTTAATGACTGGGTAGCTTTGATATTTTATAACCGTGATTTCTCACTACAGCCACCAACAAATAAACATTACTCTTTCCCTTCTATTGGAGGACTCCGTGATTTCTGTGGGATGAGAAGCAGGCAACAATGTCTGGCTTTTGCCTGGTAATCTAGCCTCTGTTTCATTTCATCTGCACGAGGTTTTCATTTTGGAGTGTCTCTGTCATTGGGCTGTTGCTGAATGGAATTGCCTCTTGCCACAGATTATTTAGCTGCCATTCATTTCAGAGAGCAAAAGAGACTTTGAATAGGTCAGCTGAGCTTCAAGTTGTGGGTTATTGACTTGTTGTGGCGGCTGAGGCTGTTTGCACTTTGCAGTAGGTTTTTGTGTTCTCTAATAGAAATCAATGAACATTGCTTGGACTCCAGCACAAGGCAGATCAGCAGGCAAGCTGTTTTTGTTTTTTTGTTTCCTTTCATGGGTAATACACAGTGCCCTCGACAGCATTACTGGAGAACCTGTTCGGGCTAACCTTCACTGCAGACACTTTCTAAGACACTGTCTCTAACTTCATCTGCACCCATGAGTGGCCATTCCAATGGATGAGAGCACAGTTCCACCATGGACTTGCCTTTGTTGTTGTTCCTGTTTTCCCAGGGAGCCCCTTTCTGAGAGGCCCAGGATGAAGGATGGTAGTGAGGTCAAGAGCCCAGCCGTCTTTCACTGACACCCATCTCTGGAGTCTCAGGTATGACTGTATCACCCAAAGAACCCTCAACAACACGCCAGACTATATTCCAATTTTCATGGGACCCAATTCTTGCATTCAGCCTCCTTCAGGAATGGACTCAGAAGAGCATTTTTCAGCAAACACATCACAGTCTCAAAATGCCTCCTCTCCAGTGAGACTCGACCATGGAGACATCCCAAAGGGGTCCTGAGGTCAAGACCTTTACGATCCCATGGTGAGTTTTCACAGGCAGCCTTTTTACCGATACAACCCCGGCTGTGTGTATACCATTTTCCTCTGCTTAGTCAGGCTGACAGCTCTGACAATCTGCTTTTCAGTCTCTCCACCAATGTGCATGCCCTAGTCTCAGAGCACCACACTTGATTGTGAGCACCCACTAGCATCACAATAAAAGTCACTGTTGCATAGCGAAAAGTCCCAGTGACTTGGCAGAGAAGGAAACTATCCTGGAGGTGTGTCAGCTGTGGACTCTCACCTGTCTTCTATGTGGGATCCATGGGACAATCTCATGATCCTAGCAGAGGGCAGATGTGAGCCAGCCTGAAGAAACATTAAGCACAGCCCCAGGGATAAATTACAAAATCCCTGAGGATCCAAAGGATCTGCAGGATTCCTCAGGCCTGCCTAGATGTTGTAGCAGTGAGTCTTTTTGAAACTTTCAAGAACATGATTTTTAGGTACAGCCTGCCTGTGTTCCCTGCGGTTGCTGTCTTCCAAGTGGGGCTTCGTGAAGAACTATGCATTCTCAAGAGCTGCTGGGCTGTACTCTTCTGTGACAGTATTGTGACTGTTGGATTTCTGCATTTGTGTGTGGCATTGTGTGTTTGTGTGTATGTATGTGCCTGTAAATGAAGTCTGCTTAAAGGAATGTGGCTAACACACTTCAGCGGTTCTCTTTTTCAGTTTCCCAACCTTTTTCTGGCCTGTCTGTGTGGTTCGGCTTGCAGTTGGGGGTTCCATCTTCTTTATTTTTTGTGTGGAACTTTAATCCACTGTGAATACCAGAGAAGGCTGAGACCTGCCGACATTTAAACAACCTTCCCATGAGAAAAAAAAAAAAAAAGCCATGCATATAGAAACAAGAGGAGCACAATGCACCAAAAAACAAATTTCCAGTGTTTAATTGTCCTGTGCACATATGAGGGAAAAAAAACTAGCAGTCCTACTTCAGGGCCTTTTAAATTCACGTCTAATTGGTATCCCAGCTGAGCAGGTGCTTCATGTCATGAGAGGGTAATCCTCTATCATCTTCGGATTTCATCCTGAGATGTAGAGTGTGAACATCAATAAGGTAAGATAATGGTGAGGATAGTGGTGAGAATACAATCCAGTGAGGGGTGGTTGTGGCATTGCAACTTCACCTGAAAAAAAAAATGAAGACAGATGACACAGAATGTGCTTCCAACCCCATCCCCACATTCCCTTAATTGCACAAGCAGTCCACACCATGGTCTGGAGTTCAGGTGGGAGTACTCCAACATGCAAGGAAGATTTGGAGTGCAAATTATGGCCATCTTGGCAAACTCCTGATTTCAGGGCTATCGTACCTGGAGGCAAATGAAAGTGGAATAGATTTATGCTGTTTGGGAAGTGGCCTTCACACTTGCCTCCTCTTTTCTTGAATTTCAAGGTTCCTCGTCAGCCTAGGGTTTCCTGGATCTGGCTCAATGACTTCCACACTAAACGTTTCCCAGTTCACTGAGAATGGACCTCATGGGAATATTGTGCATGAGTGTTTTAGTCAAACACTGTCAGGTTTTAATGGCTGGGTAGCTTTGATACTTTTAAAACTATGAAGTCCCATTAAAGCCACCAAAAAGGAAACTCTTGTTCTCCTACTTCTCTTGGAGGGCTGCATGATTCCTGTAGGATAAGAAGGAGGCAGAAATGTCTGGCTTTTACCTGCTAATCTAACCTCTGTTTCATTTCATCTATATGCCTTTTCACTTCTGAGGGCCTCTTTCATTGGGCTGCTGCTTGATGGGAAACCCGTGGCCACAGATTATATAGATGCTAGGAACTTCAGAGAAAAAAAGAGACTTTGGCTAGGTTGGCTATACTCCAGGTTGTTGGTTGCTGATTCGTTGTGGCAGGCTGAGGGTATTTGCCCTTTGCAAGGGGATTTTGGATCCTCTGACAGGAATCATTGAACATTGCTTAAAC
Source organism: Macaca thibetana thibetana (assembly GCF_024542745.1). NCBI lineage: Eukaryota > Metazoa > Chordata > Mammalia > Primates > Cercopithecidae > Macaca > Macaca thibetana. The sequence goes on along the minus strand of NC_065599.1, from coordinate 1,360,649 downwards.
TCCAGCACAAGGCAGCTCATTTCCTCAGGTGAGCATTGATCTTCCTTGGCTTTCATGGGGAATCAACAGGGTCCCTCAACAACACTACTGGATGACTTTTTCAGGTTTGCCATTGCCACAGACAGCTTCTCAGCTACTTTCTTAATCTCATCTGCAGCAGTAGGAGGCCAGTCTGAGGTGTGAGAACACTGCTCCAACTTGGACTTGCGTTTGTCATGGTTACTGCTTCTCCCAGAGAGCACTTCAAGGCCCAGGATGAAGGGAGGTGGTGAGGTTGAGAGCCCAGCCAACTTTTGCTGACACCCACCTCTGGGTTTTCAGGTATGATTTATAGACCACAGAAAAATAAAAAACACAACAGACTATTTTCCAGTCCCTATGGGACCTGATTCTTGCACACATCCTGTTTCAGGAATGGAGGCAGCAGAGCAGTTTCCAGTGACCACCTCATAATCTTGAAACTCCTCCTCCTTCAGAGGGAACAGATCATGGACATGGCGCAAAGTGGCCAGGAGTTGGAGACCTTTAGGGTCTCGTGGAGAGTTTTTGCAGGTAACATTTTTCCCGAAGCCAGGCTGGCTCTGCCTGTACAATTTACCTCTGCTTAGGCAGGCTGACAGCTCTGACAGCCAGGCACCTGAGTCTGCCTCATGAATGCACATGTGATAGACTCAGGACACCAGGCCTGATTTTGAGCTCTGGCTAGTTTCACAATGAATGTCACCATTCCCTAATGACAACTGCCCAGTGACTTTGTGGACCTGGAGACTTCCCTGAAAGTGCATCGGTGGTGGACTCTTGCCTACCTTCTCTGTGGGATCCACAGGATACTCCCATAAGTTTAGGAGAGGGAAGACATGAACCAGCCTGAAGAAATGTCGAGAAGAACCCCAGGAATAAACTGCAAAATGCCTAAAAATACAAAAAGAAATGCAGGACTTTTTATGCTTGCTTAGACCTTGTGGTAGTGAGTATTTTTGAAACTTAATCCCACTGTGATTTATAGGAACAGTCCACCTGTGTTCCTTGGGTTTTTCCTGTACCAGGAAGGACTTCCTTCGGTACCACACAGCCTCAGGAGCTATGAGGCATTGAGTGTTTTTTTTTAAATTTTTTTATTTTATTTTGTGTGTGTGTGTGTATGTGTGTGCATGCGCACGCACTCCTGTAACTAGAATCTGCTTAAAGAAATGTGGCTAATGCAATCCAGTGCTGTGGTTTTTTTGAGTCTCTCAGTCATTTGGTGGCCTGTTTGTGTGGCTCTGCTTGGGCTGCGAGGCTCTGTGTTCTTTTTCTGTGAGCCATGAATCTGCAATGACTTGGAAGGCAGGCCAAGATGAGCCAGTGTACAAATCACCTCCTCCTACAAAAATAACAACTTTTCTGGAAAGAAGAGAATCACTCCACACCAAAAAAACAGACATTTTTGTGTTTCATTGTGCTGCAGCCATCCTAGGTAGAGACAGTAACAGTTTTGTCCATGAGGTCCCTTCAATTTACCTCTAATTTAGTTCCCAGCTGAGCAAGTTTATCACATCATGAAGGGTACTTCTCCAACATCTTGGGATTTCGTTATGTGACATAAAGTGTGAACAGTAATAAGAACAGATAGAGGTGAAGATACAGTCTGTTGTGGTTTGGATGGGGTCCCGCAACTTCACCTGCAAAAAAAAAAAAAAAAAAGACAAATTACAGAGAAGGTGCTTCCAACTCCATCTCTGCATTCCCTTTATTGAACAAGCAGTCACCACCATGGCCTGGTGTTTTGGTGAGAATAATCCAAAGTGCAAGAAACATTTGGAGTGTAAATTGGGGCTATACTGGCAAACTCCCAATTTGCTATCTTTCATATACAGAGCCAAATGGGAGTGAAATGCATTGATGCTGGGTGGGATCCAGACTTGCCTCTTCTTTTCCTGACTTCTACGTTCCTCATCAGCCTAGGGTTTCCTGGATCTGGCTTAATGACTTCCACACTAAATGTTTCCCGGTTCATGGAAAACAACCATCATGGGAATCCATAGCATGACTGTTTCCTTCTAAACACTGCCATGTTTTAATGACTGCACAGCTTTGATACTTTTAAAACTAAATTTGGCCAGGCACAGTGGCTCATGCCTGTAATCTTAGCACTTTGGGAGGCTGAGACAGGTGGATCATTTGAGCTCAGGAGTTTGAGAACAGCCTGGTCAATATGATAGAACCTTGTCTCTACTAAAAATATACCAATTCACCAGGTCTGATGGTGGCTGCCTGTAATCCCACCTACTCAGAGGCTGAGGCAGGAGAATCAACTGAACCCAAGAGGCAGAGGTTGCAGTGAGCCAAGATTGTGCCATTGCACTCCAACCTGGGTGACAGAACTGGACTCTGTCTCAACAGCAGCAACAACAAAAACCTAAATTTTCATTACAGTCATCTACAAGGAAACTCTTGTTCTTCCACTTCTTTCACAGGGCTGCATGACTCCTGTGGGGTGAAGAGAAGATAGCCACATTTGGCCTTTGCACTGTAATCTAGACTCTGTTTAATTTCATCTACATAGCCTTCTCATTGTGCAGGGGTTCTTTCACTGGGCTGCTGTTGGATGGGACTGTCTCTCGCCAGAGATTATTTAGCTGCCAGGGATTTCAGAGAGCAAAAGGGACTTCAGGTATGCTGACTGCACTCCAGGTTGTGGGTCATTGTCTCATTGTGCGGACTGAGTTTGTTTGCACTTTGCAGGAAGTTTTTTGGTCCTCGGTTGGGAATCATTGAACATTGCTTGGACTCCAGCACAAGGAAGTTCATTACCTCAGGTGAGCCTTGATTTTTTTTGTCTTTCGTGCAGAATCCACAGTGTGCCTCAACAGAACTACTGGACAACCTTTTCAGGCTTTCTTTTGCCACAGACAGCCTCTGAGACACTGTCTGAAGCTCATCTGCCCCTGTGAGAGTCCAGTCCTAGGACTGAGAACACAGATCCACCTTGGACTTGCCTTTGTAGCAGTTTCTGCTTTTTCCTGAGAGCCTCTATGAGGCTCAGGATGAAGGAAAACAGTGGGATCTAGAGCCTGAACATCTTTCACTAACACCCAACTCTGGGATCTCAGGTATAATTCTAACATGCAAAGAACCCTCAACCACACACCAGACTACATTCCAATCTCCATGTGACCCAATTCTTGTACAGAGCCTCTTTCAAGAATGGAGTCAGAAGAGCAGTTTCCAGCGACCACCTCACAGTCTTGAAACATGTCCTCCAGTTGGACACGACAACAGAGGTGGCCTGAAGGGGCCTGGAGATCAAGAATTTTAGGGACCTGCACTGGATTTTCCCAGGCTGCCTTATTCCTGAAGGCCGACTGTATGTGCCATTTTTCTCTTCTTAGGTAGGCTGACAACTCTGATAGTCAGTGCTTGAGTCTATTCACGAATGTGCATGCCCTAGTCTCAGGGCACCAGGCTCAAGTTTGAGCTCTGACTAGCTTTACAATAAAACTCACCATTGCCTATTGACAAGTCCCAGTGTCTTGGAAGAGAAGGAAACTTTCATGGAGGTGTGTCAGCAGTGGACTCTCACGTGTCTTCTCTGTGTGATCCACAGGATAGTCCCATGATCCTAGTAGAAGGCAGACATGAGCCAGTCTGCTGAAACATAAATCAGAGCCCCCGTGATAAACCACAAAATCCCTAAGGATCCAATAGGATCTGCAGATTTCTCAGGCCTGCCCAGATGTTGTAGCTGTGAGTATTTGAAATTTTCCCCAATGTGATTTCTAGGTACAACCTGCCTGTGTTCCCTGGGGTTGCTCCCTCCCAGGTGAGGCTTCCTGCAGAACCATGCAGCCTCAGGAGCTGTCGGACTGTGTTTTTCTATGCGTGTATTGTGAGTGATGGATTTCCCCTTGTGTGTGTGGCATTGTGTGTTTGTGTGTATGTGAGAGAGAGTGTATGTGTGTGCCTGTATGTGAAGTCTGCTTAAAAGAATGTGGCTCCAAGTCTTTGCTATTGTGAACAGTGCCACAATAAACATATATGTGCATGTGTCTTTATAGCAGCATGATTTATAATCCTTTGGGTATAAGTGACACACTGGATTAAGAAAATGTGGCACATATACACCATGGAATACTATGCAGCCATAAAAAAGGATGAGTTTGTGTCCTTTGTAGGGACATGGATGCAGCTGGAAACCATCATTCTTAGCAAACTATCACAAGAACAGAAAACCAAACACCGCATGTTCTCACTCATAGGTGGGAACTGAACAATGAGATCACTTGGACTCAGGAAGGGGGACATCACACACCGGGGCCTATCATGGGGAGGGGGGGAGGGGGGAAGGATTGCATTGGGAGTTATACCTGATGTAAATGACGAGTTGATGGGTGCTGACGAGTTGATGGGTGCAGCACAGCAACATGGCACAAGTATACATATATAACAAACCTGCACGTTGTGCACATGTACCCTAGAACTTAAAGTATAATAATAATAATAAATTAAAAAGAAAATAAAAAAATTAAAATTAAAATTAAAATTAAAAAAAAAAAAAGAATGTGGCTAACGAACTTCAGTGGTTTGTTTTGAGTCTCCCAATGATTTTGTGGCATGACTATGTAGTTTTGCTTGGGCTGCATGGCTCCGTGTTTTTTAGTTTTATGTGGATCATTAATCTGCAGTGAATGCGGAGGCAGGTTGTGACCTGCTGGCATATAAACAACCTTCCCCTGAAGAAAAGCCACTGTTCTAGAAAGAAGAGGAACACACTACACCAAAAAATCCAGACATTTTCCAGTGTTTAATTTTCCTGTGGCCAACCCAAGGAGAGACACCAACAGTATTGCCACAGGGTCTTTGAATTTACCTCGAATTGGGTTCCCAGCCGAGCAGGTGCTTCATGTCATAAGAGGGTAATCCTCTATCACCTTGGGATTTTGTCCGGGGACATAGACAGTGAGCAGAAATAAGATCAGATAAAGGTGAGGATACAATCTGGTGAGAAGTGGAAGGGGTCCTGCAACTTTATCTGCAAAAACACAGATGATACAGAGGTACTTTCAACTCCATTCCCATATTCCCTTAATTGTACAAGCAGTCCACACCATGGCCTGGTGTTATGGTGGTAGTGCTCCAATATGCCAGGAAAATTTAAGTGCAAAATTGGGACCATCCTGGCAAGCTCCTGATTGGAGGGCTTTCATATTTGGAGGAAAATGAAAGTGGAATAGATTTATGCTGGGTGCGATGTGGCTTCCACACTTGCCTCTTCTTTTCTTGACTTCCATGTTCTTCATCAACCTGGGGTTTCCTTGGTCTGGCTCAATGTCTTCCATAATAAAAGTTTCCTAGTTCACTGAGAATGACCCTCATGGGAATCAATAGCATGAACGTTTCCTTCCAAGCACTGTCAGGTTTTAATGACTGGAAAGCTTTGATACTTTTAAAGTGGTAAATTCTCATTACAGCTGTCCACATTTGTTCTCCCACGTCTGTCAGAGGGCAGCATGATTCCTGTAGGATAAAAAGCAGGCAGCCATGTTTGGCTTTTGCCTGATAACTTAGCCTCTGTTTCATTTCACCTTCATGGTCTTTTCATTTTTTAAAGTCTCTTTCATTGGGCTGTTGCTTGTTGGGACTGCCTCTTGCCACAGATTATTTAGCTGCCATCAATTTCAGAGAGCAAAAGAGACTTCTGCTATGTTGGCTGGGCTCCAAGTTGTGAGTCATTGACACTTTTTGGATGGCTGAGGTGGTTTGCACGTTGCAGGAGGCTTTTGGGTCTTCTGACAGGAATCATAGAGCATTGCTTAGACTCCAGCACAAGGCAGGTCATTCCTTCAGGTGAGCATTGATCTTCATTGGCTTTCATGGACAATCAACAGTTTCCCTCAACAGCACTACTGGGCAACCTTTCAGGCCTGCCATTGCCACAGACAGCCTCTGATACATTGTCTCAACCTCATCTGCAGTGGTGGTAGGCCAGTATGAGGTATGAGAACACTGCTCCATCTTGGACTTGCCATTGTCGTGGTTCCTGTCTCTCCCAGAGAGCCCCTGGAGGCCCAGAATGAAGGGAGGCAGTGAGGTCAAGAGCCGGGACATCTTTCATTGACACCCATCTCTGCATTTTCAGGTATGATTTTATCAACCACAGTACCCTCAAAAACACACCAGAGTATATTCCAATCCCCGTGGGACTGGATTCTTGCACACAGCCTTTTTTGGTAATGGAGTCAGAAGAGCAGTTTCCAGCAGCCGCCTCACAGTTTCAGAATGCCTCCTCCTGCACCAGGACCCTACCACGGAGACAGCACAAAGTGGCCCTGTTTTCAAGACTTTTAAGGTCCTGCAGTAGTTTTTGCAAGCAGCCTTTTTCCAGATACCAGGCCAGCTCTGCCTGTTACCTCTGCTTGGGCAGGTGGGCACCTCTGACAGCTGGGCACCTGAGCCTGCCTCACAAATGCATGGGTGTTAATCTGAGGACATCAGGCCTGATTATGAGCTTTGGCTAGCATAACAGTGAATGTCACCATTGCCTAATGACAAGTCCCTGTTGCTTGGCGGAGAAGAAGATTGATGTGGAGGTGCATTGGCATGGAACTCTTGCCTGTCTTGTCTGTAGGATCCTCGCGATTGTCCCATGATCCTCAGGGAGAGCAGATGTAAGCCAGATAGAAGAAACATCAAGAAGAGCCCCAGGAATAAACCACAATTTATTTTAGAATTCAAAAGGATCTGCAGGATTCTTCAGGCCTGCCTAGAGGTTATAGGGTTAGTTTTTTGGAAACATGCCACACTCTGATTTCTGGATGCAGCCTGCCTTTATTCCCTGGAGTTGATCTGTCCCACGTGGGCCTTTCTGCAGAACCACACAGCCTCAAAAGCTGCTGGGCTATGTGTTTCTGTGGGAGTTTTGCCAGTATTGGATTTCTGCATTTGCATGGGGCTTTGTGTGTGTGAGTGTGTTTGCGTGTGTGTGTTTGTGTGCTTGTAAATGAAGTCTGCTTAAAGGATTGTGGCTAACACACTTCAGTGCCTCTTTTTTGGAGTCTCCCAACATTTTGGTGACGTGTCTGTGTTACTTTGCTTATGCTATTCTGTGTTCTTTACTTTTTGTGAATCATTAATCTGCAGTGAATTTAGAGGTGGGTCAAGATCCAGTAGCATCCAAATCACCTCCTCTTGTAAAACAAACAAACAAACAAAAACTAACAAACAAACAAATAAACACTCTTATAGAAAGAAGTGGAGCACCCAAGAACAGGCATCTCCCAGTGTTTCATTGTCCTGTGGGCAACCCAGGGAGAAATACTAGCAGTCCTGTCTGCAGATCTCCTGGAATATACCCTAAATTTGATTCCCAGTTGAGCAGATTCTTCTCATTGTGAAGGGGTATTCATCTATTGCCTTGGGTTTTTATTCTGTGTCAGAGAGTGTGAGCAGCAATAAGGTCAGATAGGGGTGAGGATAATATCTGGTGAAAAGTGAGGGGGGTCCTGCAATTTAATCTGCAAAAAATAAGACAGATGACAGACATCATGTTTCCAAAATCATCCCCACATTCCCTTAATGGCACAAGCAATCCACACTATGGCCCAATTTTCAAATGGGAGTACTCTAAGGTGCAGGAAATATTAGGAGTGCAAATTAAGGCCAACCTGGCAAATTCCCAATTTGAGGCTTTCATACCCTGAGCCTAATGGGTGTGAGATGGATTGACCTTTTGTGGAATGTGGCTTCCATGCTTCCCTCTTCTTTTACTGACTTCCATGTTCCTTGTCAACCTAGGATTTCTGAGGTCTGGCTGAACGACTTCCAAACTAAGTTTCCCTGTTCACAGAGGACATCCCTCATGTGAATACATCACGTGAATGTTTCCTTCTAAATACTGGCACGTTTTAATGACTGGGCAGCTTTGATACGTTTAAAATCATAAATTCTCAATACCTCCACCAACAAGAAAACTCTTGTTCTCAGACTTCTTGAGGAGGGCTGCATGATTCCTGTAGAATGAGGAGCAGGCAGTTGTGTCTGGCTTTTGACTGATAAACTATCCACTGTTATATTTCATCTGCACAGCCTTCTCATTGTGGAAAGACTTTTTTATTGGGCTGTTGCTAGATGGGACTGCCTCACATCACACATTATTTAGCTGCCAGAGTTTCAGAGAGCAAGAGGGACTTCATGTAGATTGGCTGCAGTCTAGGTTGTGGGTCATTTTCTCGTTGTGGGTTCCTAGGTTACTTGCACTTCTCAGGAGGCTTTCGGTGTTCTGACAGGAATCACTGAACATTGCTTGGACTCCAGCACAAGGCAGTTTGTTCTCTCAGGCAAGCCTTGATTTTTCTTTGCTTTCATGGGGAATCCACAGTGCCCCTCAGCCTTGGTCATGGTTACCCCCTTTTCCAGAGAGCCCATGTGAGGCCCATAATGAAGGGAGTCAGAGAGGTTTTCACAGAGCCATTTTTCATGGACACCCACCTCTGTGGTCTCAGGTATAATTCTATCACCCAAAGAACCCTTTAGAACAAACCTCACACTATATTCCAATACATATTGGACCTGATTCTTGCACACAGCTTCTTTCAGAAATGGAGTCAGAAGAGTAGTTTCTAGCAACGGTTTCATAGTCTAAAAATCCTCCTCCTGCATTGGGACCTGACAAAGAGATGGCAGGAAAGAGCCCTGAGGTCAAGATTTTTCAGGTCCTGCGCTGAGTGTTTGCAGGCAGCCTTTTTCCCAATACCATGCCAGCTCTGCCTGCACCATTTTCTCTGCTTAGGCAGGCTGACAGCTCTGATAGTTGGACACCCAAGCCTGCCTCATGAATGCTCATGTTCTAGTCCCAGGGCACCAGAACTGATTGTGAGCTCTGGCTAGTCTCACATTTAATAGCACTGTTGCCTAGTGACAAGGTTCTGTGGCTTGGCCAAGAAGGAGACTTCTGGGGAGGTGCATTGGTGGTGGACTCTTGCCTGTCTTCTCTGTGGAATCCACAGGATAGTCCCAAGATCCTAGAATAGGGCAGATGTGAGCCAGCCTGAAGAAAAGTCAAACGAAGGACCAATAATAAACTGCAAATTCCTAAGGTTCCAAAAGGATCTGCAGGATTTTTCAGGCCTGCCTAGATGTTTTAGGGGTGAGTTTTTTTGAAACTTGCCCCAAAGTTATTTCTAGGTACAGTGTACCTGTGTTCCACGTGGTTGCTCTTCTCCCAGGTGGGGCTTCCTGCAGCCTCAGGATCTGCTGAGATATGTGTTTCTATGGCAGTGTTGCAAGTGTGGGATGTCTGCGTGTGTGTGTGGCTTTGTGTGTGTTTGTGTGTGTGCCTGTAGGTGTAGTTTGATTAAAAATGTAGCTAATGTACTACAGCACTTTTTTTTTTTTTTGTCTCCCAACCTTTGGGTGGCCTGTCTGTTTTATTCTACTCAGGCTGCAGAACTCCCTGTTCTTTATTTTTCTGTGAATCATGAATCTGCAACTAATTAGGCCTGGGGCCAAGACCTGCCACTGTCCAAATCATACCCCCCTGCAAAAAAACAAAAACAAACAAACAGCAAAAACAAACAAAAACAAAACAAAAAACAAACAGCAAAAAAACAAACAAACAAACAAAAAACAAAAAACACTCTTCTAGAAAGAAGAGGAGGACACCACACCCAAGAGCAGACATCTCCTTGTGTTTCATTGCCCTGTAGCCAATCTAAGGAGAGATACTAGAAGTCCTGTTTGCAAAGACCCTTAAATTTACCTAAATTTCATTCCTGGGCAAGTAGGTGCTTCAGATCATGAGGGATACTCCTCCATCATCTTGGGCTTTCATTCTGGAATAGAAAGTGTGAACAGCAATACGATCAGATAGGGGTGAGAATATAATCTGTTAAGGGGTAGATGGGGTCTCACACATTCAGCTGCTGATAAGGTGAAGACAAATTATACAGAAGGTGCTTCCAACTGCTTCCCTGTATGCCCTTAATTTCACAAGTAGTCCACACCATGGCCTGGTGTTGGGGTGGGAGTACTCCAATGTGCAGGGAACATTTGGAGTGCAAACTGGGGCATGCTAACTTTCGATTTGAGGGGTTTCATACCTGGAGCCAAATAAGAGTGGGATTGACTAATGCTGAGTGGCATGTAGTCTCCACACTTCCCTCATCTTTTTCTGACTTCCATGTTCTTCATCAACCTAGGGTATCCTGGGTCTGATTCAATGATTTCCACACTAAACCTTTCCCAGCTCCCAGAGGTCGAAACTAATGGGAATGCATGATTCCTGAAGGATGTGAAGCAGACAGCCATATCTGGCTTTTGCATGGCATTCTAAATTCTGTTACATATAATTTGCATGTCCTTTCTCATTGTGTAGGGGGTCTTTCATTGTGCAATTGCTGGATTGGACTTCCTATGTCCACAGATTTAGTGGCTACCAGAGATTTCCAGGAGCACAAAGGATGTTGGCTGTACCCCTGGTTATAGTTCTCGGTCTCGTTATGGGGGATGAGGTTGTTTGCACTTTGCAGGAGGTTTTTGGGTCCTCTGACAGGAATAGTTGAATGTTACTTGAACTCTAGCACAAGTCTTTTTCTCACACAAGCCTTGATTTTTCTTGGCTTTCATGGCAGGTTCCAAGAGCCCTCACTAATACTATCGGACACCCTTCCCAGGGTTGCAATCTATCTCCAGAGACGGCTTCTGAAATACTGATTCAATCTCATCTGCACTTGTGAGAGGCCATTTTGAAAGGTGAGAACACCTCCCCACCTTGGGCTTGCCTTTGTCATGGTTCCTGCCTATCCAAGAGTGTCCCAGCAAGGCCCAGGATGAAGGAAAGCAGTGAGGTAAAGGAACCAGCCATCCTTTGCTCACACCCACCTCTGGGGTATCAGGTATGATTCTATCACCAAAGACCTCTCCTCAACTAACCAGACTACATTTCAATCCCCATGGTACATGATTCTTGCACACTATCTCTTTGAGAAATGGAGTCGGAAGAGCAGTTATCCATGACCAATTCACAGTTTCAAAATGCCTCCTCCTTCAGCAGGACCCTACCACAAAGATGGCCTCAGTGGCCCTAAGGTTGAAACTTTTAGGGTTTTGCTGTGAGTAATCACAGGCAGTCTTTCTCTCAATACCAGGGCAGCTCTGCCTGTATCATTTTCCCCTGTTCAGGCAGCATGACAGCTCTGGTGGTTGGGCGCTTGGGTCTGCCCACAAATGCACATGATCTAGTAAAAGGGCACCAGGCATGAATGTGAGCTCTAGCTAGCATCCCAATAAAAGTCACTGTTGCCTAGCAACAAGTCCCTGGGGCTTGGTGGAAAAGATTTCTCTGGAGGTGCATCCACCATGGGCTCTCGCTTCTCTTCTCTGAGGGATTCATGGGATAGTCCTATGATCCTAGGAAATAGCAGACATGAGCCAGCCTGAAGAAATATCAAGCAGAGCCCCGGGAAGAAATTTCAAAATTCCCAGAGATTCAAAATGATCTGCAGGACTTTTCAGGCATGCCTAGACATTGTAGAGGTGAATCTTTTTAAAACTTGCCCCACCATGATTTCTAGGTACAGCCCCGCTGTGTTTCCCCAAGTTCCTCTCTCCCAGGTGGGGCTTTCTGCAGAACCACACTGACTCAGGATCTGCCAGGCTGTGTGTTTCTGTGGTAGTGCTGTGAGTGTTGGATGTCTGGCTGTGTGGGGGCATTGTGTGTTGGGGAGTGTGTGTGTGTGTGTGTGTGTGTGTGTGACTGTAAGAGGAGTCTGCTTAAAGGAATGTGGCTAATGCACTTCAGAGCTTGCATTTTCAGTCTCAAAACCTTTGTTGGCCTGTCTGTGTGGTTCTGTTTAAACGGTGGGACACTGTGTTCTTTATTTTTTAGGTAGATCATGAATCTGCAGTGAATTGGGAGGTGTGTGGAGACCCACTGCCATACAAACCATCAGTCCATGCCAAAAAAGCCACTCTTCTAGAAAGAAGGGGAGCATACCACACCAAAAAACACACATCTCCCAGTGTTTGATTGTCCAGCAGCCAACCAAGGGGGAGACATTACAGTCCTGTCCACAGGGCACCTTGAATTTATCTTGAATTTGGTTCCCAGCCAAGCAAGTTCTTCATGTCATGAGGGGACACTCTTCCATCACCTTGGGATTTCACCCTGGGGCATAGAGTGTGAACAGCAATAAGATTAGTTAGAGGTGAGGATATAATCTGATGAGGGGTGGATGGTGTCTCACAACTTCACCTGCAAAAAAAAAAAAAAAAAAAAAAAAAAAAAAAAAGGCAGATTGCACAGAAGGTGCTTTCAACTCCATCCCCAGATTCCTTTATTTGCACAAGCCATCCACAACATGGCCCAGTGTTCAGGTGGGACTACCCCAGTGTACAAAGAATATTTGGAGTGCAAATTATGGCCATTCTGGCAAATTCCCGATTTGAGAGCTTTCATACCCAAAGCCAAAAGGAAGTGGAATGGATTGATACTGCGTAGTATGTGTCCTCCACACTTGCCTCTTCTTTTTCTGACTTTCTTGTTTCTCATCAGCCTAGGGTTTCCTGGGTCTGGCCCAATGACTTCCACACTAAACATTTCCCAGTTGACAGAGAACAACCCTCATAGGAACCCATTGTGTGTTTCCTTCTAAATATTGTCATGTTTCAATGACTGGGCAGCTTTGATACTTGTAAAATTCTAAATTCCCATCACAACCACCAAAAAGGAAACTCTTGTTCTCCCTCTTCCATTGGAGATTCCTGTAGGATGAGAAGCAGGTAGGGGTGTCTTACTGCCTCCTGCAACAGATTGTTTAGCTTCCAGGGATTTCAGAGAGCAAAAGGGACTCAGGATCAGCTGGCTGCCCTCCAGGTTGTGGGTCATTTTCTCGTTCTGGAACCTGAGGTTGTTTGCACTTTGCAAGAAGCTTTGGAATGCTGTTACAAGAGTCATTCAACATTGCTTGGACTACAGCAGATAACAGTTCTCTCAGGTGAGCCTTCATTTTTCTTTGATTTCATGTGGAATCCACAGTGCCCCTCAAAACCAGTACTAGACACCATTTTCCAGCTTGTCATCACCACAGACTACCTTTAAGAAACTGTTTTATCCTCATATGCAACCATGAGAGGCCAATCCGAGGCATAGAAACACTGCTTCACATTGTACTTGCCTTTGTCATGGTTCCTGCCTTTCCCAGAAAACTCCTGCTAGGCCCCACATGAAGGAAAAAGGTGAGGTCAAGAGTACGGCCATCATTCACTGACAGCCACCTCTGGGATCTCAAGTATGATTCTATCACCCAAAGCACCCTTGAAAACACACCAGACTATATTCCAGTCCCTATGGGACCTGATTCTGGCACAAGCCTTCTTTGCAAATGGAGTCAGAAAAGCAGTTTCCAGCAATCACCACACAATCCTGAAACACATTATCTTCCAGTGAGACCCAACCGTGGTGACTGCCCAATGTGGCCCTGAGGTTGAGAATTTTAGGGTCCCCTAGTGGGTTTCACATGGAGGCTTTTTCCTGATACCAGTCCCACTCTGTCTGTAACATTTTCCTCTGCTTAGGCAGGCTGACAGCTCTAACAGCCGGTTGCTTGAGCATCCCTCATGAATATGTATGCACTAGTCTCAGATCATGAATCTTGATTGTGAACTCTTTGTAGAGACACAATGAATGACATAATTGCCTAGCGAAAAGTCCCTGCAGTTTGGCAGAGAAGAAGACTTCTGTAGAGGTGCGTGGGCGGTGGACTCTGTCCTATCTTCTTTGTGGGATCCACAGCAGACGTCAGGCTGAAGAAACGTCAAGCACCGCCCCAGGAATAAACTGCAAAATGCCTAAGATTAAAAAAAACGGGCCGGGCGCGGTGGCTCAAGCCTGTAATCCCAGTACTTTGGGAGGCCGAGACGGGCGGATCACAGGTCAGGAGATCGAGACCATCCTGGCTAACCCAGTGAAACCCCGTCTCTACTAAAAAATACAAAAAACTAGCCGGGCGAGGTGGCGGGCGCCTGTAGTCCCAGCTACTCGGGAGGCTGAGGCAGGGGAATGGCGTAAACCCGGGAGGCGGAGCTTGCAGTGAGCTGAGATCCGGCCACTGCACTCCAGCCTGGGCGACAGAGCGAGACTCCGTCTCAAAAAATAATAAAAGTTCAGGATTCTTCAGGCCAGCCTATACGTTGTAGGGGTGAGTCTTTTTGAAACTGCCCACACTGGGATTTCTAGGTACAGCCCACCTGTATTCCCGGGGTTTGTTCTCTACCAGGTGGGGCTTCCTGCATAACTACACAGCCTCAGGAGCTGCTGGGCTGTGTGCTTTTGTGGGAGTGTTGCAAGTGTTGGATGTCTGAGTGTGTGTGGGGCATTGTGTGTTTGTGTGTGTGTATTTACCCTGTAATTGAAATCTGCTTACAGAAATGTGGCTAACGCACTCCAGCGCTTCTTTTTTTTTTTTTTTTTTTTTTTTTTTGAGTCACCCAGCCTTTTGTTGGCCTGTCTGTGTGGCTCTGCTTGGGCTGTGGGGGTCTGTGTTCTTTAGGTTTTCATGGATCATGAATCTGCAGTGAATTAAGTGGTAGGCTGAGACCTGTTGGCATCCAAATCACCACCCTCTGGGGGAAAAAAAAAATGCTACTCTTCTAGAAAACAGAGGAGACCACCACACCAAAGAAATGGATATCTCCTAGTGTTTAATCATCCTGTAGCCAACCCAGTAAAAGACACTAACATTCCTGTTGGCAGGCCAAGTTGAATTTACCTCAAATTAGGTTTCTAGCCAAGCTTGTGTTTCACATCATGAGGGGAAACTCCATCATCTTGGGATTTCATCCTGGGACATAGAGTGTGAGCAGCAATAAAGTCAGAGAGGAGTGAGGATACAATATAGTAAGGGGTGGATGGGGTCCTGCAACTTCACTTGCAAAAAAAATAAACACAGATTACACAGAAGGTGCTTCTAGTCCCATCCCCACATTCCCTTAATTGTACAAGCAGTCCATACCATGGCCCGGTGTTCAAGTGGGAGTACTCCAACGTGCAAGAAACATTTGGAGTGCAAATTGGGTCCTTCCTGAGAAACTCCCGATTTCAGGGCTTTCATACTGAAGCCAAATCAGAGTGGAATGGATTGATGGTGGGTGGGATGTGGCCTCCACAATTACCTCTTTTTTTCTGGACTTCCATGTTCCTCTTCAGGCTAGGGTTTCCTGGGTCTGACTCAATGACTTCCACACTAAACGTTTGCAAATTAGAGAATGACTCTCACGGGAATCCATTGCATGAGTGGTTCCTTCTAAATACTGTCACTTCTTTTATGACTGGGCAGCAATGATACTTTTAAAATGTAAATTGCTGTTACAACCTCCAACGAGGAAATTATTTTTCTCCCATTTCTATTGCAGTGCTGCATCATTCCTCTAAGAGAGAAGCAGGAAGCTGTGTCTGGAATTTGCCTGGTAATCTAGCCTGTTTCATTTCATCTTCACAGCCTTCTCATTGTGTAGTGGAAATTTTATTGTGTTATTTCTGGACAGGACTGCCTATCAGCAAAGATCTTTTGGCTGCCAGGGATTTCAGGGAGCAAAAAAGACTTTAGGTAGGCTGGCTATACTCCAAGTTGTGGGTCATTGTCTTGTTTTGGGAGCTTAGCTTCTCTGCACTTTGCCAGAGGCTTTTGGGTCTTCTGACAGAAATCTTTGAACATTGTTGAGATTCCAGCACATATCACTTCATTCTCTCAGGCAAGCTTTGATTTTTCTTTGCATTCAAAGGAAATTTACATTGCTCCTCTACAGCACTACTGGACACAATTTCAGGTTTGTAATCAACACAGACAACCTCTGAGACACTGTCTCAACTTTATCTGCACCCATGAGAGGTGTGAAATCACTGTTCCAACTTGTATCTCCTGTTTGCGTTGTTTCTGCCTTTCCCCAAGAGCCCCTGAGAGGTCCAGGATGAAAGGAGGCAGTGAGATCAAGGCCCCAGCATCTTTCACAGACACCCATATCTACTATTGGATATAATATCATCACCCAAAGACCTCCCAAAACTCACCAGGCTATACTTAAATCCCCATGGGACCCAAATCTTGCACATAGCCTCTTTTGGAAACAGTCAGAAAAGCAGTTTCCAGCATCCACCTCACAGTCATCATTCAATGAGACCTGACCATGGAGATGTCCCAAAGCAGCCTTAAGGTCGAGTCTTGTAGTATCCCACAGTGGGTTATTGCAGTCAGCATTTTTTTCCAATAACAGGAAGGGTCTACCTGTACCATTTTCTTCTGTTTAGGCAGGATGAAATCTCTGACAGCTGGGCACCCAAGCCTATCTCAAGAATATGCATGGGTTAGTCTCAGGACACCAAACCTGAGCTGTTAGCTCTGGCTAGCATCAAAATAATGCCATCATTGCCCACAGACAACTCCCTGTGGCTTGGCAGAGAAGAAAACCTCCATAGAGATGTGCCAGTGGTTGACTCTTGCCTGTCTTCTCTGTAGCATCCTCAGGATAGTCCCATGATCCTAGGAGAAAGTAGACATGAACCTGCTGGAGGAAACATCAAGCAGAGCCACAGGAATTACCAGAGAAATCCCTAAGTATTCAAAAGGATTTGCAGAATGTCTCAGGCCTATCTAGGCATCATAAGGGTGAGTCTTTTTGAAAATTGCCCCACTGTGATTTCTAGGTACAGGTTGCATGAGTTCCCCGGGGGTTGCTATCTCCCAGGTAAAGCTTCCTGCAGAACCACGCAGCCTCAGGAACTGTCTTGGTGTATTTTTCTGTGGGAGTGTTGTGAGTGTTGGATGTCTGCATGTGCATATGTGTGTGGCTTTGTGTGTTTGTGTATGTGTATGCCTGTACATAGAGTCTGCTTAATGGAATGTAGCTAACACTATGCAGCACTTTTTTAATCTCCCAACCATTGTGTGGCCTGTCTGTGTTGCTCTGCTTAGTCTGTGGGCCTCCTTGTTCTTTATTTATCTGTGAATCATGACTCCACAGTAAATTTGGGGGCTGGCTGAGACCCTCCAGTGTCCAAGTCACCTCCCCCTGCAAAAAAGTCACAATTCTATAAAGAGCACACCACACCCAAGAACAGACATCTCCCCGTGTTTCAATGTCCTGCTGCCAAATCAGGGTGTGATGCTAGCAGTCCTGTCAGCAGGGCCGCTTGAATTTACTTCAAATTTGGTTTCCAGCTGAGAAGGTGCTTCACATCTTGGGATTTGTGAGCAGCAATAAGGTCAGACATGGGTGAGGATACATTCTGGTGAGAGGTGAATGGGTTCACACACCTTCACCAGCAAAAAAAGTGAAGACAGATGACACAGAATGTGTTTCAAACTGCATCCCTGCATTCCTTTAATTGCACAAGTTCTCCACGCCATATTCCAGTGTTCAGGTGGGAGTACTCTAAGGTGCAGGAAACATTTGGAGTGTAAACTGGGGCCATCCTGGCAAACTCCCGATTTGTGGGCTTTCATATCTGGAGACAAATGGGAGTGGGATGGATTGATGTTGGGTGGGATGTGGCCTCCACACTTGCCTTTTATTTCTTGACTTTTATGTTCCTCATTGGTCTATGGTTTTCTGTGTCTGGCTCCATGTCTTCCAAACTAAACATTTCCCAGTTTAGTTTTGGAGGAAAACCCACACGGGAATGCTTTACGTGAGTGTTTTCTTCTAAATACTGTTGCCTTTAAATGGCTGGGAAGCTGTGATATTTTAAAAAGCATAAATTCCCATTACAGTCACCAAGAAGGAAACTCTTGTTCTTTTAGTTCTATCAGAGGGCTGCTTGTTACCTGTAGGATGAGAAGTGGGTAGCCGTGTCTGGATTTACCTTGTAATCTTGGCTTTGTTCCACTTCATCTGCAAGTCCTTTCTCATTGTGGAGGCAGTCTTTCATTGGGATCTAGCTGAATGGAACTGCCTCTTGCCACAGATCTTTTGCTTGCCAGGGATTTCAGGGAGCAAAAGGAACATTGGGTAGGATGGCTGCACTCCATGTTGTGGATTGTGGTCTCATTGTGAGGGCTAAGGTGGTTTGCACTTTGCAGATACTTGAGTTTTCTGATAGGAATCTTTGAACATTGCTTGTACTCCAGCACAAGTCAGCTTGTTCTCTCAGGAAAGCCTTGATTTTTCTTTGCTTTCATGGGGGGTCCATATTGCCCCTCAACAGCACTAGGGGACACCCTTTTCAGGCTTGCAATCACCACATATGGCCACTGAGACAGTCTCAACCTCATCTGCACCTGTAAGAGACAAGTTTCAGGTATGAGAACAATATACATTGTACTTGCCTTTGTCGTGGTTTCTGCCTTTCTCAGAGTCCTTGAGTGGGCCAGGATGAAGGGAAGCATTGAGGTCAAGGGCTCTTCCATATTTCACTGAAACCCACCTCTGGAGTCCCAGCTATGATTCCATCATTTGAACACTCCACAACAGCTCAACAAACTACATTCTAATCCCCATGTGACCAGATTTTTGCACACAGCCTGTACCAGGAATGGAGAATGAAGAGCTGTTTGCAGTTACCACCTCACAGTCTCAAAATGCCTCCTTTTCCCGTGGGAAATGACCACAAAGATGGCCTAAAGGGGCCCTAATATCCACACTTTTACAGTTCCACAGATGGTTATTACAGCCAGCCTTTTTCCTGATACCAGGACGGCTCTTTCTGTACCATTTTCCCCTGCTTGGGCAGGATGACAGCTCTAACAGCTGACCACTGAGCCTACCTCACGAATGCGCATGCGCTAATCTCAGGGGACCAGGCCTGAACTGTGAGCTCTAGCTAGCATCAGAATAAATAACTTCTTTGCCTAGCGACAAGTTCCTGCGGCTTGGCAGAGAAGGAGACCTCCATGGAGGTGCATTGGCGTGGACTCTCGCCTGTCTTCTCTGTGGTATGGTTGAGATAGTCGGATGAACCCAAGAGAAGGGGGCAGACCTGAGTCAGCCTAAAGAAATGTCAAGCAAAGCCTCAGGAATAAACTGTGAAATCCTTAAGGATTCAAAAGTATCTGACAGCTGCCTCAGGCCTGCCTAGACCTTGAAGGGGTGAGTCTTTTTGAAACTTGCCCCACTGTGATTTCTAGGTAGAGCCCATCTGTGTTCTCTCCCCAGGGCTTCCATCTTCAAGGTGGGGTTTCCTGCAGAACCACACAACCTCAGAGGCTGCCGGGTTGTGCATTACTGTGGGAGTATTTCATGTGTTAGATGTCTGTGTATGTGTGACTTTGCCTGTGTGTGTGTATGTGTGTGTCTGTGTGTATGTGCCTGTAAGTGAAGTCAGCTTTAACTAATATGGCTAACGCACTGCAGCACTTGTTTTTTAAAGTCTGTTAACCTTTTCATGGCTTGTCTGTTTGGCTCTACTTCAGCTGCAGGTCTCCATGTTGTTTATTTTTCTGTGCATCATGAATCTGCCGTCAACTGGGAGGCTGGCTGAGAACCATCACAATCCAAATAAACTCCCGCTGAAAAAAAAAAAAAAAAAAAAAAAAAAAGACTCTTCTAGAAACGAGAGGAACACACCAAACCCCAAAACAGATATCTTCTATTTTTTATTGTCCTTCGGTCAACCCCAAAAACGACACTATCAGTTGTGTTTGCAAAACCCCTTGAATTTACCTTGAATTCAGTTCTCAGCTAAATAGGTGCTTAATGTTGTAAGGTGGCATTAAGCGCCTGTTCATCATCTTGGGATTTCATTGTGAAACAGAGAGTATGAGCAGCAATAGGTTAGATAGGGTTGAGGAATAAATCTGATGAGGGGTGGATGGGGTCCCGCACCTTTACTGTAAATTAGTTGAAAACAGATGACACAGAAGGTGCTACCAACGGCATCCCAGAATTTCCTTCATTGCACAAGCAGTGCACACCATGGCCTGGTGTTCAGGTGGGGATACTCCCTCATATAGGAAACATCTGGAGTGCAAACTGGAGCCATCTTGGCAAGCTTACGATTTGAGGGCTTTCATACCCAGAGCCAAATCAGAGTGTCATGGATTGATGCTTGATAGGATGTGGCTTCCACAATTGCCTCTTCTTTTTCTGTATTCCATGTTCCTCATCAGCCTAGGGCTTTCTGGGTCTGGCTCAACATCTTCTGTAATAAACATTTCCCAGTTCTCAGAGAATGACATTCAAGGGAATCCTATGCGTGAGTGTTTTCTTCTAAATGGAGTCACATTTTAATTACTGGGTAACTGTTACAGTTTTAAGATTGTAAATTTCCACTACAGCTGCCAACAAGGGAACTCTTGTTGCCCCAGTTCTATCAGAGGGCTGCATGATTCCTGTAAGATGAGAAGCAGACATCTCTGTTTGGCTTTTGCTTCTTACTCTGGGATCTGTTTCATTTCATCTTCACATCTTTCTCACTGTGAGAACACTGTTCCACCTTGGACTTGCATTTGTTGTGGTTCATGCTTTTCCCAGAGAGCCCCTGTGTGGCCCAGAATGAAGGGAGGCAGTGAAGTCAAGGACTCATCCATACTTTGCTGATACCTGCCTCTCATCTCAGGTATGATTATATAATTCAAAGACCCCACAACAACTCACCAGAGTATATTCCAGTCCCGATGGGACCTGATTCTTGCACGCAGCCTCTTTTGGGAATGAAGTCAGAAGAGACGTTTTCAACAACTACCTTATAGTCTCCAAATGTCTCTTCCTTCAGTGGTATCTGACCACAGAGACAGTTTGAAGTGGCCCTAAGGTTGACACTTTTAGAGTCCTACAGTTGGTTATCACAGGCAGATTTGTTCCTGATATGAGGCCAGCTGTACCTGTACTATTTTCTTCTGCTTAGACAGGATGACAGCTCTGACAATCAGCGCCCAAGCCTAGCTTGGGAATGCACATGTGCTAATCTCAGGGTACCTGGGACCATCTTGTCAAACTCCAGATTTGAGGGCTTTTATATCTGGTGCCAAATGGGAGTGGGTTGTATTGTTGCTGAGTGGGATGTGGCCTCCATACTTGCCTCTTCCTTTTTCTGACTTCTATGTTTCTCATCAGCATAAGGTTTCCTGGGTCTGGTTCTACACCTTCAACACTAAATATTTCCCAGTTCACAGAAGACAAACCTCATGGGAATCCATTGTGTGAATGTTTTCTTCTGAACACTATCACGTTATAGTTACTAGGCAGGAGTAATACTTCTAAAACCATAAATTCCCATTGCAGTCACCAATAAGGAAACTCTTTTTCTACCACTTCTATCAAATGTTTGCATGATTCCTCTAGCATGAGAATCAGGCAGCCATTTCTGGCTTTTGACTGGTAATCAAGGCTCTGTTTCATTTTATTTATACATTCTTTCTTATTTTGAAGGGGGTCTTTCACTGGACTGTTTCTGGATGGGAGTGCCTGTTGCCACATATCTTTTGGCTGCCTGGGATTTCAGGGAGCAAAATAGAATTTGGAGTGGCTGGTTGCATTTCAGCTTGTGGGTCGCAGTCTCTTTGTTGTGTTTGAGGCTGTTGGCACTTTGCAGGAGGCTTTTGTGTCCTGTGACAGGAATCTATAAATGTTTCATGGGCACCAGAATAAGTTAGCTCGTTCTCTAGGCGAGCCTTGATTTTTCTTTGCTTTCACTTTGGGTACACAGTGTCCCTCAACAGCAATATTGGAAGTCCTTTTTAGGTCTGCAATCACCACAGATGGCCTCTGAGACAGTGTATCAACATCATCAGCACCCATTAGGGGCCAGTTCCGGATGTGAGAACACTGCTCTACCTTGGACTTCCTTTTTTCATGGTTCTTCCCTTTCCCAAAGAGCCCCTGCAAGGTGTAGGATGAAAACAGTCAGTAAAGTCAAGAACCCAGCCATCTTTCACTGACACCCACCTCTGGTTTCTCAGGTATTATTCCCCTACTCAATGGACCCTCTACAACTCGACAGACTATATTCCAATACCCATGGGACCCAACTCTTGCACATAACCTCTTTCAGGAGTAGATTTTGAAGAACAGTTTTCAGCAACCTCCTCGCAGTCTCAAAACACCTCCTCTTGCAGTCGGACCCAACCACGGAGATGACCCAAAGAAGCCCTAAGGTCCAGAATTTTATGTTCCTACAGTGAATTGTTGCAGACAGCCTTTTTCTGATGCCAGACTGGCTCTGCCTGTACCGTTTTTCTCCACTTTGACAGGTTGACAGATCTGAGAGTTGGGTGCCAGAACCTGCTTGTGAATGCACATGTGCTAGTTTCAAGGAACAAGGCCTGAGCTGTGAGCTCTGCCTAGCTTCAGAATGAATGCTACCATTGGCTAGTGACAAGTCCTTGCAGTTTCGTGGTAAAAGAGAACTCCGTGAAGGTGCGTCAGCGGTGGACTCTCACCTGTCTTCTCTATGGAATCCCCAGGATAGTCCCATGATCCTAGAAGAGGGCAGACATGAGCTGTCCTGAAGAAATGTGAAGCAGAGCCCCAGGAATAAACTGTGAATTTCCTAAGGATCTAAAAGATCTGCAAGATGCCTCGGGTCTGCCTAAACATTGTAAGGGTCGGTATTTTTAAAACTTGATCCATGGTGACTTGTAGGTAAAGCCCTCCACTGTTCCTAGGAGTTGCTCCCTCCCAGGTGTGTGTGACTTCCTGCATAACCACGCAGCCTCAGAATCTGCCAGGCTGTGTGCTTCTGTGGAAGTGTTGTGAGTGTTGGATGTCTGCATGTTTGTGTGGCTTTGTGTGTGGGGTGGGTGGGTATATGCCTATAAGTGGAGTCTGAATAAAGAAATGTGGCTACCACAATTCAGCACATTTTTTTTGAGTCTCTCAACTTTTTGATGCTCTGTGTGTGTGGTTCTGCTTGGGCAGTGGGGCTCCGTGCTATTTGCTTTTCTTTGGATCATGAATTCACAGTGAATTGGCACTCTGGCCGAGACCCACTGGGGTCTAAATCATCTCCCACTGCAAAAAACAAACAAACAAACAAAAAACACTCTTCTAGAAAGAAGACCACACCACACCAAAGAATAGATATCTCCCAGTGTTTCATAGCCTTCCAGCCAAAAGAGGGAGAGAACTAGCAGTACTCTCTGCAGGGCCCTTTGTATTTACTTTCATTTTGGTTTCCATGCAAGCAGGTGCTTCAAGTTAAGAGGGGGCATTCCTCCATCACCTTGGGTTTTCATTCTGGGACAGAGAATATAAGCAGCAATAAGGTCAGATAGCGGTGAGGACACAATCTGTTGAGGTGTGGATGAAGTCCTGCACCTTCAAATGCAAAAAAGAGGAAATAAAATGACACAGAAGGTGCTTCCAATATCTTCCCCCATTTGTTTTAATTGCACAAGCAGTGCACACCATGGCCTGGTGTTCAGGTGGGAGTACTCCAAAAGTGCAGGGAACATGTGGAGTGCAAACTGGGGCCATTTTAGCAACCTCCCAGTTTGAGGGCTTTCATACCTGGATCCAAATGGGATTGTGATGGATTGATGCTGGGTAGGATGAGGCCTCATCTCTTGCCCCTTCTTTCCCTGACTTTCATGTTCCTTGTCTGCCTAGGGTTTCCTGGGTCTGACTTAACATCTTCCACACTAAACCTTTCCCTTTGTGTGAGTGTTTTCTTCTAGATAGTGTGATGTTTCAATGACTGCTCAGCTGTGATTCTTTTAAAAGCGTAAATTCTCTTTACAGCTGCCAACAAGGAAACTGTTATTCTCCAACTTCAATCGAGGGCTGCAAGATTCCTGTAGGTTGAGAAGCAGGTAGCCATGTCTGGATTTGCCTGGTATTCTTGGATCTGATCCACTTAATCTACACATCATTTCTCACTGTGGAGGGTGTCTTTCATTGGGCTCTTGCTTAATGGAACTGCCCCTCCTCAAAGATCTTTTGGCTGTCAAAGTTTTCAGGGAGCAAAGGTACTTTGGGTAGGATGGCAGCATTCCAGGTTGTGGGTCATGGTCTCATTGTGGGGGCTGAGGTTTTTTGCACTTGGCAGGAAGCTTTTGGGTCCTCTAACATTAATACTTGAACATTGCTGGGACTCCAGAACATGTCAGCTCATTCTCTCAAGTGAGCCATGACTTGACTTTGCTTTTATTGTGGGTACGCATTTCCCCTCAATGTCATTACTAAGCACACTTTTCAGGCTTCCAGTTGCCACAGTCGAACTCTGTGACACGTCTCAACCTCATCTGAACCCAAGAAATGCCAGTTCAATGTGGGAGAACACTGATCCACCTTGAACTTGCTTTTGTCATGATTACTGAATTCCCAGAGAGCCCCATGTGAAGCCAAGGATTAAGGGAGGCAGTGAGCACAACAGCCTGGCTATCTTTCATGGGCACCTGCCTCTGGGGTCTCAGGTATGTTTCTATCACCCAAAGATGTATCAACAACTCACCAGACTATATTCTCATACCCATAGGATTGATTTTTGCACACAGCCTGTTTCAGGAAGGGAAGCCTGAAGAGAAGTTTCTAGCAACTGCCTCACAGTCTCATAAATTCTCCTCCTCCAGCAAGACCCTACCACGGTGACATCCCAAAGGTGCCCTAAGCTTGAGACTTTCAGGATCCTGCAGTGGGTTATCACAGGCAGTCATTTTAATGGTATCAGGCTGGCTCTGTGGTTACCATTTTTCTCTGCTTTTGCTAACTGACAGCTCTGACAGCTAGGTACCTGAGCCTGCCTTGTCAATGTGCATGTACTAACCTCAGGGCACCAGGCATGAGCTATGAGCTCTGGATAGCGTCACAATGAATGCCACCATTGCCTAGCAACAAGTCCTTGAAGCTTGGAGAGAAGGAGACCTTCATGGAAGTGCATCAGCCATGGACTCTCTCCTGTCTTTGTTGGATCCATGGGAGAATCCAATGATCCCAGGATAGAGCAGACTCGAACCATCTGGAAGAAATGTAAAGCAGAACCCCAGGAATAAACCACACATCCATAAGTATCCAAAAGGATCTGCAGGATTCTTCAGGCCTGCCTATATTTTGTAAGGGTGAGTCTTTTTGAAACTTGCCACAGAGTGATTTTTTTGGTACAACCTTCCTGTGTTTCCTGAAGTTGTTCTCTCCCAGGTGGGGTTTCCTTCAGAACCATGCAGCCTCAGAAGCTGCCAGGCTGTGTGATTCTGTGGGAACATTGCATGTGTTGGATGTCTGCCTCTGTGTGTGGCTTCATGTGTGTGTGTGTATTTTTGTGTTTGTGCCTATAAGTGGAGCCTGCTTAAAGAAATATGGCTAATGAATTGCAGCGCTTCTTTTTTTCTGAGTCTCTTAACTTTCGGTGGCCTGTCTGGCTCTGCTTGGACTGTGGGACTCTGTGTTCTTTATTTTTCTATACATCATGAATCTGCAGTCAATTGGGAGGCTGGCTGAGAACGGATACCATCCTAATCACCTCCCATGCAATCAATCAATCAATCAATCAATCAATCCACACTTTTAGAAACAAGAGGAGCACACCACACATAAAAACAGACATATCCAGGTGTTCTATTGTCCTGCAGCCAACCCAGGAAGATACACCAGCGGTTATGTTTGCAGGGCCCCTTACATTTACCTTGAATTCAATTCCCAGCAGAGTTTGTGCTTCACATCATAAGGGGACACTCCTCTCTAGTCTTGGTATTTCATTCTTGGACAGAGAGTTGAAAAAGAAATAAAGTCAGATATAGGTGAGGATATAATCTGGTGAGGGGTGGATGCTGTCCCACACCTTCACCTGCAAAAAAGTTGAAGACAGATGACACAGAAGGTACTGCCAACACCATGCCCCCATTTCATTTATTTACAAGCAGTCCACACCATGGTCTGGTGTTCAGGTGACAGTAATCCAACATGCAAGGAACATTTGGAGTGCAAAGTGGGCCATCCTGGCAAGCTCCTGATTTGAGGGCTTACATACCTAGAGCCAAATGGGAGTGGGGTGGATTAATGCTTGATAAAATGTGACCTCCACAATTGTCTCTTCTTTTCCTGAATTCCATATTCCCCACCAGCCTAGGGTTGCCTGGGTCTAGCTCAATGTCTTCTGCACTAAACATTTCCCACTTCAAGGAGAACGACCCTCATAGGAATCTTTTGCTTGACAGCTCTCTCTTCTAAACACTGTCACACTTTAATTACTAGGTAGCTGTGGTAGTTTTAATATTGTAAATTCTCTTTACAGCTGCCAACAAGGAAAGTCTTTTCTCACAATTCTATGGGAAGACTGCATGCTTCCTGTAGGGTGAGAAGCAGGCAGCCATGTCTGGTTTTTGCCTCTTAATATAGTGTCTGTTTTATTTGATCTTTACATCTTTTTCACTGTGGAGGGGGTCTTTCATTGGGTTGTTGCTGGCTGGGTCTGCTTATCACCACAAATATCTTGGTTGCCAGGGATTTCTGAATGCAAAAGGGACTTCTTGTAGGCTGTCTGCACTCCCGGTTATGGGTTGTCTTATTGTGGGAACTGAGGCTGTTAGCACTTTGTGGAAGAAGTATAGGTTTTCTGAAGGGAATCTTTGAAGCTTGCTTGGACTCTAGCTCAAGTGAGCTTCTTTTCTAAGGCGTGCATGTTTTCTCCTAGCTTCCAGGGGTGTCCACATTGTCCCTCAACAGCATTATTGGGCACACTTCTCAGGCTTGCAAATGACACAGTCAGTCTCAGTGACACTATCTCAACCTCATCTGCACCTATGAGAGGACAGTTTGAGATATGAGAACACTGAGCCACTATCGACTTGCACTTGTCAGGGTTTCTTGCCATTCCCTCTAAGGTCTAGGATGAAGAGAGGCACTAACGTAAAGGGTTCATCCATATTTTGCTGACAGCTACCTCTGGGGTCTCAGACATGATTTGATGAAAGATGCCACAACTCACCAAACTATATTCTATTAACCACAGGCCCTGAATCTTGCACACAGTTTCTTTCAGGAATGAAATCAGAAGAGTAGTTTTCAACATCCACCTGAAAGTCTCAAAGTGCCTCTTCCTCCAGCAGGACCCAACCACAGAGACAGCCCAAAGAGGCCCTAAGGTCGACAATTTTAATGACCCAAAGTTGGTTATGGCAGTCAGTTTTTTCCTGATTACAAGGCCAGTTCTGCATGTTCCATTTTCTTCTGGTTAAGCAGGAGCACAGCTCTGACTGCCGGGCACCTAAGCCTGCCTTGTGAATATGCACATGTTAGTCTCAGGGCAGCAGACCTGAGCTTTGAGCTCTGGCTAGGATCACAACGAACAACCCCTTTGCCTAGTGAGAAGTCCTTGTGGTTTGGTAGAGAAGGAGAAATCCATGGAGGTGCATCAGCCATGGACTCTCACCTGTCTTCTCTGATTTATGCTTGGGATAGTCCTGTGATCCAAGCAGAGCCCTGTTTTAATGAGTGGGAAGCTCTGATATATTTAAAACTGTAAATTCCCATTACAGAATCCAAAAAGAAATCTCTTGTCCTCCAACTTCTATTGGAGGGATGCATGATTCCTGTAGGCTGAGAGGCAGACAGCCACGTCTGGCTTTTGTTTTTTTCATATAGCCTCAGTTTCATTTCATCTGCATGGCCTTCTTATTGTGGAGAGGCTGTTGCTGGATGGGATTGCCTTTTGCCACAGGTTATTTAGCTGTCAGGAATTTCAGAAAGCAAAAGGGATAGTGAGTAAGCTCACTGACCTCCAGGTTGTGCGTCATTGTCTTATGGTGGGGGCTGAAGTTATTGCACTTTGCAAGAGGTTTCTGTGTCCCTTGACACGAATCACTGAACATTGCTCAGACTCCAACACAAGGCAGCTCATTCTCTCAGGTGAGCACTGATTTTTCTTTGCTTTCATGGGCAATCTGCTGTGCCCCTCAACAGCACCACTGGACACCATTTTCAGGCTTGCCATAGACACAGGCTGCGTCCAAGGCACTGTCTCAACCTCATCTGCTACCAAGAGAGGCTAATGCAAAGTGTGATAACACTTCACATTGGATTTGCCTTTGTAGTATTCGTACCTTTCCCAGAGATCCCTGTGAGGCCCAGGAGGAAGGGAGGCAGTGAGGTCAAGAGCCTGGCCATCTTCCACTGACACCACCATCTAGGGTCTCAGGTATGATTTTATCACCCAAAAAGCCCTCAACAACACCCCAGACTATGTTACAATCCCCATGGGACCCAATTCTTGCACACAGCCACTTGCGGAAATGTGGTCAGAAGAGCAGTTTCCAGCGACCACCCCACAGTCTTGAAATGCCTTCTTATCCAGTGGAATCTGACTGTGGAAACAGCCCGAAGGGGCCCTGAGGTTGAGACTTTGAAAGTCCTGCAGTGGGTTTTCACAGGCAACATTTTCCCTGATACCAGACCGGCCATGCCTGTACCATTTTTCTCTGCTTAATCAGGCTGAGAGCTCTGACAGGCCAGTGCCCGAGTCTTCCTTATGAATGTGCATGCCCTGGTCTCTGGGTCCCAGACCTGATTGTGAACTCTGACTAGAGTCACAATGAATGTGACCATTGCCTAGTGACAAGTCCCTGCGGCTTGGCAGAGAAGGAGACCTCTGTAGAGGTTGGTTGGCAGTAGACTCTCACCTGTCTTCTCTGTTTGATCCACAGGATTGTCTCATGATCCTAGGACAGGGCAGACATGGGCCAGCCTGAAGAAATATCAAGCAGAGTACCAGGAATAAACCTCAAAATCTCTAACCATCCAGAACAATCTGCAGGATTCCTCAGGCCTGCCTAGATGTTGTAGGGGTGTTTTTTGAAATTTGCCCCACTGTGATCTCTAGGTACAGCCTGTTTGTGTTACTAGGGGTTGCATTTATTCCCAGGTGGAGATTTCTGCAGAATCATGCAGCCTCAGGAGCTGCTGAGGTCTGTGTTTCTGTTGATGTGTTGTGAATGTTTGATGTCTGCTTGCATGTATGTGATTGTGTTTGTGTGTGTTTGCCTGTAAGTGGGGTCTGCTTGAAGAAATGTGGCTAATCCACGTCAAAACTTCTCTTTCTTTGAATCTTTCAACCTTTTGATGGCCTGTCTGTGTGGCTCTGTTTTGGTAGTGGGGCTCCATGTTCTTTATTTTTTGGTGGTTCTTAAATCTGCAGTGAATTTGGAGGCAGACTGAGAACTGCAGGTGACCAAATAACCTCCCACTACAAAATAGCCCCACTTCTAAAAAGAAGAGGAGCACACCACACCAAAAAACAAACATCTCCCAGTGTTTAATTGTCCTGTGGCCAACCATGAAAGAAGCATTAGCAGTCCTGTCTTAAAGACCTTTTTAATTTACCTCAAATCAGTCCCCAGCCTAGCAGGTGCTTCAAATCGTGAGTAGGCACTACTCTTGAGATTTAGTCCTGAAGCATCAAGTTTGTGAAGCAAAAAGGTCACCCAAAGAGTCTCCCAACCTCTTGGTGGCCAGTCTGTTCTACTCTGCTGTGGCTGCGGGGCTCCATGGTATTTATTTTTCTGTGGATGATGAAATTTCTGTGAACTGGGAAGCAGGAAGAGACACACCAGTGTCCAAATCATTTTCTCCTGCAAAAAAACCATTATTTTAGGAAGAAGAGGAGCACACCATATCAAAAAACAGACATCTCCCAGTGTTTTCCTATCTTTCAGCTAACCCAGGGAGAGAAGCTAACAGTAGTGTCCACAGGGCCCCTTGAATTTACCTTGAATTTGATTCATAGCTGAACAGGTGCTTCAAGTCATGAGGGCACACTACTAAATCATCTTGGAATTTCATCTCAGGTCGTAGAGTGTGAAAAACAGTAAAATCAGATAGGAGTGAGAATACAATCTTTTGGGGGATGGATGGAGTCATGCAACTTGACCTGTAAAAAAACAAAAAACAAACAAAAACAAAAACAAACAAACAAACAACACAGACAGATGATGCAGAAGGTGTTTCCAAATACATCCCCACATTTCCTCAATTGCACAAGCTGTCGACTTTATGGCCCAGTGTTCAGATGGGAGTACTCCAATGTGCAAGGAACATTTGGAGTGTAAATTGGGGCCATCCTGGCAAACTCCTGATATGAGCTCTTTTATACCAGGAACCAAATGTGAGTTGAATGAACTGATGCTGGTTGGGATGTGGCCTCCACACTTGCCTCTTCTATTTCTGACTTCCGTTTTCCTCCTTGGCCTAGGGTTTCCTAGGCATGGCTCAAAGACTTCCAAACAAAACGTTCTCCACTTCAGGAAGATTCTACCACCAAGAGAACCCTCAACAACACATCAGACTATTTCAATCCCCATGGGACACGATTCTTGTACACAGCCTCTTATGGGAATGGAATTAGAAAAGCAGGTTCCAGTGATCATCTTACAGTCCCGAAACACCTCCTCTTACAGTGGGATCTGACCATGGAGACAGCCCAAAAAGTCCCTGAGGTTGAGAATTTTAGGGTACCACAGTGGGTTTTCATAAGTAGCATTTTTCCTATCAGGTCGGCTCTGCCTGTACAATTTTTCTCTGCTTAAGCAGGCAGACAACTCTGAGAGCTTGGCGAGTGAGCCTGCATTACAAATGCGCGTATGCTAGTCTCAGGGCACCGGGCCTGATTGTGGGCTCTGGCTAAATGTTACTGTTCCCCAGCAACAAGTTCCTGCAGCTTGGTGGAGAAGGAGACCTCTGTGGAGGTGGGTCGGTGATGGACTCTTGCTTGTCTTCTCTGTGGGATCCAAGGGAGAGTTTTAAGACTTTAGGAGTGGGCAGTTGTGAGCCAGGCTGAAGAAACATCAAGCACAGCTCTACAAATAAACTACAAAATCCCTAATGATCCAAAGGGATCTGCAGGATTCCTCAGGGTTGCCTAGATGTTGTAGGGCTGAGTTTTTAAATTTTGTTTTGTTTTGTTTTGTTTTTTAATTTGCCCCACTGTGATTTTTGCTACAGCTTGGCTGTTTTCCCCCAGGATGCCATATCCCAGTTGGGGCTTCCCATAGAACCATTGAGCCTCAGGAGCTTCTGGGCTGTGTTTCTGTTGGAGTGTTGTGTGCATTGGATGTCTTTGTGTGTGTGTGTGTTATTGTGTGTGTGTCTATGTGTGTGTGTGCATTTGTGTCTGAAAGTGGAGTCTGCTTAACAGAGTGTGCCTACCACAGCTCAGCACTTCTTTTCTTTTGAGTCTCCAAATGTTTTGTTGGCCTGTCTGCATCATTCTCCTTGGGATGCAGGGCATATTGTTATTTATTTTTCTGTGGATTATGAATCCTCAGTGAATTCACAGGTGGGCTAAGACCTGCAAGTGTCCAAATCACCTCCCCCAAAAGAAAAAAAAAAGGCCACTCATCTAGAAAGAAGAGAAGAGAAGGACACTACACCAAAAAAACAGACATCCCCCAATGTTTCATTGTTTTGCAGCCAACTCTGGGAGAGACACTAGCAGTCTTGTCCACAGGGCTCCTTGAGTTTACCTCGAATTCACTACTCAACTGATCAGTGCTTCATGTCATGAGGGGGCATGCCTCCATCATCTTGAAATTTCATTCTGGAATATAGAGGGTGAGCAGGAATAAGGTAAGATAGGAGTGATGATACAATCTCGTTAAAGGTGGATGGGGTCCATCAGCTTTGCTTGCAAATAAAATGAAGGCAGATGACACAGAATGTGCTTCCAACTAAATTCCTACATTCCATTAAGTACACAAGCAGTCCACATGATGGCTTCGTGTTCAGGTGGGGGTACTCCAATGTACAAAAAATATTTGGAGTGCAAATTAATGCCATCCTGACAAACTCCCGATTACAGGGATTTCATGCACGGAACCAAATTGGAGCGGAATGGATTTATAGTGGGTTAGATGTGGCCACTACACTTGCCTCTTCTTTTTCTGACTCCCATGTTCCTCGTCGACCTAGTGTTTCCTGGGTCTGGATCAATGACCACCACAGTAAATGTTTCCCAGTTTATGGAGACTGACCTTCATGGGAATCCATTGTGTGACTGTTTCCTTGCAAACATTGTCACGTTTTAATCAGTGGACAGCTTTTCAGTTGCAGTTGCCAACAAGGAAACTTATTCTCCCACTTCTTTTGGAGGACTGCATAATTCTTGGAGGTAAGAAGCAGGCAGTTGTGTGTGGCTTTTGCCTGGTAATTTAGCCTCTGTGTCATTTCATTTACATGACCTTCTCATTGTAGAGGGACTCTTTCATTGGGCTGCTGCTGGATGGGACTGCCTCTTGTCACAGATTATTTAGCTGCCAGGGATTCAGAGAGCAAAAAGGGCTATAGGTAGGCTGCCTGCCCTCCATATTTTGGTCATGATCCCATTGTAGAGGCTGAGTTTGTTTGCATTTTGCAGGAGGCTTTTGGGTCCTCTGACAGGAATCATTAAACCTTGCTTCCACTCCAGAACAAGACAGCTCCTTTTCTCAGGTGAGCCTTGACCCTTGAATTTATGTATGTATGTACGTACGTATGTATGTATGTATGTATTTACTTTTATGGGGAATCCAATGTGCCCCTCAATAGCACTACTGGAAACTCTATTCAGGCTTGCCATCACCACACACAGCCACTGAGACACTGTCTCAACCTTATCTGCACACATGAAAAGCCAGACTGAGGTGTGAAAACAGTGCTCCACCTTTGAGTTGTGTTTGTCATGGTTCCTGCCTTTCCCAGAGAGCCCTTGTGAGGCTGAGAATGAAGGGAGGCAATAAAGTCAACAGCCAGTTCATCATTCACTGACACCCACCTCTGGCATCTCAGGTATGATTCTATCACCCAAAACACCCTCAACAACACACCAGACTATTTTCCAATCCTCATGTGACCCAATCCTTACACACAGTCTCTTTTGGAAATGGAGTCAGAAAAGCAGTTTCCAGTGACCACCTCACAGTTCAAGCAATGTTCAATGATTCCTGTCAGAGAAACCAATGCCTCCTGCAAAATGCAAACAACCTCAGCCCCTACAAAGAGATAACAACCCGCAACCTGTAACACAGATAACCTACATAAAGTCCCTCTTGCTTCTTGAAATCCCTGGCAGTTAAAAGATCTGGGGTGAGATTTAGTGCAATGCAGCAACAACCCAATAATAGGCCCCTCTACAGTGAGAAAGGACATGCAGATGAATTGAAACAGAGGCTAGATTATTAGGCAATGCCAGACACAGATGGCTGCTTCTCATCCTAGAGGAATCATGCAGCCTGAAAGAAGTTGAAGAGTACATTTCCTTGTTGGCAGCCATAACATATATTTATGATCTTAAAAGTATCAAAGCTGCCCTGCCATAAATACATGACAGTGTTTAGAAGGAAACACTCTTGCAATGGGTTTCCATGAGGGTCATCCTCCATGAACTGGGAAACCTGTATTGTGGGAGAAGTTCAGATAGACCCAGGAAACACTAGGCTAAGGGGGAAAATGGAAGTCACAAGAAGATGAAAGAAGTGTAAAAGCCACATTCCACCCAACATCAATCCATCACACTCCCATATAACTTTTGGTAAGATAGCCCTCAAATGGACAGTTTGCCATGATGGCCAAAGTATGCACTCCAAATGTTCCCTGCACATTGAAGTACTCCCACCTGAACTCTGGACTATGTTGAGGACAGCATGCACAGGGATCCTGTGGGAAGCAGCAAATGCAGGGATGCTGTTGGAAGAACGTTCTGTGCCATCAGTTTTTCATTATTTTGGCAGGTGAAAGGGTGGATCCGCATCCAACATTCACCAGATTGAATCCTCACCATATCTGACTTTATTTATGTTCACACTGTCCAAGAATGAAATCCCAAGACAAGGGCAAAGTGTCCCTCACAACATGAAACACTTGCTGAACTTTGAACCAAATTCTAGGTAAATTTAAGGTGCTCTTCTGTCAGAACAGCTAGTGTATATTTCTGGACTGGCTGCAGGAAAATGAAACAGTGGGATATATCTATTCTTGGGTTAAGTGTGCTCCTCTTCTT
The DNA here is from genome assembly GCF_024542745.1 of Macaca thibetana thibetana. NCBI lineage: Eukaryota > Metazoa > Chordata > Mammalia > Primates > Cercopithecidae > Macaca > Macaca thibetana. The sequence goes on along the minus strand of NC_065599.1, from coordinate 1,326,784 downwards.
TCTAGAAGAATGGCTTTTGTGTGTGTGTGTCTGTGTGTGTGTGCGCGCGCGCGCGTGCGTGTGTGTGTCAGTGTAGGGGATGTGGACCACAGTGGGTCACAGCCAGCCTCCCAAATAACAGAAAATTCTTAATCTACAAAAAAGATAAAGAACATGGAGCCCCATAGCACCAGGATAGCCACAGAAACAGGCCACCAAAAGATTGGGAGACTAAAAAAAAAAAAATGCACTGCAGTACATTAGCCTAATTCATTTAAGTAGACTCCACTTAAATGCACACATGCACACGCACACATACACAAAACACACAAAGCCACGACATTCCAACAGAAGCTACAGCCCTGCATGTTTTGAAGCTCTGTGGTTCTACAGGAAGCCCCACCTGTGAGTGGACAACCCCAGGTAATACAGGCAGACTGCACCTAGAAATCACAGCAGGGTGTTTAAAAAGGACTCACCCCTACCATGTCTAGGTAGGACTGAGTCATCCTGCAGATTCTTTTGGATCCTTAGGGATTTTGTGGATTATTCCTGAGGCTTTGCTTGACCTTTATTCATGATGGCTAATGTCTGCCCTCTTTTAGGATAATGGGACTTTTCTGTGGATCTCACAGAGAAGACAGGTGAGAGTCCACTACTGATGCACCACCAAGGAGGTCTTCTTCTCTTCCAAGGCACAGGGACTTGTTTCTAGGAAACCGGTGTCATTCACTGTGATACCTGGCAGAGCTCACAGGTCTTGCCTCATGCCATGAGACTAGTGTATTTGCATTTGTGTTGCAGGCTCAGGGCACCAACTATCACAGCTGTTAGCGTGTCTAAGCAGAGGAAAAGGTACTGGCAGAGCTGTCTTGGTGTCAGGAAAACGGCTGCCTGAGATAACCACTCAGAGACCCTAAAATTCTCCACCTTAGATCTTCTTCAGGCCATCTCCTTTTTCAGGTTTCACTGGAGGAGGAGGTGTTTTGAGACTGTGACCTAGTTGCTGGAAACTGCACTTCTGACTCCATTTCCTCAAGAGGCTGTGTGCAGGAATCGGGTCCCACTGGGATTGGAATATAGTTTGGTGTGTTGCTGAGGGGTCTCTGGGTGATGTAATAATGACTGAGGCCCCAGAAGTGGGAGCTAATGAAAGACGACTGTGCCCTGGCCTCACTGCCTCCCTTTATCCAGGTCTCACAGCTGCTGTCTGAGAAAGATAGGAACCACAACAAAGGGAAGCTCATGGTTGAGCAGTGTTCTCACACGTCGAACTGGCCCCTCATGGGTGCAGATGAGGTTGAGACGGTGTCTCAGAGTCCATCTGTGGTGACTGTAAGCCTGACAATTGTGTGCAGTAATGCTGTTTAGGATCAATATGTGCGCCCCATGAAAGCAAAGAAAAATCAAGGCTAACCTGAGAGAACCAGCTGCTTTATGCTGGAGTCCAAGCAATATTGAAGGACTTCTTTCAGAGGACCTGAATCCTCCTGCGAATTGCAAGCATCAGTCCCCAAAACAAGAACACGACCCACAACCTGCAGTGCAGCCAGCCTACCCTAACTCTCTTTTGCTCCCTGAAATCCCTGTTAATTAAAAGATGTGTGGAGAGAAGTAGTCCCATCAAACAACAGCCCAGTGAAACACCCCTCCACAATGAGAAAGGACGTGCAGGTGCAATGAAACAGAGCATAGATTACCAGGAAAACACCAGACACTGTCTGCTTTCATACTACAGGAATCATGCAGACCTCTGATAAAAATGGGAGGAAACACAAAAAAACGGTTTCTTGGTGGCTGTAGTGGGAATTTACAGTTTAAAAATATCACAGCTGCCCAGCATTTAAAAAGTGACAGTGTTTGGAAGTGAACAGTCACACAATGGATTCCCATGAGGATCATCCTCTGTGAACTTTAAATGTTTAGTGTGGAAGAGTTTGAGCCATACGCAGGACAAGGATCATGAAAGTCAGGAAAAGAAGAGGCAATGTGGAGGACACATGCCACCCAGCGACTATTCATCTCACTTTTATTTGGCTCTGGGTATTCAAGCCCTCAAATCGGTAGTTTGTCGTGATTGGCCCCAATTTGCACTTCAAATGTTCCATACACGTTGGAGTACTCTCACCTGAACACCGGGCCATGGTGTGAACTGCTTGCAATATCAAAATTATGTGGGGATAAGTACCTTCTGTGTCATCTGTCTTCACCATTTTTCATGTGAAGGTGCAGGACTGTATCCACACCTCACCAGATTGTATCCTCACCTCTCTCTGACCTATTTCTTCTCACACTCTCTGACTCACAGTGAAATTTCACAATGATGGAGGAGTGCCTCCTCATGAGGTGAAGCATCTGCTTGTGTGGGAACTAAATTAGAGGTAAATTTAAGGAGAAGATTGCTAGTGTCTCTTCCTGGGTTGGCCAAAAACAATGAAACACTGCAAAATGTCTTCTTTACTGTAGTGTGCTCATCTTTTTTCTAGAGGAGAGGCTTTTTTCTTTTTTTTCTTTTTTTCAGCAACAGAAGGTGATTTGGATGCCAGCAGGTCTCAGCCAGTCTCCTAATTCACTGCAGATTCATGATCCCCCGAAACATAAAAAACATGGAGCCTCACAGCCGAAGCAGAACTACCCAGACAGGCCACCAAATAGTTGGGTGACTCAAAAAATTTAAGTGCTGCAATTCGTGCAGTATGTTAGGCACATTTCTTTAAGCAGACTCCTCTTACAGGCACACATACACTCAAACACACACACTGCCACACATGCAGACATTTAACCCTGGCAACACTCCACTGGAAACACACAGCCTGGCAGCTTCTAAGGCTGCGTGATACTGCAGGAAGCCCTACCTGTTAGAGAGCAACCGTGGCGGGCTCTAATTAGAAATCACTGTGGGACAAGTTTCAAAAAGATTCACTCCTACAATGTCTAGGGAGGCCTGGGTCACCCTGCAGATCTTTTTATATCCTTAGGGATTTTGTGGTTTATTTCTGGGGCTGTAAATGATGTTTCTTCAGGTTGGCTCACATCTGCCCTCTCCTAGGATCATGTAACAAACCCGTGGATCCCACAGAGAAGATAAGTGAGAGTCCATCGCTGATGCACCTTCATGGACATTTTCTTCTCCACCAAGCTGCAAGGATCTGTCACTAATCAACGTTGTTATTAATTTTAATGCTACTCTAATTTGCAATCAGTCCTGGTGCTCTGAGACAAGCACATGCACATTCATGAGGCAGGCATACATACCTGGCTGTCAGAGTGGTCAGTGTGTCAAAGCAGATGAAAATGGTACAGGAAAAGGAGGTGTGCTATTAGGAAACAGGCTGCTTGCCAAAACTCACTATAGGACCCTAAAAGTCTCTACCTTAGGGCCTCTTCAGGCTGTCTCTGTGGTCGGATCATGCTGGAGGAGAAGGCATTTCGAGACCATAAGGTGGTTGCTGGAAACTGCTCTTTTGACTCCATTTGGGAAAGAGGCTGTGGGCAACAACTGGGTCCCATGGGGTTTGGAATATTGTCTGGTGTGTTTTTGAGGGTTGTTTGGGTGATAGAATCATACCTGATACCCCAGAGGTGGATGTCAGTGAAAGATGGCTTGACTCTGGACCTCATTGACTCCCATCATTCTGGGACTAGCATGGGCTCTCTGGGAAAGGCAGGATCCTTGACAAAGGCAAGTCCAAGGTGTATCAGTGTTCTCACACCTTGGGCAGGCCACTTACATGTGCACATGAAGTGGAGACATTGTCTCAGTGGCCATCTGTGGTGATGGCAGGTCTGAAATGGGTGTCCAGTAGCACTGTTGTGGGTCACTGTGGGTTCCCCATGAAAACAAAGAAAAATCAGGTCTAGCCTAAGAGAACAAGCTGCCTTGCCCTGGAGTTGAAACAATGTTCAATGATTCCTGTCAGATGACCCAAAAGCCTCCTGCAAGGTGCAAACAACCTCAGCCCTCACATTGAGACAATGACTCACAACCTGGAATGCAGAGTGTGTACCCAAAGTCCTTTTTCTTTTCCAAAATCTTTGGCAGCTAAGTAATCTGTGATGAAAGGCAGTCCCATCTAGCAAGAACTCAATGAAAGAGCCCCTCCACAATGAGATGGCTGTGCAGATGAAATGAAACAGAGGCTAGACTACCAGGCAAAAGCCAGACACACTTGCCTGTTTCTCATCCTACAGGAATCATGCAGCCCTCCAATGGAAGTTGGATAAAACGGGCTCACTTATTGGTGGCTGTAATGGGAATTTATGTTTTTAGCAGTGTCAAAGCTGTCCAGTCATTAAAACGTGACAGTTTAGAAGGAAACACTCAAACAATGGTTATTCTCCCTGAACTGGAAAACATTAAGTGTGGAAGTCATTGAGCCAGACCCAGGAAATTCTAGGCCGATGAGGAACATGGAAGTCAGCAAAAGAAGAGACAAATCTGGAGGCCACACAATACCCAGCCTCCATCCATTTCATCCCATGTGGCTCTGAGCATGAAAGCCCCCAAACTGTGAATTTGTCAGGATGATCCCAATTTGCACTCCAAATGTTTCTTGCCCATTGCAGAAGTCTAACCTGAACACTAGGCCATGATATGGACTGCTTGTGAAGTTGACAGAATGTAAGGATGGAGTTGGAAGCACTTTCTGTTTGGTCTGTCTTCATTTTTTTCAGGTGAAGTTGTGAGATCACATCCTCTCCTCACCAGATTATATTCTCACCCCATTTGATCATACTGTTGTTCTAATTCTATGTCCCAGGATGTAATGACGAGACGATGGAGGAGTGCCCCCTCATGACATGAAGCACCTGTTCAGTTCTTAACCAAATTCAAGGTATATTCAAGGGACCTTATAGACAGGAATGCTAATGTCTCTTCATAGTTTATCTACAGGACAGTGAAACCTGGGGAGATGTGTTTTTTTGGTATGGTGTGGTCCTCTTCTTCCTGAAATGGGGGACTTTTTTTTTTTTTTTTTTGCAGAGGGAGGTTGTTTGGACACCAGCAAATCTCAGCCCTCCTCCGAATTCAATGCAGATTCCTGATCCACAGATAAATAAGGAACACAGATCCCTGCAGCACAAGCAGAGCTACAAACAGAGACCACCAAAGGATTGGGATACTCAAAAAAAGAAGTGCTTAAATCTGTTACCCACATTTCTTTGAGCAGACTCTACTTACAGACTCACACAAACACACATACAAACAAACATACAATGCCACACACACACGCAGACATCTAACACTCACCTACACTGCAACAGAAACATGCAGCCTGCCAGCTCCTGAGGCTCTGGGTTCTGTAGAAAGGCCCACCTATGAGAGAAAAAACCCTAGGGAACACAGGTGGATTGTACCTAGAAATAACAGTGTTGGCAAGTTTTACAAAATCTTATCACTACATGTCTAGGCAAGCCTTAAGAATCCTGCAGACCATTTTGGATTCTTGGACATTTCTCAGTTTATTCCTGGGCCTCTTCTTGGCATTCCTTCATGCTCACTCACCTCTGTACTCTCCTAAAATCATGGGGATATCCCACGGATTCCACAAAGAAAACAGGGGAGAGTCCACCACAGATGCACTTTCACAAAGGTCTCCTTCTTTGCTAAGCCACAGGGATTTATCCCTAGGCAAGGGTAAAATTCACTGTGATGCTATTCAGAGATCACAGTCAGGCCCAGTGCCCTGAGACTAACACATGTGCAATCATAAGGCAGGCTTTAGCTCTTGGCTATCAGAACAGTCAGCCTGCCTAAGCAGAAGAAGCCAGCCTGCTATTGGAAAGAAGTCTGCCTATGAAAACCCAGTGCAGGACCCTAAACTTTGCCACCTCAGGGTTTCTTCGGGGTGTCTCCATTGTCAGTTCCCATGGGAGGAGCAGGCGTTTTGAGACTGTGACTTGATCACTGAAAGCTGGTCCTCTTCTGACTCAATTTCCAAAAGAGGTTGTGTGTAAGAATCACATTTTATGGGGATTGGAATATAGTCTGTAGTGGTGTTGAGGTTTCTCTGGGTGATAGAATCATAGCTGAGACCACAGAGGTGGGTATCCATGAAAGACAGCCAAGTTTTTCACCTCCTTTCCTACTGGGCGTCACAGCAGCTCTCTGGGAAAACCAGTATCTGTGAGAAAGGCAAGTCCAAGGTGGAGCAGCTTTCCCACATCTCTAACTGGACTCTCACCAGTGTAGATTAGATTGAGACAGAGTCTTAGAAGCTCTTTGTGGCCATTGCAAACCTCAAAAAGTGTTCAGTAATGCTGTTGAGGGGCAATGTGGATCTCCCATGAAAGAAAAGAACAACCAAGGCTCACCTAAGAGAATAAACTGAATTATGCTGCAGTCCAAGCAACATTCAAAGATTCCTGTCAGAATATCCAAAAGACTCCTGCAAATGCAAAAAACATCAGCTGCCACACAAGACCACGACCCACACCCTGGAGTGCAGCCATCCTACCTGAAGTCCCTTTTGCATCATGAAATCCCTGGCAGCAGAAAGATTTGTGGTAAGAGCCAGTACCATAAAGCCACAGCCCAGTGAAAGACCCCTCCACAATGAAAAAGGATGTCAAGATGAAATGGAATAGAGTCCAGAATGCCAGGCAAAAGTCAGACATGGCTGACTGCTTCTTATGCTACAGGAAACCTACATCTCTCTGATAGAAATAGGAAAACAAGAATTTAGATATCGGCAGCTGTAACTTGAATTCACAGTTTTACAAGTGTCACAGCTGCCAAGTAATTAAAACATGACAGTGTTAAGATAAAACTTTCACACAATGGATTCCCATGAGGTTCTCCTCCATGAAGAGGAAAATGTTTAGTGTGGAAGATGTTGAGCCAGACCCAGGAGAACTTAGGATGATGAGGAACATGGAAGTCAGGAAAAAAAGAGCAAGTGTAGAGATAACATTTCACCCAGCATAAATTGTTTCTACTCTCTTTTGCATCAGGATATGAAAGCCCTCATATTAGAAGTTTGCAGGACGGCTTCAGTTTGCACTGCAAATGTTCCCTGCGAGTTGGAGTACTCCCACCTGAACACCATGGTGTGGACTGCTTTCACAATTAAGGGAATGTGGGGATGCAGTTGGAAGAGGCATCTTTGTCATCTGTCCTCATTTTTTTTTTTTTTTTGCGCAGATGATTGGTAGGGACCCTGTCCATCCCTCACCAGATTGCATCCTCACCCCTATCTGACCATATTGCTGTTCACAGAGAGTGTCCCAGAATGAAAACCCAAGATGATGGAGGAGTGTCCGCTCGTGATGTGAAGCACCTGCTCAGCTGGGAACTGAATTTGAGGTAAATTAAAGACGCCTCTTGGACAGGATTTCTAGTATCTCTCCCTGGGTTGGCTGTAGGAGAATGAAACACTGGGAGATGTCTGTTTCTTGGTGTAGTATGCTCCTCTTCTTTCTAGAACAGTGCCTTTTTTGCAGTAGGAGGTGATTTGGATGGCAGTGGGGTCTTGGCCCGCCTCCCTATTCACTGCAGTTTCATGTTCCACAGAAAAAAATGAATAGGGAGCCCTGCAGCCCAAGCAGAGCCACATAAACAGGCCTCTAAAAGGTTGAGAAACTCAACAAGAAGTGCTGAAGTGCGTTATCCATACTCCTTTACGTGAACTCCACTTACAGGCATACACACACACACACACACACACACACACACACACAAAGACACAAAGACACGCAAACACAGACATCCAGAACTCACAAAACTTCCAGGGAGATATATAGCCCGGCATATTCTTAGGCTGTGTTGTTCTGCAGGAATCCCCACCTGGAAGAAACACAAGGTAACACAGGAGGGATGTACCTGGAAATCACAGTGGGGCAAGTTTCTTTTTTTTATTTTTTATTTTTTATTATTATTATACTTTAAGTTCTGGGGTACATATGGATAACGTGCAGGTTTGTTACATATGTATACTTGTGCCATGTTGGTGTGCTGCACCCATCAACTCATCAGCACCCATCAACTCATCCTTTACAACAGGTATAACTCCCAATGCAACCCCCCCCCCCTCCCCCCTCCCCATGATAGGCCCCGGTGTGTGACGTTCCCCTTCCTGAGTCCAAGTGATCTCATTGTTCAGTTCCCACCTATGAGTGAGAACATGCGGTGTTTGGTTTTCTGTTCTTGCGATAGCTTGCTGAGAATGATGGTTTCCAGCTGCATCCATGTCCCTACAAAGGACACAAACTCATCCTTTTTTATGGCTGCATAGTAGTCTATGGTGTATATGTGCCACATTTTCTTAATCCAGGCTGTCACTGATGGACATTTGGGTTGATTCCAAGTCTTTGCTATTGCGAATAGTGCCACAATAAACATACGTGTGCATGTGTCTTTGTAGCAGCATGATTTATAATCCTTTGGGTATATACCCAGTAATGGGATGGCTGTGTCATATGGTACATCTAGTTCTAGATCCTTGAGGAATCGCCATACTGTTTTCCATAATGGTTGAACTAGTTTACAATCCCACCAACAGTGTAAAAGTGTTCCTATTTCTCCACATCCTCTCCAGTCAAAAAGACTTACCTCTGCAATGTCTATGTAGGCCTGAATCATTTTACAGATCCTTTTGGACACTAGGAATTTCGTGGTTTATTCCTAGGACTCTGTTAGACATTTCTTTAGGCTGGCTCATGCGTGCTCTCTCCTAGAAGCTTGGAACTATTCTGTAGACCTCACAGAATAAACAGGTGAGAGTCCACCACTGACGTCCCTCTATAGAAGTCTCCTTCTCCATCAAGCCTCGGGGACTTATTGCTAGGCAACTGTGGCCTTCATCATGATGCTAGCCAGAGCTCACAGCTCAGACCTGCTGCCCTGAGACTAGCGCACATGCGCATTCATGAGGCTGGCTCAGATGTCAGGGTGTCAGAGCTGTCAGTCTATGTAAGCCAGGGAAACTGGTACAGGCAGAGCCAGCATGGTATTGGGAACATCACTGCCTGTGATAAACCCCTGAGTGACCCTAGAAACTCTAACTTATGTCTGTTAGGACTCTCTGTGGTCAAATCTTGTTGGAGAAAATGACATTTCGACACTGTGAGGTGGTCACTAGAAACTGCTCTTTTGACTCCATTTTCGAAAGGGGCTCTGTGTAAAACTCGGGTCCGATGAGGATTGGAATGTAGTTTTGTGGGTTATTGAGCAGTCTTTGGGTGATGGCATCATACCTGAGACCACAGAGGCAGATGTCAGCAAAAGAAGGTCATATCCTTGACCTCACTTATTTCCTTCATCCTGGCCATCACAGGTTCTTTCTGGAAATGGCAGAATCCATGACAAAAGCAAGTCCAAGGTGGAACAGTGTTCTCACACCTCAAACTAGCCTCTTATGGGTGCGCAAAAGGTTGAGACAGTGTCATAGAGACTGTCTGTGGCGATTGCAAGCCAGAAAAAATGTCCAGTAATGCTATGGTAGGTTAATGTTGTCCCCTCCTGAAAGCAAAGAAAACTCAAGGTGTACCTGTTAGAATGAGCTGACTTGTGCTGGATTCCCAGAAATATTCAAAGATGTCTGCCAGAGGAACCAAAAGCCCACTGCAAAGTGCAAACAACCTCAGACATTACAACAAGACCAAGACACACAACCTGGAGCACAGACAGCCTATCAAAGTCTTGTTTGCTCCCTGAAATTTCTCGCGGCCAAAAGATCTGTTGTCAGAGGCAGTTCCATCCAGCAAAACCTTAATGAAAGACTCCCTCCACAATGAAAAAAGATGTGCAGATGAAGTGAAACAGAGCCTAGATTACCAGTCAAATCCAGGCACAGTTCCCTGCTTCTCATCCTACAAGAGTCATGAAGCATTCTGACAGAAGTGGGAGAAAAGAGTTTCCTTGCTGGCTGCTATAATGGGATCTATGCTTTTAGGAGAAATACAGCAGCCCAGTCATTAAATGTGACAGTGTCATTAAAATGTAACAGTGTTTAGAAGGAAACACTAATGCTATGGATACCCATGAATTTGACCTCTGTGAAGTGAGAAAGGTTTAGTGTGAAACACGTCGAGCCTCACGCAGGATAGCCTAGGCTGATGAGGAACCTGGAAGACAGGAAAAAAAGAGGCAAGTGTGGAGACCACATCGTACCCAGTATCAGTCCATCCCACATTCATTTGGTCCGGGTATGAAAGTCCTCGTCGGGAGCTTGCAAGGATTTCCCCAGTTTGCTCTCCAAATGTTCCCTGCACGTTGGAGTACTCCCACTGGCCCATGGTGTGGACTATTTGTGCAATTAATGAAATAGAGGGATGCAGTTGGAAGCATCTTGTGTGTCATTTGTCTTCCCCTTATTTGCAGGTGAAGGAGTGGGACCCCAGCCACCCCATGCCAGATTATATCCTCACCCCTATGTGACCTTATTGCTACTCACACTCTCTCCCAAGCATGAAAACCCAAGGCGATGGAGGAGTGTCCCTCACGATGTGAAGCCCCTGCTTGTCTGGGAATTGAATTTAAGGTAAATTCAAGGGTCCCTGCGTACAGAATTGCTGGTGTCTCTTTCTGGGTTGGCCTCAGGACAATGAAAAACTGGGAGATATCTGTTCTTGGGTGTGGTGTGCTCCTCTTTTTTCTAGAAGAGTGACTTTTTTTTGGAAAGGGTGGTGATTTGGACAGCGGTGTGTCTCAGCCAGTCTTTCAATTGACTGTGGAGTCATAATTCACAGAAAAATAAAGAACACAGAGGTCCAGATCCCAAACAGAGGCACACCACAGAAAGGCATCAAAAGGATGGGGGACTCAACAAAATGAGGCTCTGCAGTGCATTAGCCACATTCCTTTAAGCAGAGTCCACTTACAGGAACACATTCGCTGAGGCTGGTGGTTCTGTAGGAAGCCCCACCTAAGAGGGAGTAACACCAGGGAACACAGGAGGGCTGTAACTACAAATCACAGTGGGGCAAGTTTGAAAAGGACTCACCCTACAACGTCTAGGCAGGCCTGGGACATCTTGCAGATCCTTTTGGATCCTTTGGGAATTTGTGATTTATTCTTGTGGCTCTTATTGACATTATTCCAGGCTGGCTCAGGTCTGCCCTCTCTTAGGATCATGAAACTATCTGTTAATTGCTATAGAGAAAACAGAGATGAGTCCACCACCGATGCACCTCCAAAAAGATCTCTTTCTTGGCCAAGCCGCAGGAACTTGTTGCTAGGCAATGGTGGCATTCACTGTGAGGCTAACCAAAGCTCACAGTTCAGTTCTGGTGCCTTGACACTAGTGCTTTTGCATTTTTGAGGCAGGTTTGGGGGCCTGGCTGTCAGACCTGTCAGCCTGACTAAGCAGAGGAAAATGGTACAGACAGAGCCAGCCTGGTATTGGGTAAAAGACTGTCTGTGATAACCCACTGCTGGACCCAAAAAGTCTAGACCCTAGGGCCTTTTTGGGCAGTCTCCATGGTTGGGTTCTGCTTAAGGAGGAGTCATTTTTAAGACTTTGAGGTGGTCGCTGAAAACTGCTCTTCTGCCTCCATTCCTGCCCCACAGGGGCTGTCTGAGAAAGGCAGGAACCACTACAAAGACAAGTCCAAGGTGAAGCAGTGCTTACACCTCGAAGTGGACTATCACTGGTGCAGAGGAGGTTGAGACAGAGTCTCAGAGGCCATCTGTGGCTATTGAAAACCATAAAATGATGTCCAGTAGTGCTATTGAGGGGCAATGTCGAGCCCACATATAAACAAAGAAAAATCAAGGTTCACCTGAGAGATTGAGTTGCCTTGTGCTGGAGTCCAAGCAATGTACAGCAATTCCTGTCAGAGGACCTAAAAGTCTCCTGCAAAGTGCAAACAACCTCAGCTCTGACAAGACCATGACTCACCATCTGGAGCGTAGGCAGCCTATGCGAAGTCCTTTTTGCTCCCTGAACTTCCTGGCAGCCAGAAGATCTGTGGTGAGAGGCAGTACCATCCAGCAAAAACCCAGTGAAAGAACACCTCCACAATGACAAAGGACGTGCAAATGAAATGGAACAAACCCTAGAATGCCAGGCAAAAGCCACACATGGCTGCCTGATTCTCATCCTACAGAAATCTTACAGCCCTCTGAGAGGAGTGGTAGAAGAAGTGTTTCCTTAATGGCAGCTGTAAGGGGAATTCATGTTTTAAAAGTATCACATCTGCCAAGTAATTAAAATGTGATAGTGTTAAGATGAAACACTGAAGTAATGGATTCTTGTAAGGATCGTCCACCCTGTACTGATAAACCTTTAGTTAGCCAGACCAAGAAAATCCAAAGAAACATGGAAGTTGGAAAAAAGGAGGCAAATGTGAATGCCACATCTTACCCACCATCAATCCATCACATTCCCATTTGGATCCATGTATGAAAGCCTTCAAATCGGAAGTTTGCAGGTGGCTTCAGTTTGCAATCCAAATATTCCTTGCATGTTAGAATATTCCTACCTGAACACCAGGTCATTGTGTAAACTACTTGTGCAATTAAGGGAATGTTGTGATGCAGTTGTAAGCAACTTCTGCATCATCTGTCTTCAGTTTTTTTGCAGGTGAAAATGCAGGTCCCCATTCACACCTCATCACATTTTGTCCTAACCCTTCTCTGACATTATTGCTGCTCCCACTCTGTCCAAGAATAAAATCCCAAGATGACAAGGAAGCACCCCCTCACAAGGTAAAGTACTTACTAGGCTGGGAACCAAATTCGAGGTAAATAAAAGAAGCCCTGCAGACAGGACTGCTAGTATCTCTCCCTGGGTTGGCTGAAGGACAATGAAACACAGGGAGATGTCTGTTCTTCCGTGTGATGTTCTCTTCTTCTTTCTAGAAGAGTGTTTTTATGTTTTTTTTGTTTTCTTTTTTGTTTTTTGTTTTTGTTTTTGTTTTTTTTCAGAAAGCGAATTGTAGCCTGATGGGTCTCAGCCAGCCTCCTTCATTGTGGATTAAAGATCCACAGAAAAATAAAGAACATGGAGTCCTGCATCTTAAGCAGAGCCACACAGATGGGCCACCAAAAAGTTGGAAGACTCAAAAAAAAGAAGCACTGCATTTCATTGGTGACATTTCCTTAAGCAGACTCCATGTACAAGTGTGCACATACATACACGCACACACAAACACACTAAGGCACACAGACATGTAGACATCCAACACTCACAACACTCTCACAGAAACACAGAATGTGGCAGTCCCTGAGGCTGTGTGGATCTGCAGAAAGTCCTATCTAGGAGAGAGCATCCCAGGGGAACACAGGTGGACTTTACCTAGAAATCAGAGTGGGGCAAGTTTCAAAAAGACTCAACCCTACAAAATTTAGGCAAGCCTGAGGAATACTGCAAATCTTTTAAAACCTTAGGAATGTCATGGTTTATTCCTGGGGCTCTGCTTAATGATTCTTCAGGCTGGTCATGTCTGCCCTTTCCTAGGTTCACCAGACTATGCTGAACACTCCACGAAGAAGACAGGTGAGAGTCCACAGCCGATGCACCTCCACAGAGGTCTCCTCCTCCACCAAGTTGCAGGCACTTTTCTCTAGGCAATGGTGGCATTCATTGTGACACTAGACAGAGCTCACAATCAGACCTGTGCCCTGAGACTAGAGCATGGGCATTCATGATGTAGGCTCGGAACCCTGGCTGTCAGAGCTGTGAGACTGCTTAAGCAGAAGGAAATAGTACAGGCAGAGCTGGTCTGGTATCGCAAAAAAAAAAAAAAAAAAAAAAAGGTTTCTTGTGATAACCCACTGTGGGATTGCAAAATTCTTGATCCTGGGCCCCTTCAGGACATGTCTATGGTCAGAACCCTCTGGAAGAGGATGCATTTCTAAACTGTGAGGTGGTGCCTGAAAACTGCTCTTCTGACTCCATTCTCAAAAGAGGCTGTGTGCAAGAATTAGGTTTCTTTAAGATTGGAATATAGTCTGGTGAATTGTTTAGGGTTTCTTGTGTAATGGAATCATACCTGAGGCCCCAGAGGCAGGTGTCAGCAAATGGTGGCTGATCCCCTGACCTCACTGCCTCCCTTCATTCTGGACCTTGCAGGGGATCCCTGGGAAAGGTAGGAACCATGAAAAAGGCAAGTCCAAAGTGGAGCAGTGTTCTCTCACCATGAACTGGCATCTCATAGGTGCAGATGAGGTTGAGACAGTGTCTCAGAGGCTGTCTTTAGCAATTCCAAGCCTGTAAACCATGTCCAGTAGTCCTGTTGAGGGGTAATGTGCACCCAGCATGAAAGCAAAGAAAAATCAAGGCTCACCTGAGAGAATGAGCTGACCAGAGCTGGAGTCCAAGAAACATTAAAAGATTTCTGTCAGAGGAACCAAAAGCCTCCTGCAAAGTGCAAACAACCTCAGCGCCCATGTTGAGACCACAACTTACAAGCTGGACACAACCAGCCTATCTATGCAAAGTCCTTTTTGCTTTCTAAAATTGGTGGCAGCAAGAAGATCTTTATAGAGAATCAGTCCTATCCAGCAACAGCCCAATGAAATACACCCTCCACAATGAGAAAGGACTTGCAGATGAAATGAAACAGAGCATAGTTTACAAGGCAAAAGCCTAATATGACTGCCTGCTTCTCATCTTACAAGAATCATGCAGCCCTCTGATAGAAGTGGGAGACCAAGAGTTTCCCTGTTGGCAGGTTAATGGCAATTTATGGTTTTGAAAGTATCACATCATCTCAGTCATTAAAATGTGACAGTGTTTAAAAGGAAACACCCATGCAATGCATTTCCATGGAAATGTTTAGTTTGGAAGATGTTGAGTCAGATCCTGGAAATTCTAGGCCAATGAGGAACACGAGTGAGGAAAAGAAGAGGCAAGTGTGGAGACCACATCCCACATAGCCTTAGTCCATCCCACACCCCTTTGGATTCCTGTATGAAAGCCCTCAAAGAGGGAGTTTGCCACGATGGCAAAACAAATGCTTCCCACACCTTGGAGTACTCACACCAGAACACAGGGCCATGGTGTGGACGGCTTTTGGAATTAAGGGAATGCAGAAATGCAGTTAGGAGTACCTTCTGTGTCATCTTTCTTCATTATTTTTGCAGGTGAAGGTGCAGGACTCCATCCACCCCTCATTAGATTGGATTCTCACCCCTGTCTGATGTTATTGTTGCTCACACATACACACAGACATCCAACACTCACAAGACTCTCACAGTAACACAGCCTGGCAGCTTCTGAAGCTCTGTGATTCTGCAGGAAGCCCCACCTGGGAGAGAGCAACCTCAGGGAACACAGGAGGGTTGTACCTACAAATCATAGTGAATTCTCTGTTTTATTGTCTTTCATTCTCTATTCCAGAATGAAATCCCAGGATGATGGTGGAGTGTCCCCTCATGATGTGAATAACTGCTTGACTGGGAACCAAATTTAAGGTAAATTCAAGGGGCCATGAGGATAGGACTGCAGTGTGTCTTTCTGGGTTTGCTGCAGGACAATGAAACATTGGTTTATGTCTGTTCTTAGGTGTGGTGTGCTCTTCTTTTTTCTAGAAAAGGTGTTTTGTTTTTGTTTTGTTTTGTTTTGTTTTGTTTGCTTTTGTTTTTGTCTTCAGAAGGAGGTGGTTTGGACCCTGGTGCATCTCAGCCAGTCTCCAAATTAACTGCAGATTCATGATCCACATAAAAATATAGAACATGGAGCCCTGCAGCAGAAGCAGAGCCAGGCAGAGGGGCCACCAAAACGTTGGGAGGCTCAAAAAAAAAGAAGCGCTGTAGGGCATTTCCCACATTCAATTAAGCAGTAAGTAATTTACTTACTTTCATGCAAACACATACACACACTAAGCCACACATATACGTAGACATCCAACACTCACAACATTCACACAGTAACACACAGCCCAGCAGCTTCTGGCGCTGTGTGATTCTGCAGGAAGCCACACCAGGGAGAGAGCAACCTCAGGGAACACAGGCAGGCTGTACCTGGAAATCACAGTGGAGTAAGTTTCAAAAAGACTTAGCCTCACAGCATCTAGGTAGGCCTGAGGCATCCTGCAGATGTTTTTTGATCTTCAGGAAATTTGTGGTTTATTCCTGGGGCTGTGCTTGATGTTTCTCAAGGCTGGCTCATGTCTGCCCTCTCCTATGATCATGGGAATATTCCATGGACCACACAGGGAAGGCAGGTGAGAGTCCACCACTGATGCACATCCACAGAGGTCTCCTTCACTGCCATGTGACAAGGACTCATCATTAGGCAATGGTGGCATTCAATGTAACACTGGCCAGCATTTACAGCTCAGGCCTAGTGTCCTGAGACTAGTGCATGAACATTCCTGAGGCAGACTCGGACGCCGGGCTGTGAGTGCTGTCAGACTGCTTATGCAGAGGAAAATGGTACAAACAGAGCTGGCCTGGTATTGGGAAACAGGTTGCCTGTGATAACCCACCATGGGACCTAGAAATCTCAACCTTAGTGCCCATTCATGACGTCTCCATGGTCAGGTCCCACTGAATGAGAAGGTGTCTCGAGACGGGGAGGCGGTCACTGAAAACTACTGTTCTGACCCAATTCCCAAAAGAGCTGTGTGCAAGACCCGAGTCCTGTGGGGGTTCAAAAATAGTCTGGTGAGAAGTTGAGTGGTCTTTGGGTGATGGAATCATACATGAAATCCCTAAGGTGCATGTAAAATAAAGGTGTCCAGGCCCTTACCCTCACTGCCTCCCTTCATTCTGGTTCTCGCAGTGGCTCTCTGGGAAAGCTAGGAACTACAACAAAGACAAGTCCATGTAGCAGCTGTGATCTCCACCTCAAATTGTCTTCTCACCAATGTAAATGACATTGAGACAGTGTCTAAGATTCTGTCTGTGGCAATAGCAAGCCTGAAAAGGATGTAAAGTAGTGAAAATCAGGGGACTATAGAACCCCATGAAATCAGCAAATTATTAAAACGTGCCTGAGAGAATGAGCAGACATGTGCTGGAGTTCAAGCAACCTCCCAAGATTTCTGTCAGAGGACCCAAAATCCTCCCATAAAGTGCAAACCACATCAGCTCCCACAAGGAGAACATGACCCACTACCTGGAGGACAGCCAGCCAACCCAAAGTCCTACCTGGAGCACAGCCAGCCAACCCAAAGTCCCGTTTGCTCCCTAAAATCCCTGATAGCCAAAAGATCTGTGGTGAGAGGCAATTCCATGCAACAACAGCCCAAGAAAAGATCCCCTTCACAATGAGATAGTACGTGTAGATGAACTGAAACAGAGCCTAGATTAAAAGGCAAAATCTAGACACAGCTGCCTGGTTCTCATCCTGATCATGCAGCCCTCCCAAAGAATTGGGAGAATAAGAGTTTCCTTGTTGGCAGATGAAATGGAAATTTACTGTTTTAAAATTATCACAACTGCCCAGTCATTAAAACATGAGAGTGTTTAGAAGAAAACACTCATGCAATGAATTCCCAAGAGGGCCGTCCTCCATGAACTGGGAAATGTTTAGCATAGGAGATGTTGAGCCAGACCCAGAAAACCCTATGCTGATGAGAAATGTGGAAGTCAATCAAAGGAGAGGCAACTGTGGAGACCACATTCCACCCAGCATCAATGCATCCTACTCCTATTTGGCTCTAGGTATGAAACCCCTCACATCAGGAGTTTGACAGGATGACTTCAGTTTGCACTACAAATGTTCTCTGCACGTTGGAATACTGCCACCTGAACACTGACCTATGGTGTCAACTGCTTGTGCAATTAGGGGAATGCAGGGATGCAACTGGAAATACCTCCTGTGTCGTCTACCTTCAACTTTTTTGTAGGTGAAGGTGTGGGACCCCATCCACCCCCTCACCAGATTTTTATTCTTACCCCATCTGTCCTTATTGTGCTCACACTCTCTGTTCCAGAAGAAAATCCCAAGACGATGGAGGAGTGCCCCTCATAACATGTAACACCTGCTCAGCTGGGAACCAAATTTGAGGTAAATCCTAAACAGGACTGCTAGTGTTTCTCCCTGAGTTGGCCACAGGACAATGAAAAACTGGTTGATGTATTTTCTTGGGTGTAGTGTGCTCCTCTTCTTTTTTGAAGAGTGGCTTTGTGTTTTTGCAAAGTGAGGTGATTTGCAGCCTAACAGGTCACAGTCAGTCACCCAATTCACTGCAGATTCAAGTTCCACAGAAAAATTAAAAACATGGATCCCAAGCAAAGCAGCAGAGACAGGCCACCAAAAATTTGGGAGATTCAAAATAAATAAATAATAAAAAAAATATAAAAGAAGGGCTGCAGTGCATTAGCCACATTTCTTTAATCAGACTCCAATTACAGGCACACACACACAATAGGATACACACAATACCATACACACATACAGCCAATGAAACACTGAGAGATGTCTGTTTTTCCATGTGGTGTGCTTCTCTTCTATTTAGAAGAGTGGATTTTATTTTTATGGTGGGAGGTGATTGGGATGTCAGCTGGTCTCAGCACACCTCCAAATTCACTGAAGATTCAAGATCCACAGAAAAATTAAAAAACACAGAACTCAGGAGGCAAGCATAGAGACACAGACAAACAGGCCACCAAAAAGTTTTGAAAAAAAAAAAAAGTGCTGAAGTGAGATAGCAACATTCCTTTAAGCTGACTCCACTTACATGGACACACACAATACCACACACGCGCGCAGACACCCAACTCTTGCAACAACCCCACAGAAACACACTGTCTGGCAGCTCCTTAAGCTGTGTGATTCTGCAGTAAACTCCATCTGGGAGGGAGCAACCCAGAAAACAAAGGCTGGCTGTACCTAGACATCACAGTGGGGCATGTTTCAAAAGGACTCACCCCTACAAATTTTAGGCTGTCCTGAAAAGTCCTGCAGATCCTTTGGGGTTTTTAAAGATTTTGTGGTTTATTCCCAGGGCTGCACTTGATGTTTCTTCAGGCTGGCTCATGTCTGCCCTCTCATAGGATCATGGGAGTATTACATAGATCACACAGAGAAGACAGGTGAGAGTCCACCACCTACTCATCTCCATGGAGGTTTCCTTCTCTGTCAAGACTTGGAGCTAAGCAATGGTGACATTCATAGTGATGCTAACCAGTGCTCACAATCAGGTCCAGTGCCCTGAGACTAGCGCATGTGCATCAGTAAGTCAGACTCAGGCGCCCAGCTGTTAAAGCTATCAGCCTGACTAAGGAGAGAATAATGGTACAGGCAGAGCCCAGCTGGTATCAGAAAAAAGGCTGCCTGCAAAAACCCACTGCAGGACTCTAAAATTCCTGACCTCAGGGTCCCTTCCAGGCTATCTCCATGGTCAGGTCTTGCTAAAGAATGAGGCCTTTTGTGACTGTGAGGTGGTCGCTAAAAACTGCTCATCTGACTCCATTTCTGAAAGAAGCTGTGTGCAGGAATTGTGTCCCTTGGGGATTGGAATATAGTCTAGTGTGTTGTTGAGAATTTGCTGGCTGATAGAAACATAGCTGAGACCCCAGAAGTGTCCGTGATAGATGGCTGGGCTCTTTACCTCACTGTCTTCCTTCATCCTGGGCCTTGCAGGATCTCTCTGGGAAAGGCAGAAACCACAACAAAGGCAAGTCAAAGTTGCAGTAGTGTTACCACACCTCGGACTGGCATCACACAGTTGCAGATGAGGTTGAGACAGTGTGTCAGAAGTGGTCTGTGGTGATGGCAAGCTGAAAAGTGTGTCCAGTAATGCTGTTAAGGAGCACTGTGGATTCCCCATGAAAGCAAAGAAAAATCAAGGCTCAGATAAGAGAAAGCTGCTTTGTGCTGGAGTCCAAGCAATATTCAATAATGGCTGTCAGATAACCCAAAAGCCTCCTGCAAAGTGCAAATATTCTCAGCCCCCACAATGAGATGTAGACCAATGAGACACAATGAGACTTGCAACACAGCCAGACTACCTGAAGTCCCTTTTGCTCCCTGAAATCCCTGACAGCTAAATAATCTGTGGCCAGAGGAAATTCTATCCAGCAACAGCCCAATGAAAGAGTTCCTCCTTGATGAGGAGGCCATGCGGACTCCATTTTCCCCTCACCAGATTGTATCATCGCCCCTATCTGCCTTACTACTGCTCACACTCTATGTAACAGGATTAAATCCCAAGATGATGGAAGAGTGCCCTGTCATGACATGAAGCACCTGCTGAGCTGGGAACTGAATTCAAGGTAAAATCATTAGGCCCTGTTGACAAGACTGCTAGTATCTCTCCCTGATGTGACCACAGGACATTGAGAAGTTAAGAGATACATGTTTTTTTGGTGTTTACCCTCTTTTGTCTAGAAGAGTGGCTTTTTTTTTTTTTTTTTTTTTTTTTTTTTTTTTTTTTTTTCAGGGAAAGGCAATTTCAATGTCAGCTTGTTTCAGCATGTCTCCTAATTCACTGAGGATTTATGAGCCACATAAAAATAAAGAAGATGAAGCCCTGTATCCCGGCCCGCGCGTGCAGCTCTGGACAGGTCCCCCTTTTTATATTTTTATGATAAGAAAACCCCTCGGGAACTGCGCCTGTCTTAGGTTGGGTCAACTCACCCCCACCTTCTAGGCCCGTCATGGGATAAGGCAGCAGCAAGGGCGGCCCTCCTGTCTTAGGCTCCGATGGAGATAGTGTCCTCTTACCCGTCATTGACTGTCCAGTTCAGCACACAGGGGAGGTGGTCTTATTAAGGCAAATAAGACTCACCATTTTCAGTCATCTCAAGGCGATGATAATGGACCTGTATAGGTTTGGCCTGGAAGGCCTCGATTTGTTGTCTGACAAATGCCATAAGCTTATTAAGGATTATAGGCCCGAGAGTGAGGAAGAGTAGAAGAGTGAGTAAAGGACCAAGAAATGGCAGGAGATAGGGGAGAAGTCCATCAAGTCCAGTCCACAAGGGATTGGCGGCCAGGCCTTTTCTGCGCTTTTCTAGTTCTTCTTGTAACGTTTTTATCTTATCTCTGACGATTCCGGATTTGTTGGCGTAAAAACAGCACTTTTCCTGTAAAGCCAAACATATCCCTGCCTGTTCTGCCGTTAACAAATCTAGACCTCTTCTATTCTGGAGAACTACTTCAGCTAACGAGTCTACTTGGTCTTGTAAATCTTGTATAGTACTGGATAAGGTCTGTACATCTGAAATTAATTGATTGGATAATTTAGTATATTGGGTTAGTGAGACTCCTAGGCCTGTGGCTCCTGTAGTAAAAGCAGTGGTGATTCCTAGTCCAGCCAACAAGGGAATAAATTGTATGGCTCATTTCGGTCTATAAATAAAATGTTCAATAGCGGGGATGGGGATAGGTTCATCTCCAGGGATGATATCAATGTCGGGGAGAAGAGTGGCCAGAACACAAAGCCCTGTCCAATTTGTAGGTAGATACGTATATGCCATGTTGTTTCCACAAACGAAAACCGAGCCATTTACAGCACACAAAGGGTTGGTGGCATTGATTATGGAGGTACAGTTGTCAAACACAACATAGCCTAAATCAATTTCTTTAGTGTTATTATATGATGGTGAAAAGAGGCAAGAGGAATTAGAAAACGTCATTGGTTGAACTAAGAGGGGGGAGGTAATAGGACAGGAATTATTTACTAAGGATTCATTTGAGTAATTGACATAGGACAATGAAAGGTTAGGTATGGCTAGAGGAATAGGGGGGGCCATTTTAAGACAAAGCCAACAATCGTGGGCCAGGCTTGTATTGGATATTTGAAGTAAATTGTAAGTAGCATTGAGGATATCAAAAGTTTGAGCATCGAGCCTAAAATTATCTCTAAGCTCAGGCAGGGCTAAAGGGTGATATTGAAGTTCAGGATATGAAGCTTTATGAATTTCTTCTAATTTTTTCTGGACGGTTTTAATTCTTGCAATATCTAATGGGCCTCCTCCATCAGAAATGTGAATGGGGGCGGTAGTGCTCCAACAAACAGGCTTTCCTTTTTGGCCGTTACAAGGAGATTGTACAAGTTTATTAGTGGATCCTAATACTTGTACGTCATTGATGCCTCCTGTTTGCGTTTTCAGTAACGTGGCCGTATAATATGTTCTATTGCCTGATTTGCATTGTTGATAGGAGGTATAACAGGAACTATGTACAGAAGATTGGAAAGAGCTACAAGGGCATTCTAGGAGCGGCCCGCTAGGTGAGGTATCTCTTGGGGTAGACTTACATTTCCATAACTGGTTTGGCATTAGGTAAGCTGTCTTGCCCGTGCAAGTCACCTGGGTGATTCTATCTGACGGAGGTTCAGATATTTGTCCCCCTCTGCAGTCACAAGGCTGGCCGTATTGTTTTCGTAATAATTCTCTTGCCTTACGAGGGTCACCAAAACCTGCATAGACTGTCACTATGTTATATAGAGCGATTATTCTCCAAAGGAATTTCATGTTAGGCTTCATTTTCTGAAAAACAAGAAGGAAATAACTTCTCAGGGAGATTTATCTTCCCTGGACTGACAATGGTTATGATTTATTTGTCTTACCAATCTTTCAGGCAGCCATCTGGCTGCATCATTTTTTTGTGAGAAGATGCATACTGAGCCTCTTCCCCAAATTAAAACTGGATCGGGGCCATGCCATGAACTATCAAGTGGATCTTTCCATTTTACCATTGCAAACTGTTTTTGAGATTCAGGATGCCAGAAACGGTCGGCAGCCGATTTTCCATGACTGTCCAAATTTAAAAAATTAAGGATAAACAGGGCATGATTGAGTATGTTTCTGGGGGTACCCTTCACGGGGTACCAGCTCCCCCCTTTTAATTTTGTGATAATAGTTTTTAATGACAGATGAGCTCTTTCTACTATACCTTGTCCTTGGGGATTATAGGGAATGCCTGTGGTATGTTTAATTTGTAGGGTATTACAAAATTGTAAGAAGGTTTTGGCTAAATAACCGGGGCCATTATCTGTTTTGATTTGTTTGGGTATTCCTAAAATAGAAAAGCAGTGTAATAAATGAGCTATGACATGTTTGGTGGCCTCTCCTGTTTGGAGAGTTGCACTGATGAATCCACTATAGGTGTCTATGCATACATGGATATATTTTAGTTGACCAAATTCTAAGTGGTGAGTAACGTCCATTTGCCAAATTTCTTTGGGGATGAGTCCTCGGGGGTTAACTCCTAGATGGGGAACAGGTAAATATGTTATGCAGTTGGTGCATTGTTTAACTATTTGTCGAGCTTGTTCTCTGGTAAGTTTAAACATAAGTCTTAAGGCTTGGGCGTTTAAATGATGTAAGGCATGTGCTTTTTGCGCTTGTTGCAAATTGTCTGTAGTGACTGTGGCTATGGTTTTTGTTGCCGTGTCAGCTGTTGCGTTACCTTGTGTTAAAGGTCCCGGTAATCCTGAATGTGCTCTAATATGCCCAAGAAATAAGGGAGTAGTCCTTTTTTGGATAAGTTGTTGACATTGTAAAAATAGGTTAGCTGTGTCTGAAATATGTTTAATTTGAGACACGGTCTCTAAGAGGGGTATTGAATGAGCCAGGTAGGCGCTGTCTGTATAAATGTTAAGTGGCTGACAAGGAAAAGCTGATAGTGCTGCAATTATAGCTTGCAATTCGACCAGCTGAGCTGATGTATAAGTGGTCTGGAACTTAACGACTACATTATTGTAAGTGTAAGCGGCAAGTCCTGTGGAAGATCCATCAGTGAAAATTAGTAATGCGTCATTGAGAGGTTCTTTACTGGTAATATGGGGAAACACAAACGCATGAAGTTTGCAAAATTGAATGAGTTTGTTAGGTGGGTAATGGTTGTCAATCGCGCCAGTGTAAGAAGCGCAAGCAATTGGCCAGGCTTCCGTATTCTGTAACAGCCAATGGATGCGTGATTGAGTGTAGGGCTGTATAATGGTAGAGGGTTCTATTCCAAAGTATTTTCTACTGTTTTCTCTTCCCAAGATAATTAGATCAGCTATGGCATCATAATAAGGCAACAAAACCTTTTTAGGGGAGGAGGGCAGGTGTACCCACATAATGGGATTGTTCTGCCAAAATAGGCCAGTAGGGGTTATTGTTGTGTTAAAAATAAGGAATATTAATGGCTGAGAATAATCAATACCGGTAACAAATTGTGTTGCAATGGCATGTTCTACCTGTTGGAGTGTTATTAATGCTTCTTTAGTAATGGACCTGGGGGATTTAGAGTCTCCTTTTAATATATCGAAAAGCTATAAAGCTCTCCTGTGGTGAGCTTTAAGTACGGTCGAAGCCAATTTATGTCTCCCAGTAATTTTTGGAAATCATTTAAAGTTTTTAAATGATCACGACGTATAACGGCCTTCTGATTAATGATTTTGGGTCCATTAATTTGGAAACCAAGATAGGTGTATGGATCTTGTAATTGTACTTTTTCTGGGGCTATTTGTAGTCCGGCTGCTGTTAACTCTTGTTTGAGTTGGGCGAAGCACTGTAAGACTTGTTCGCCAATTTCTCCTGCTATTAAAATATCATCCATATAATGTATAATATACATTTGTGCCCATGTTTTTCTGACTGGCTCTATAGCGGCAGCTACATATTTTTGACACAAGGTAGGATTATTGGCCATACCCTGAGGTAAGACTTTCCATTGATAGCGCTTCATTGGTTGTTTAAAATTTGTAGATGGAAGACTAAAGGCAAATCTTTTCTGGTCAGCAGGGTGAAGGGGAATTGTAAAAAAGCAATCTTTAAGGTCAATAATGATTTTAAAATATTTTTGAGGAATCGCAACCGGTGAAGGCAATCCTGGTTGTAAGGCACCCATAAGGATCATAGTGATATTTACTGCTCTTAAATCTTGTAAGAGTCTCCATTTACCAGACTTCTTTTTAATAACAAAAATAGGTGTATTCCAAGGGGAATTACTTTCCTCAATATGTCCTGCTGCTAGTTGTTCCTGCACTAACTGTTGGGCAGCACTTAGTTTATCATTGATTAAAGGCCACTGATCAACCCAAACGGGCTCATCTGACTTCCAAGTAATGGGGTCAGCGCACCTTTGGGGTGCAGGTATGTCAGTGGCCTGAGCTAAAAATTTCCAAACCCCTTTTTATCAAGTTGTCCTGAAACCAGTATAGGCTGTGGGATACCGTTCTCTCCTTTTCCAAGACCTTTACCAGGGGTGTATCCTTGAGTTAACATTTGTGCAGTAACTATATCATTTGGACTACACATTATAATTTTCATTTGAGAGAGCAGATCTCGCCCCCAAAGGTTAACAGGTAGGTAAGGGATGACAAATGGCTTAATGAGGCCTGAATTGTTTTCTTTATCTGTCCATATTAGGTATTTAGAACTTTGTTTAGGATTACTGCTTTGCCCAATTCCTCTCAAGTGAGTTAAAGTTTCTGTAGTAGACCAATGAGAGGGCCAATCTTCCTGTTTAATGATCGTTACATCAGCCCCTGTGTCTATTAGTCCAGTGAATGCCTTCCTGTCTAACCATAAGGTTAGAGAGGGTTTTTGATTTGTAATTGGTTGCACCCAATATATCTCTGATGATCCGAAACCTTTTATATTTCTATTAGAGTGTTGGATATTATTATCTGTTTTAACCAAAGGTAGCAGGAGTAACTGAGCTATTCTAACTCCTTGAGGGACAGTAATAATACTATCAATAGCTCTGGCCATAATTTTAATTTCTCCTTCATAATCATTATCGATAACTCCAGGGAGGACTTGTAAGCCTCTCATAGTGACACTACTTCTTCCTAAAAGTAGCCCAAAAGTGTTAGGTGGTAAGGGTCCATATATTCCGGTATTTAAGGTTTGCGGTCCCATTTCAGGTGTTAGTTTTGTGTGGGAGGTGGAACTGAGGTCCAATCCTGCACTTCCTGGGGTTGCTCTACTAAGTTTTGAAATGGATTGCTGTTGCTGGCTGGAACAAAGCTGACTGCCCCATATGCTTGTTTCGGGGCCTGAGGCTGGCCCCTCATCCCGTTTCCCTGCCTGGGGGGTAAAGGATTTCCTTGACTGTCAGTTTTAGATTTACATTCGTTTGCCCAGTGCCTTCCTCTTTTACACCTTGGGCAAAGGCCTGGGATTTTTGCTTCTGGACTCTTATTTTGGTTTTCACAGCAATCTTTTGCAAAGTGTCCCCTTTTACCGCATCTAAAACATCCCCCTTTATCTTTACCTTTGTTAATGAGGAAGTCTCTTACTGTTTGGCCCCTAAAAGCGGCGGCCATTGCTAGGCCTTGTTGATATGAGGGCCCAATATCTGAACAAAGGCGAATGTACCCTGTTAAATCTGTTTTCTTTCTATAAGGTCTGATTGCCGCTTGGCAGGCGGGGTTAGCATTTTCATAAGCTAACTGTTTAACATAATCTACACCCGTTTCTGCATTTCCAAAGATTCTACCTGCCGTGGTCGTAAGTCTATGCACAAAGTCTGAAAATGGCTCATCGGGTCCTTGTTTAACCGCTGTGAGCGAGGCCCCTGGATCTCCTTTAACGGGAAGTTTTCTCCAGGCTTTTGTAGCAGCAGCCTAGATTTGTGAGAACAGTCCAGGGTCATACTGCATTTGGGCCTGAGTGTCTGCATAATTACCTGAACCAGTTAACATATCAAAATCCCAACCGTTTCCTGCCTGTTGATTTCTTTTATCTGTATCTCTACAATTTTCAAAGAACTCTGACTTCCAAATTAAGTGGTCTCCCCCAGAAAGAACTGCCCTAACTAAGGTATTCCAGTCTGTAGGAGTGAGCCAATTCTCAGCTACAGATTCCACTATAGCAAGAGTATATGGAGCAGTAGCCCCATACTGAGAGGCAGCAGTCTTTAACTCTTTTATAATAGTAAAATCAAATCCAGTATGATGCCTCCAAGCCTGTCCCTGTTCATCTATGGTTTCAGTGACCGGAAAAACGTCTTTGGGGGAGGAGTCTTCTCTATGTCGGCTAGCAACTAACCCCCCTCTTGGAACATGTTGTCCAGGCCGCTGAAGTGGGCGCAAGGAACCCTCCATAGCGTCTGAGTTGGGTATTTTTTCATTTCCTGTTTTTAGCTTTTGGAGCCTAATTATCAATGATTGATGTAACTCTTCAAGTTTAATTTGCTCTTCTAGTTGAGCAATCTTTTGCTTTAATTCTTCTTTGGGATCTATTGCTGCCATAACAATGGGCGCAGAAGCCTCATTATGTGTCTTATTATATGGGGGTGGGTATGAAGTAAAGGGAGGCAAATCAGGGTTGTGATATTTAGCCGCCTCTTCCTCTAAATCATCCCAATTTATATCCGATTGATTAGGCTTATTAATTTCCTCCTCTTTTTGAAGCATCTGTAAAATTGGGTGTTTTTTTTGTTTGTTTTCGTGTGGTATTTCTTTATCTGTTACAGAAGGAGACTTGATTTCCTCATGATCACTTTCGAGGGAAATAAGATCCTCCTCCGTATCTTGCGGAGGCTTTGTGAGGTTAGAGCGGGAGCTAACCTTTAAAATATGCTCTGTCTGAGCGACCGCAGCCATGACTTGCGGATCGGCCTCCTTCTTATCTATTAAATCTCTAATGAGGTTCCAATAAGAGAAGGCAGTTACAGGAATTTTTTCTGGCCCAAAAGTATTATAATAGTCCTGAAAACAATCCCCTACTCTGCGCCATCTTTTAATATCAATAGTTCCTTCCTGTGGGAACCAAGGGCAAGTGTCTTTTACAAAATCAAAAAATTTAAACAAATCATTACCTTTAACCTTTACTCCTCGTATCTTTAAAGCCTCTTTTAATTGTCCTACATATATTTGATGTTGGCTTAATTCTTGTCCCATTTCGGACGCGTCACTTACCTTCGATTCTGACGCGGCAGGTTCCCGCGGTGATCGGAAGAGTTTGACTCCTTTTGTCTTTGTTAGCGGTCGACCGTCCTTTGGCGTCCTCTTCCTCACGGAGTCCCTCGTTTCCAGGTCCCTGTTCGGGCACCACGTATCCCGGCCCGCGCGTGCAACTCCGGACAGCCCTGCAGCCAAAGCAGAGCCACAGACACAGACCAATAAAAGGTTGTGAAACTCACAAAAAAGAAGGGCTGCAATGTGTTAGCCACATTCCTTTAAGCAGACTCCACCTACAGGCACATACGCACGCACACACACACACACAAACCACACACAATGCCACACACATACAAAGACATCTGACACTCCCAACACTCCCATGGAAACACACAATCTTGCAGCTCCTGAAGCTGCATGGTTCTGAAGGAAGCCCCACCTGAGAGAAAGAAATACTGAGGAACACAGGCAGACTGTATCTAGAAATTATAGTGGGGCAAGTTTCAAAAAAACTCACTCCTGAAACGTCTAAAAGGGCCTGAGGATTCCCCTGAAGATTCTTTTGGATCATTTTTTATTTCATGGTTTAGTTTAGTTTTAAGGCTGTGCTTGAGGTTTCTTCAGGCTGACTCATGTCTACCGTCTCCTAGGATCATGGGACAACCACGTGGATACCACAGAGAAGACAGGTGAGAGTCCACCAGTGATGATCCTCCATGTAGGTCTCCTTTTCAGCCAAATCACAAGGACTTGTCGCTAGGCAATAGTGACACTTATCAGGATGCTAGTCAGAGCTCACAATCAGGCCTGGTGCCTTGAGAGTAGAGCATGCACATCCATGAGGTAGGCTCATGTGCTGGCTGTCAGAAATGTCAGCCTGCCTAAGCAAAGGAAAATGGTACAGGCAGAGCAGGTTTCGTATGGGCAAAAATGCTCCCTGTAAAAAACAAAACAAAACAAAACAAAGCAAAAAACAAAAACAAAAAAAAACACTACAGGACTATGGGACCCTGAAAGTCTCAACCTCATGGTACCTTTGGGCCATCTCTATGGTCAGATCCCACAGGAGAGGAAGGCATTTTGAGACTGTATGGTGGTCGCTGGAAATTGCTCTTCTGATTCCATTCTTGATAGAGGCTGTGTGCAAGAATGAGGTGCCTTGGGGATTGGAATATGGCCTAATATGTTGCTGAGGGTTCTTTCCATGGTATTATAATACCTGAAATCCCAGAGGTGAGTGTCAATGAAGGATGTCTGGGCTCTTGTCCTCTTTGTCTCTCTTCATCCTGGTCCTCACAGGTCCTCTCTGGGAAATGCAGAAACCCCGAACAAGGCAAGTCCAAGGAGTAGCAGTGTTCTCACACCCCAGACTAGCCCCTCATGTGTGCATATGAGGTTGAGACAGTTCTCAGAGGCCCTCTGGTGTGATTACAAGCTGGAAATTGGTGTCCAGTAGTGCTGTGGAGGGGCACTGTGGATTCCTTATGAAAGCAAAGAAAAATAAATGCTCACCTGATATATCCAGCTGCCTTGGGCTCTAGCCTAAACAATGTTCAATGATTCCTGTCAGAGGACCCAAAAGCCTTCTGCAAAGAGCAAACCACCTCAGTCCCCACACTATAAGGCAAAGACCCAAAACATGGAGCACAGCCAGCCTACCTGAAGTCTCTTTTGGTCTCTGAAATCCGTGGCAGCTAAATTATCTGTGGCCAGAGGTAGATCCATTCAACAACAGCCCAATGAAAGAATCTCTCCACAATGAGAAGACTGTGCAGACGAGAGGCTAGATCACCAGAAAAACATGGGACACAGCTGCCTGCCTCTCATCCTACAGGAATCATGCAGGGATCCTATAGAAGTGGAAGAAAAAGAGTTTCATGTTGGCAACTGTGACAGAAGTTTATGGTTTTAAGAACATCGAAACTGTCCAATTGTTAAAATATCCAGTGTTTTAGAAGGAAATAGTCATGCAACACATTTCCTTGAGGATCGTTCTCCATGAACTGGGAAACATTTAGTTTTCCGAGTCATTGAGACAGGCCTAGGAAACCCTATGCCGACAAGGAACATGGAAGTCAGGAAAAGAAGAGGCAAGTGTGGAGGCCACATTCCACCCAGCATCAATTCATTCCACTCTCATTTGGCTCTGGGTATGAAAACTCTCAAATTGAAAGTTTGCCAAGTTGGCCTCACTTTGCACTCCAAATGTTCCTTGCACATTGGGGTACTCCCAACGGAACACTGGGCCATGGTGTGGACTCCTTGTGCATCTAAAACAATACAGGGATGGATATGGAAGCACCTTCTGTGACATATGTCTTTATTTTTCTTGCAGACAAAGTTGCAGGATCCCACCCACCCCTCACCAATTTTATACTCACCCCTATCTGACATTATTCCTGCTCAAACTCTGTGTCCTGGGATAAAATCCTGAAGATGGAGGAGTGCCCCTTCCTAAGGTTAAATACCTGCTCAGCTGGAAACTGAATTTGAGGTAAATTCAAAAGGCCATGTTGAAAGGATTGCTAGTGTCTCTCCTTGGGTTGGCCACACAAGAAAACACTGGGAGATGTTGTTTTTTGGTGTGGTATGCTCCTTTTCTTTCTAGAAGAGTGGCTTTTCTTGTAGAGGAGGTGATTTGGATGCCAGCCGTTCTTGGCCTGCCATCCTGGCACACTCCTGATTTGAGGGCTTTAATACCTAGAGCCAAATAGAGAGGAATCAATTGATGCTGAGTGGGATGTGGCCTCCATACTTGCAGAACCACACGCTTAGGAGATGCCAGGCTGTGTGTTTCTGTGGGAATGTTGTGAGAGTTTCTTTTCTGTGTGTGTATGTGGGTGGGTTTGTGTGGGTGTGTGTCTGTTTCTGTAAATGTTAGTCAGTTTATACGAATGTGTCTAATACACTTCAGTCCTTTTTTTTTAATCTTAAAACCTTTTGGTGGCCTCGCTGTGTGGCTCTGCTAGGCTCTGGGGCTCAGTGTTCTTTTTTTTTTTTGTAGATCAGGAATCCACAGCAAATTGGATGGCCCCAATTTGCACTGCAAATATTTCTTGCAAGTTGGAGTACTCCCACCTGAACACCGGCCTATGGTGTGGACTGCTTGTTGTGGAACTAAGTGAATTCAGGGATGAAGTCAGAAGCCCTTTTCTGTCATCTGTATTCTTTTTTTTCCTCTTTTTTTCTTTCTTTTTTTTTTTGCAGGTGAAGTTGCATGACCCAATCCACCTCACGCCAGATTGTATTTTTACCCCTATCTGACCATATTGCTTCTCACATTCTACATCCCATATGAAATCCCAAGAAGTTGGAGAAGTATCCCCTCACGGCATGAAGCACTTACTCAGCTGGGAACCAAATTCGAGGTAAATTCAAGTGACCTTGTTGACAGGACTGCCAATATCTCTCCCTGGGGGAGAGGGTTGGCCACAAAACAATGAAACACCTGAAGATGTCTGATTTTGGTGTGGTATGCTCCTCTTCCTTCTACAAATGTGGCTTTTTTTTGTGTGTGTGTGTGCAAGGGGTAGTGATTTGGATGCCCACAGGTCTTAGCATGCCTCTTAACTCACTGCAGATCAATGATCCACAGAAAAATGAAGAACAAAAGGCCCCACAGCCCAAGCAGAGCCATGCAGAGTGGCCACCAAAAAATTGGGAGATGGGAAAAAAAAGAAATGCTGAAATGTGTTAGCCACATTCATTTAAGAAGACTACATTTATAGGCACACACACACATGCACACCATGCCACAAACACACACAGACATCCAACACTCACAACACTCCCAAAGAAACAAACAGGTCTGTAGCCCTTGAGGCTGCTTAGTTCCACAGGAAGCCCCACCTGGGAGAGAGCAACCCTGGGGAACACAGGTCGATGTACCAGAAATCATAGTGAAGCGAGGTCATAGAAGAATCACCCCTACAACATATAGGCAGGCCTGTGGAATCCCACAGATCTTTATGGAGGGCTTGGGGGGAATTTGCTATTTATTTCTGGAGCTCTTCTTGACATTTCTTCATGCTGGATCACTTCTGTCCTTTCCTAGGATCATGGGACTATCCCATGGATCACACAGAAAAGACAGGCAAGAGTCCACCACTAACACACTTCCATGGATCCCTTTATCTCTGCTAAGCAGCAGAGTCTTGTTTATAGGCAAGATGGTGACATTCATTGTGATGCTATCCAGAGCTCACAGTCATGCCTGGTGCCCTGAGACTACTGCAGGCACATTCATGCAGCATAGTTGGGTGTCCAGCTGTCAGAGGTGTAAGCCTGCCGAAGAAGAGAAAACTGGTACAGGCTGCGCCAGCCTAGTATCAGAAAAGAGACTGCAAGAGAAAACAAACTGTGGGACCCTAAAAGTCCCAACCTCAGAGCCCATTTGGTCTCTCCATGGTCAAGTACCACTGGAGGAGAAGATTTTCGAGACTGTGAGGTGGTCACTGCAAACTGTTCTCCTGACTCTATTCCTCAAAGAGGCTGTGTGCAAGAACTGGGTCCCATGGGGATTGGAATATAGTCTGGTGTGTTGTAGAGAAATCCTTGGCTGATAGAATCATACCTGAGACTTCAGAGGTAACAGCAAAAGATGGCTGGGCTCTTGATCTCACTGCATCCTTTCATCCTGGGCCTGACAGGGGCTCTCTGGGAAAGGCAGGAACCATGAAAAAGGCAAGTCCAAGTCAGAGCAGTGTTTTCACACCTCGAACTGGCCTCTCGCTTGTGCAGATGAGTTTGAGATAATGTCTCAGAGGCCATATGTTACAATGAAAAATGTGAAAATGGTGTCCACTAGTGCTGTTGAGGGGCACCGTGGATTCCCAATGAAATTAAAGAAAAATCAAGGCTTGCCTGATAGAATGACCTGCCTTGTGCTGGAGTGCAAGCAAAGTTCAATGATTCCTGTCAGAAGACCCAAAAGCTTCCCTCAAAGTGCAGATGACCTCAGCCCCAAAAATGAGTCAATGACCCACAACCTGGAGTTCAGCCCACTTAACTGAAGTTCACTTTGGTCTCTGAAATCCCTGGCAGCTAAATAGTCTGTCATGATAGGCAGTCTCATCCAGCAGCAACCCAAGGAAAGAGTCCTTTCACAATGAGAAGTTTGTGTATATGAAATGAAACAGAGGCTAGATTACCAGGCAAAAGTCAGACACGGCTGCCGATTTCTCATCCTACAGGAATCATGCAGCTTTACAATAAAAGTGGGAGGACAGGAATTTCCTTGTTGGTGGCTGTAACAGGCATTACAATGTATAAATATCAAAGGTGCCCCGTCATTAAAACGTGACAGTGTATAGAAGGAAAAACTCAGACAATGGATCCCTATGAGGATTGTTCTCCATGAACTGGGAAAGGTTTAGGGTGGAAGACATTGATTCAGACCCAGGAAACCCTAGGCAGATGAGTAACATGGAAGTCACGAAATAATAATAATAATAATAATAATAATAATAATAATAATAATAAGAAGAAGAAGAAGAAGAAGAAGAAGAAGAAGAAGAAGAACAAGAAGAAGAAGAAGAAGAAGAACAAGAAGAAGAAGAAGAAGAAGAACAAGAAGAAGAAGAAAAACAAGAACAAGAACAAGAACAAGCAGCAGCAGCAGTAGCAGTAGCAGCAAGTGTGGAGCCCACATCCCACCAGGCATCAATCCATTCTACTCCCATTTGGCTCTGGGTATGAAAGTCCTATAATTGAGAGTTTGTCAGGATGACCCCAATTGGCACTTTAAATATTCTTTGCACTTTGGAGTACTCTCACCTGAACACCAGGCCATGGTGTGGACTACTTATGTAATTAAGCGAATGCAGGCTGGTAGCATCTTCTGTGTCATATGTCTTCATTTTTTTTTTCAAGTGATGTTGCCGGATGCCATCCACCCCTCACCAGACTGTATCCTCACCCATCTGACCTTATTGCTGCTCACACTCCATGTCACAGGATGAAATCCCGAGATGATGGAGGAGTGCCTTCTCACAATGTGAAGCACCTGCTCGCTTAGGAAGTTAGGTAAATTCAAGGGGCCTTGTGGATAGAACTGTTAGTGTCTTTCCCTGGGTTGGCCACAGTACAATGAAAAATGGGAAGATATCTGATTAACTGCAGGCTCATGACTGACAGAAAAATAAAGAAGTCAGAGCCCTGTAGCCTAAGCAGAGCCACACATCAAACCTCCAAGAAACTGGGAGACTAAAAAAGAAAAGAAGCACTGAACTGTGTTAGCCACATTCCTTTTAGCAGACTCCACTTACAGACACACACACACACCCAAATTGCCACACAAAAATGAGGGCACCCAACACTCGCAATCCTCCCATAGAAACACTGCTCTTCTGTCTCCATTCATGAAAAAAGCTGTGTGCAAAAAACACACAACCTGGCAGCTCCTTATGCTGAGTTCAAGAATTTCAGAGTCCCGCAGTGGGTTTTCAGGTCCCATGGGGTGTTTGGAATATAGCCTGGTATGTTGTTGAGGGTTCTTTGCATGATAGACTCATACCTGAGACCCCAGAAGTGGGTGTCTGTGAAAGATGGCTAGGTGCTTGACCTCACTGTCTTTTTTGAGGGGGAGGGGACTCCCAAGGACTCTCTGGAAAAGACAGGAACTATGACAAAGACAAGTCCAAGGTGGAGCACTGTTCTCACATAGCATGGACTGGCCTCTAACAGGTGCAAATAAGGTGGAGACAGTGTCTCATTGTCAGTCTGTGGCGAGGGCAAGCCTGTAAAGGTTGTCCAGTACTGCTGTTAAGGGGCACTCTGGATTCCCCATGAAAGTAAAGAAAAATCAAGTCTCGCCTATGAGAATGGGCTGCCTTGTGCTTGAGTCCAAGCAACGTTGATTCCAGTGAATAGACCCAAAAGCCTCCTTCAAAGTGCAAATAATCTCAGCTTCCACAATGAGACAATGTCCCAAAACCAGGAGAACAGCCAGACTACTCAAACTTCCCTTTGCTCTCTGGAATTCCTGGCAGCAAAATAATCTGTGGTAAAAGGAAGTCCCAAATTAGAAGTCCCATCCAGTTACAGCCCAATAAAAGTGTCCCTCCACAATGAAGACGCCATGTAGATGAAATAAAACACAGGCAAGATTACCACGCATAAGCCAGACATGGCTGCCTGCTTCTCATCCTACAGGAATCATGCAACCTTCCGACAGAAGCGGACGAACAACAGTTATGTTATCAGCGGCCATAATGGGAATTTACGGTTTTAAAATTATGAAAGCTTCCCAGTCATTAAAAAGTGACAGTGTTTTGCAGGAAACCCTCAAGCAATGGATTCCCATGAGGGCCATTCTCCGTGAACTGGGAAATGTTTACTGCGGAAGTCATTGAGCCAGACCCAAGAAACCTCACGACCTAGGAGGACCATGGAAGACAGGAGAAGAAGAGGCAAATGTGGAGGCCATATATTACCCAGAATCAATAAATTTATCTCCCATTTTGTTTCAGGAATGAAAGCCCTCAAAGCAAGAGTTCTCCAGGATGTCCCCAATTTGCACTCCAAATATTCCTTGCACATTGGAGTACTACCACTTGAACACCAGGCCATAATGTGGACTACTTTTGCCATTAAGGAAACAAGGTGATGGAATTGGAAGCATTTTCTGTCTCATCAGTCTTTATTTCTTTTGCAGGTGAATGTGCAGGACCTCACCAGATTATATCCTAACCACTATCTGACCTTATTGCTTCTCACACTCTATATCTGAGGATGAAATACCAAGGTGATGGAGGAGTGTCCGTTCAGGATGTGAAGCACCTGGTTGGCTGAAAACCAAATTCAAGTTCAACCAGCCCTGTGGAGAGGACTGCTAGTGTCTCTCCCTGGTTACAGGACAATAAAACACTGGAAGATGTCTGTTTGGTGTGCTCCTTTTCTTTCTAGAAGAGTAGCTTTTTTTTCTTTTTTGCAGCAGGAGGTGATTTGGATACCTGCAGGTCTCAGCTCACCTCACAATTTAGAGTATTCATAATTCAAAGAAAAATAAAGAACACAGTGCCCCACAGCCCAGACGGAGCCACACAGAGCAGCCACCAAAAGGATGAGAAACTTAAAACGAAGCACTGAAGTGTGTTAGCCACATTCCTTTAAGCAGACTCCACTAACAGTCACATGCACACAAACACAGACAATGCCACAGGCACACGCAGACATCCAACACACACAGCACTCCCACAGAAACACACAGGCCAGCAGCTCCTGAGGTTCCATGGTTCTGCAGTAACACCCCCCTGGGAAAGAGCAAACCAATAGAACACAAATGGGCTGACCTATAAATCACAGTGGGACATGTTTCAGAAAGACTCACACCTACAATGTCTGGGCAGGCCTGAGAAACCCTGCAGACGCCTTTGGATCCTTAGGGATATTGCAGTTTATTCCTGGGGCTCTGCATGCCTTTTGCTGGAGTTCAAGCAAGGTTCAGTGATTACTGTTAGAGGACCAAACATGCTCTTGCAAATTGCAAACAATGACAGCCCCCAATATGAGACCATGACCCACAATCTAGAGTGCATCCATCCTTCCTGAAATCCCTATTGCTCTCTAAAATCCGTAGCAGCTAAATAATATCTGGTAAGAGGCAGTCCCATCCAGCAACTGCTCAATGAAAGAGCTCCTACACAAAGAGAAGGCTGTGCAGATTAAATGAAACAGAAACTAGATTACCAGCCAAAAGCCAGACAAAGCTGCCTGCTTCTCATCCTACAGAAATCATGCAGCCCTCTGATAAAAGCGAGAGAGCAACAGTTTTTGTTTTTGTTTTTGTTTTGTTTTTTTGATGGCTGTAACTGGAATTTACGGTTTTAACAGTATCAAAGCTGCCCAGTCATTGAAATCTGACACTGCTTAGAAGAAAACACACACACAATGGATTCCCAAGAGGGTCATTCTCCATGAACTGGGAAAGGTTCAGGGTTAAAGTCATTGATCCAGACCCAGGAAACCCTAAGCTGATGAGGAACATGGAAGTCAGAAAAAGAATAGGCAAGTGTGGAGGCCACATCCCAACCAGCATCAATCCATTCCACTCCCATTTATCACCAGATATGAAAGCCCAGGTGTTTGCCTGGATGAACTCAACTTAAACTCCAAATATTCCTTGCATGTTGGAGTACTCCTACCTGAACACCAAGCCATTATGTGCACTGCTTGTGCCATTAAGAGAATGGGGGGGAAAACTTAGAAGCACCTTTTTGGTCATCTTTATTTATTTATTTAATTTATTTATTTATTTTCAGGGGAAGTTGTGAGACCTCATCAACCCTTCACCACATTGTATCCTCACCCTTATCTGATGTTATTGCTGCTCACACTTTATGTCCCAAGATGAAATCTCAAGACAATGGAGAAGTGTCCCCTCTTGACATGAAACACCTGCTCAGCTAGGAACCAAATTCGAGGTAAATACAAGCGGCTCTGGAACAGAACATCTTATGTCTCTCTGCGTGTTTGCCTTGGGACAATGAAACACTGTAGTTTTTTTTTTTTCTTTTTCTTTTTTTTTTCTTTTGTGAGGTTTCCTCCTGTTCTTTCTAGAAGAGTGGTTTTTATTGGATGGGAAGGTGATTTGGACACCAGTAAGTCTCATCCCACCTCCCAATTCACTGTGGATTCGTGATCCACAGAAAAGTAAAGATCACAAAACCCCACAGCCCCACCAGAATCACACAGACTACTCAAAAAAAGGAGCATTGAAGTGCGTTAGCTACAATCCTTTAAGCAGATTCCACTTAAAGGCACACACACAGACACACAACCACCTAATGCCACACACACACAGAGACATCCAACACTGGAAACACTCCCCCAGAAACACTCCACCAGGCAGCTCCTGATGCTGCACGGTTCTGCAGGAATACCCACCTAAGAGAGAGCAACCACTGAGAACACAGGCAGGCTACAATTCGAAATCACAGTGGGACAAATTTGAAAATGACTCTCCCATATGATGTCCAGGCAAGCCTGAGGAATTCTGCAGATCATTTTGGATCTTTAGGGATTTTGCAATTTATTCCTGGGGCTGTGCTTGAAGTTTTTAAAGACTGGTTCTTGTCTTCTCTCTTCTACTTTGATAGGACTATCCCATAGATCCCACAGAGAAGACAAGTGAGATTCCACTGCCAATGCATCTCTATGCAGGTCTCCTTCTCCATCAGTAAACAGGAACTTTTCACTAGGCAATGGTTACATTCTTTGTGATGCTAATCAGAGCTGACCATCAGGCCTAGTGCTCTGAGCCTTTCACATGCAGGTTCATGAGGCTGGCTTGGATGCCCGGCTGTCAGAGCTGCCAGCCTGCCTAAGCAGAGGAAAACAATACAAACAGAGCTGGCCTGGCATGGTGAAAAATGCTGCCTGTCATAGCCCACTGTGGCACCCTAAAATTCTCAACCTTAGGGCCCTTCAGGACATCTCCATCTTGGGGTCTCTCTGTAGGAAGAGGTGTTTTGAGACTGCAAGGTGCTGATTGAAGACTGCTCTTCTGACTCCATTCCTGAAAGAGGCTGTGTGCAAGATTTGGGTCCCATGTGGATTGGAATATAGTCCAATGAGTT
Organism: Macaca thibetana thibetana; assembly: GCF_024542745.1. Classification (NCBI taxonomy): domain Eukaryota; kingdom Metazoa; phylum Chordata; class Mammalia; order Primates; family Cercopithecidae; genus Macaca; species Macaca thibetana. The sequence goes on along the minus strand of NC_065599.1, from coordinate 1,288,547 downwards.
GTTGAGAATTTTTTGTGTGATGGAATCATACCAGAGACCCCAGAGGTTTGTGTCAGTCAGTGATGGTGGGCCCTTCACTTCCCTGCCTCTCTTTATCCATGGCCTCACAGGGGATCTCAGGGAAAGATGGGAACCATGACAAAGGCAAGTCAAGGTAGATCAGTGTTCTTACACATGGAACTGTGGTCTCATGGGTGCAGATGATGTTGAAAAATAGAGGCTGTCTGTGCTGATTGCAAGCCTGAAATTGCTATTCAACATTGCAATTTTTTTTTTTTTTTTTTTTTTTTTGAGACGGAGTCTCGCTCTGCCGCCCAGGCTGGAGTGCAGTGGCCGGATCTCAGCTCACTGCAAGCTCTGCCTCCCGGGTTCACGCCATCCTCCTGCCTCAGCCTCCCGAGTAGCTGGGACTACAGGCGCCCGCCGCCTCGCCTGGCTAGTTTTTTTTTTTGTATTTTTTAGTAGAGACGGGGTTTCACCGTGTCAGCCAGGGTGGTCTCGATCTCCTGACCTCGTGATCCGCCCGTCTCGGCCTCCCAAAGTGCTGGGATTACAGGCTTGAGCCACCGCGCCCGGCCTATTCAACATTGCTATTGAGGGGCAACATGTCCCCAGCATGAAAGCAAAGAAAAATCAAGGCTCGCATGAGAGAATGAGCTGACTTGTGCTATAGTCCAGGAAATGTTCAAAGTACCCAAAAGCCTCCTGCAAAGTACAAACAATCTCATCCTCCATAACTAGACAACGGCCCACAACCTGGATGACAGTCAGCCTAACTGAAGTCCATTTTGCTCCCTGAAATTGGTGGAAACAAAACGCTCTGTGGTGAGAGGTAGTTCCATCCAGCAATAGCCCAATGAATGCCCCCATCCACAATAAGAAAGGACATGCAGATGAAAGGAAATAAAGTCTAGATTAGTAGGAAAAAACCAGGCATGACTGACTGCTTCTCACAGGAACCATGCAACCTGCAAAAGAAGTGTGAGAACAAGAGTTTCCCTGTTGCCGGCTATAAGGGGAATTTACAGAAGCTCATTCATTAAAAAGTGATGGTGTTTAGAAGGAAATACTCACAAAATGGATTCTATGAGGGTCGTTTTCCATGAACTGGGAAACGTTTTTTTGTGGAAAACCTTGAGCCAGATCCAGGAAACCCTATGCCAATGAGGAACATGGAAGTGAGACAAGAAGAGGCAAGGGTGGAGGCCACATCCCACCCAGCATCAGTCCATCCCACTCCCATTTGGCTTTGAGTATTAAAGCCCTCACAACGGCAATGTGCCATGTTGGCCCCAGTTTGCACTACAAATATTCCCTGACCCCTGAGACATGGTGTGGACTGCTTATGAAATTAAAGGAATGTGGTGATGCAGTTTAAAACACGTTCTGTGTCATCTGTCTTCAGCATTTTTGTTGACGAATGTATGGGATCCCATCTACTCCTCACCAGATTTTATTTTCACCCCTATCTGACCTTATTGCTGCTCACACTCTCTGTCCCAGAAAGAAATCCTATGATGATGGGGGATTGTCTCCTCAGGATGTAAAGCACTTTCTCGGCTGGTAATGAAATTCTAGGTAATTTCAAGAGCCTGTGTTGTGTCAACAGGACTGCTAGTGTCTCTCTCTGGGATGGCCGCATTACAATGACACGTAAAGACACATCTGTTCTTGGGTGTGGTGTTCTCTTCTTTCAAGGAGAGTGTTTTTTTGTTTGTTTGTTTTTGTTTTTTGCAGGGCGAGATGATGGGGACCTCACCTAGTCACAGCCAACCTACCTATTCATTGTAGACTTGTGATCCACAGAAAAATAAAAAACAATGAGCCCTTCAGCCCATGCAGATCCACCCAGACAGGTTACACAAAGGTTAAGAGACTAAAAAATAAAAAGCACTGCAGTGCAATAGCCACATTTCTTTAAGCAGAATCCACTTACAGGCACACACATACACAGAGACACACAAACACATAACCACACACACAAACACATAAAGTCACACACACATGCAGACATCCAACAATCACAATACTTCTGCAGAAACACACAGCCTGTTAGCTTCTGAGGCTGGGTCATTCTGCAGGAAGCCCCACCTGGGAGAGGGCAACCCTGGAAAATACAGGAGGGTTGAACCTAGAAATCACAATGGGGCACATTTCAATAAGACTAACACCTAAAATGTCTAGGCAGGCCTGAGGAATCCTGCAGATTCTTTTGCAGCCTTACGGATTTTGTGGTTTATTCCTTTGGCTCTGCTTGAGGTTTCTTCGGGCTCGCTCATGTCTGCCTTCTCCTAGGATCATGGGTATATCACATAGATTGCACAGAGAATACAGTTGAGAGTACAACACTGACAAAAATCGAAAGAGGCATTCTTCTCTGCCAAGCAGCAGGGACAATTTGCTAGGCAAAGGTGATATTCATTGTGACACTAGCCAGAGCTTACAGCTCAGGACTGGTGCCCTGAGACTAGCGCATTCACACTAGTGAGGTAGACTAGGGTGCTGGGCTGTCAGAGCTGTCAGTCTCTCTAAGGAGAGAAAACTTATACAGGCAAAGCCAGGTTGGCAATGGGAAAAGGCTGCCCATGATAACCCAATGCAGGATGCTAAAAGTCTTGACCTTAGGGCTTTTACAATGCCATCTCTGTTGTAGGCTTATGCTGGAGGAAGAGTTGTTTTGATACTGTGAGGTTGTCTCTGGAAACTGCTCTTCTGACTTCATTCCTGAAAGATGCTGTCTGCAAGATTCAGCTTCTGTGGAAATTGGATTATAGTCTGCTGAGATGTTGAGGTGTCTTTGGGTGATGGAATTATACCGAGACCCCAGAGGTGGGTGTGAGTGAAAGGTGGCCGGGCTCTTGACCTAACTGTGTCCTTTCATTCTGGGTTGCACAGGTGCTCCCAGAGAAAGACAGGAACCATGACAAAGGGAAGTCCAGAGTGGAGCAGTATTCTCAGATGTCAAACTGGTCTCTCACGGGTGCAGATGTGGTTGAGACAGCATCTCATAGGCCATCTGTGGTGATGGCAAGCCTAAAAAGAGTATACAATATTGCTGTTGAGGGGCAATGTGGACCCCCCATGAGAGTTAATAAAAATCAAGGCTAATCTGAGAGAATGAGCTGGCTTGTGCTGGAGTCCAAGCAATATTCAAAGATTCCTGTCAGAGGACCAAAAACATTCTTAAAAGTGCAAACAATCTCAGCCCCAAAAATGAGTCCATGACCCAAAACTTGATATGCAGCCATCCTAACAGAATTCCCTTTTGCTTTCAGAAATCCCTAGCAGCCAAAAGATCTGTGGCAAGAGGCAGTCCCATACAGCAACACCTTAGTGAAAGACACACTCCACAATAAGAAAGGATGAGCAGATGAAATGAAACAGAGGCTAGATTGCCAGGCAAAAGCCAGACACAGCTGCCTGCTTCTCATCATACAAGAATCATGCAGCCCTCCGATAGAAGTGGGAGAACAAGAGTTTCTGTGTTGGTGACTGTAATGGGAATTTATGGTTTTAAAAATATCAAAGCTGCCCAGTCATTAAAACGTGAGAGTGCTCATAAGGAAACACTCATGCAATGGATTCACATGAGGTTGGTTCTCAGTGAATGGGGAAATGTTTGGTGTAGAGGAAGTTGAGCCAGACTCAGGAAACCCTAGGCCAACATGGAACACAGAATTCAGGAAAAGAAGAGGCAAATGTGGAGGCCACATTTTATCAAGCATCAGTTCATCTGCTCACAACTGTCTCGGGTTATGAAAGCCCTTCAATCAGCAGCTTGCCAAGATTCTCCCAGTTTGCACTCCATATGTTCCCTGAATGTTGGGGTACTCCCATCTGAACACTGAGCCACAGTATGGACTGCTTGTGCAATTAAGGGTGTGTGGGGATGTAGTTTTAAGACTTTATGTGTCATCTGTCTTAAATTTTTTTGCAGGTGAAGGTACAGGACACTATCCACCCCTCACCAAATTGTATCCTCACCTCTATATGACCTTATTGCTGCTCACACTGTCTGTCCCATAATGAAATCCCAATACAATGGAGGAGTGCCACTTCATGACATAAAGCACCTGCTCAGCTGGGAACAGAATTTCAGGTAAATTCAAGGGTTCCTGTGCTAGTGATTCTTCATGGGATGTCCACAGGACAAAGAAACATTGGGAAGATGACTGCTCCACACACAGGCCAAAAAAAGGTTGGGAGTCTCAAAAAAAGAAGTGCTGCAGTGCATTAGCCACATGCCTTTAAGCAGACTCCACTTATAGGCATGCACGCACACACACACAAAGACGCAAAGACACACCCACATGCAGATATCCAACACTCTTTCCCACAGAAACAAGCTTCCTGGCAGCTTCTGAGGCTGCATGGTTTACTGCAGGAAGCCCCATCTAGGAGACAGCAATTCTGGGGAACACAGGTGAGCTGCACATACTAATCACAATGGGGCAAGTTTCAAAACGACACATCTGAGGCATCCTAGAGATCCTTTTGGAAAGTTAGGAATTTGGGGTTTATTCCTGGGGCTCTGCTTAATGTTTCTTCAGCCTGGCTCATGTCTGTCCTGTACTAGGATCATGAGGCTATCTTGTGGATCCAACAGAGAAGATAGACAAGAGTCTGCCACTGACACAACTCCACGGAGGTTTTCTCTGCCAAGTCACAATGATTACATTCATTGTCATGCAAGACAGAGTTCACAATCAGGCCTGATACCCACAGACTGGCAAAAGCAGATTTGTGAGGCAGGTTCTGGCACCAGGCTGTCAGAGCCATCAGCCTGCTTAAGCCAAGGAAAATGGTACAGGCAGAGCAGGCCTGGTATCAGGAAAAAAGCTGCCTGTGAAAAGTTACTGCAGAACCCTAAAAATCTTTACCTCAGGACCCCTTCAGGCCATCTTCATGGTAGGGTCCCCTTGAAGGAGGAGGCATTTGGAGACTACAAGGTGATTCCTGGAATCTGCTATTCTGACTCCATTCCCAAAAGAGGCTGTGAGCAAGAATCAGGTCCCATGGGGATTTGAATATAGTCTAGAGTGTTGTTGGCAGTTTTTTTTTGGGGGGGGCGCGCTTGGGGGGAGGTGATAGAATCATACCGAGATCCAAGAGGGGAGTGTCAGCAAAAGAATGCTGGGATCTTGACCTCACAGCCTCACTTCATCTGAGGTTTCCCAGTGGCTCTCTGGGAAAGGCAGGAACCATGACAAAGGCAAGTCCAAGGTGGATTAGTGTTCTCACTCCACAGACTGGCCTCCCTTGGGTGCAGATGAGGTTGAGACAGTGTCTCAGAGGCCATCTGTGGTGATGGCACCCCTGAAATGGGTGTCCAGTAGTGTTGGTGAGGGGCACTGTGGCTTCCCCATGAAAGCAAAGAAAAATCAAGGCTCACCTGAGAGAACAAGCTGCCTTGTGCTGCAGTTTAAGCTATGTTCAGTGATTGCTGTAAGGGGAGACCAAAGCCTCCTACAAAGTTCAAACAACCTCAGCTCCTACAAGAATACAACTACCCACAACCTGGAGCACAGCTAGCCTCCCCAAAGTCCGTGTTGCTCCCAGAAATCCCTTGCAACTAAATTATCTGTGATGAGGGGCCATACCATCCAGCAACACACCAATGAAAGAGGCTTTCCACAATGAGAAGGCCCTGCAGATCAAATGAAAGAGGCTACATTACCAGGAAAAAGCCAGAGAGGCTGTCTGCTTCTCATCCTATAGGAATCATGCAGTTGTCTGATAGAAGTTGGAGAAAAAGGGTTTACTTTTTGGCAGCTGCAATGGGAATTTATGGGTTTAAAAGAATCAAAGCTATCTAGTCATTAAATCGTGACAGTGTTTAGAAGAAAACACTGAGGCCATGAATTCCCATGAAGGTCGTTCTCCATTAACTGAGAAACCTTCAGTGTGGATGCCATTGAGCCACACCCAGAATAACCTAGGAAGATGAGGAACATGGAAGTCAAAAAAAGAAAAGGCAAATGTGGAGGCCACATCCCACCTAGCATCAATCCATTTTACTCTCATTTGGCGCTGGGTCTGAAAGCTCTCAAATCGGGTGTTTGCCAGAATAGCCCAAATTTGCACTCCAAATGTTCCTTGCACCTTGGAGTACTCCCACCCGAAAACCAGGATATGGTGTGGACTGCTTGTGCAATCAAAGATATGAGGGGGATAGAGTTGGAAGCATGTTTTGTGTCATCTATCTTCATTTTTTCTGCAGGTGAAGTTGCAGGACCCCATCTACCCCTCACCAGATTGTATGATCACCCCTAACTGATCGTATTGCTCCTCACACTAGATGTCCCAGGATGAAATCCCAAGACAATGGAGGAGTGTCCCCTAACGATGTGAAGCACTGAACTGAATTCATGTTTGTGTGGCATTGTGTGGGAACTGAATTTGAGCTAAATTCAAGGAAACCTGTGAACAGGATGGATAGTGTGTCTCTTTGGGTTGGCTGCAGGACAATTAAAACTGGAAGATGTCTGTTATTTGGTGTGATATGTTCATTTCCTTTTAGCAAAGTGGCTTTTTTTGAAGGGGATTTGATTTGGACTCTGGTGGGTCTTGGCCTGCCTCCCCATTCACTGCGCATTCATGATCCAAATAATAATAATAATAACAATAATAATAATAATGACCACAGAGACTTGCATCCCAAGCAGAGCTACACAGACAGGTCACTAAAAGGTGGAGAGAAAAAATAAAGAACCTCTGAAGTATGTTAGCCACATTCCTTTAAGCAAATCCCAGTTACAGACACACACACACCCACGCACACACCATCACAGAATGCCACACAAACACACAGACAGACTACATTTGCAACTCTTTCACAGAAATACATAGCTCAGTAGCTCCTGAGGTGTTGTGGTTCTACAGGAAGTCCCCTATGGGAGACAGCAACACTGGGGAACTCTGGCAGCCTGCTCCTAGAAATCACAATGGGAAGAGATTAAAAAAGACTCACCACTATAACATCTAGCAGACCTGAGGAATGTTGCAGATCCTTTTGTATCCTTGGGAATTCCATGGTTTATTCCCAGGGCAGTGTTTGATGTTTCTTCAAACTGGCTCTTGTCTGCCCTCTCAGAGAATCATGGGACTATCCTATGGAAATCACAGAGTAGACAGGCGAGAGTCCACAATTGTTGCACCTCCACTGAGGTCTGCTTTCCTGCCAAGTCACAGGGATTTGTCACTGGGCAATGGTGACATTAATTTTGATGCTAGATAGAGACCACAATCAGGCCTGGTGCCCTGAGACTAACACATGAGAATTCATGAGGCAGGCTCAAGTCCCTGGCTGTCAGAACTGTCAGCCTGCCTAAGCAGAAAAAGCTGATACAGGCAGAGCTGGCCTAGTATCTGGCTAAAAGTTGTCTGGTAAAACCCACTGCAGGATCCTAATCTTCTCTAACTCATAGCCCCTTTGGGCCATCTCTGTGGTTAAGTGCCACTGGAGGAAGAGGCATTTTGAGAGTGTGAGGTGGTCGCTAGAAACTGCTCTTCTAACTCCATTCCTAAAAGAGGATGTAAGTTAAAAACTGGTCTCATGGGGACTGAAATATAGTCTGGTCTGTTTTTGAGGGTTTTATAGATGATAGAATCATTCCAGAGACCCCAGAGAGGGGAGTCAGTGAAAGAGAGCCTGACTCTTGACCTCACTGCCTCCCTTCACCTTGGGCCTTGCAGGGGTTTTCTGGGAAAGGCAGAAACCACGACAAGGCAAGTACAAGATGGAGCAGTGTTCTCTCATACATCACACTGGTCTCTCATGTGTGCTGATGATGTTGAGACAGTGTGTCAGAGGCTGGCAGCGGTGATGGCAAGACTGAAATGAGTGTCTAGTAGTGTTGTTGAGGGGCTATATATATATACACACACATATACACACAGATACATATACACATACATATATGTGTGTGTGTGTAGATGTGTGTGTAGATATATACACACACATATATATATATATACACACACACACATATATATATATTGCTTTCATTGGGAATGAAATGAAACTCACCTGAGAGAATGAGCTGCCTTATGCTGGAGTCCAAGCATTGTTCAGTGAATCCTTTCAGAGGATCCAAAAGCCTCCTGGAAAATGCAAGCAACCTCAGACCCCACAACAAGACAATGACCACAATCTGGAGTGCAGCCAGCCTACCTAAAGTCTCTTTTGCTCTCTGGCAACCCCTGGCAGCTAAACAATGTGTGCCAAGTGGCAGTCCAATGAAAGAGCCCCTCCACAATAAGAAGGCCTTGCAAATGAAACGAAACAGCCGCTAGATTACCAGGAAAAGCCAGAAGCAGCTTCCTGCTTCTCATTCCACAGGAGTCATGCACCCTTCGATAGATGTGGAAGAACAAGAGTTTCTTTGTTGGTAACAGTAACGGAAATTTACGGTTTTAAAAGAATCACACTGCCTAGTCATTAAAACATGACAGTGTTTAGAAGAAAACACTCATGCGATGGATTACCATAAGGGGCATTCTTTGTGAACTTGGAGAAGTTTAATGTGGCAGTCATTGAGCCAGTCCCAGGAAACCCTAGGCCAACAAGGAAGATGAAAGTCAGGAAAAGAAAAGGCAAGTGTGGAGGCCACATCCCACCTAGCATTAATTCATTCTACCCCCATTTCACTCTGGGAATGAAAGCCCTCAAATCAGGAGTTTGCCAGGATGGTTTCAACTTGCACTCCAAATTTCCTTGCATGTTGGAGTGCTCCCAACTGAACACTGTGCTATGGTGTGGACTGCTTGTACAATTAAGGAAATGTGGGGATGGAGTTGGAAGCAACTTCTGTGTCATCTGTCTTTTTTTTTTTTTTTTTGCAGGTGAAGTTGTGGGACCCCATCCACCTCTCACCAGATTGTATGATCACCCTTAAGTGACCATATTGCTCCTCACACTCAATACTGGGGATGAAATCAGAAGACCATGGATGAGTGCCCCTTCATGATGTGAAGCATGTGCTCAGCTGGGAATCAAATTCTAGGTAAAATCAAGGAATCCTGCTAACAGGACTGATAGTTTCTCTCTTTAGGTTGACTGCAGGACAATGACACACTGGAAGATATCTGTTTCTTGGTGTGATGTGCTCCTCTTCTTTTAGAAGAGTGGCTTTTTTTGAAGGGGAGGTAATTTGGACTTTGGCATTTCTTGGCCCACCTCCCCATTCACAGTGGATTCATGAGCCACAGGAAAATATATAACACGGAGACCTGCAGCCCAAGCAGAGTCACACAGACAGGCCACGGAAAGATTGGGAGACAATAAAAAAAGTGGTGAAGTGCTGTAGCCACATTATTTTAAGCAGACTTCACTTACAGGTACACACACACACAGTGACACAAATGCACACACACACAAACACATAATACCACACACACAGACATCCAACCCTTGCAAAACAGCCACAGAAATGCACCACCTGGCAACTCCTGAGGCTGCATGTTTCTGCTGGAAGCCCCACCTGGGAGAGAGCAACCTTGGGAAACACAGGCAGGCTGTACCTAGAAATCACAATGGAGCAAGTTTCAAAAAGACACACATGTACAATGTGTAGGCAGCCCTGCAGAATTCTGCAGGTATTTTTGAATCCTTGGGAATTTTGCAGTTTATTCCTGGGGCTCTGCTTTATGTTTCTTCAGGATGACTCACATCTACCCACTTTTTAGTTCACTGGACTATCTCATGGATCCCACAGAGAAGACAGGCGAGAGTCCACAGATGTCGCCCATCCATAAAGGTCTCCTTCTTCGCCAAGCTTCAGGGAATTGCCATAAGGCAATGGTGACATTCACTGTGATAGCACTGTGCTCTCAGATCTGTCAGCCTGCCTTAGCAGAAAAATTGGTACAGGCAGCCCTGGCTTGGTATCAGAAAACAGTTTACCTGAGAATAACCACTGTGGGACCATAAAAATTTCAACCTCAGGGTCTCTTTGGGCCATCTTCATGGTCAGATATCACTGGCAGAAAAGGCATTTCAAGACTGTAAGGTGGCCACTGGAAACTGCTCTTATGACTACATTCTAGAAAGACACTGTGAATAAGATTTGAATACCATAAGGAAAGGAATATAGTCTGGTGTATTTTTGAGGGGGTTTTTTGGGTGATAAAATCATACCTGAGACCCCAGATGCAGGTGTCAGTGATAGATGGCTGGGATCTTCTTCTCACTGCTTCTCTTCATCCTAGACCTGACAGTGGCTCTCTGGAAAAAACAGAAAGCACAATAAATGCAAGTCCAATGTGGAGCAGTGTTCTCACACCTCGGACTTGCTTTTCATGGGTGGAGATGAGGTTGAGACAGTGAGAGCGAGCTGCTTTGTGCTGAAGTCCAACTAATGTTCAATGATTCCTGTCAGAGGACCCAAAAGCCCCCTTCAAAGTACAAACATCCTCAACCTCCACAATAAGACAATGACACACAAACTGGAGTGCAGACAGCCTACCTGAGGTCTTTTTGGCTCTCTGAAATCCCTGGCAGCTAAACAATCTGTGATGAGAGGCACTCCCATCAAGCAACAACGTAATGAAAGGGCTCCCCCACAATGAGAAGGCCAAGCACATAGAATGAAAAAGAGGTTAGATTACAAGGCAAAAGCCAGAAATGGCTGCCTACTTCTCATCCTACAGGAAACATGCAGTTCTCTGATAGAAGTGGGAGAACAAGAATTTCCTTCTTGGTGGATGTAACAAGAGTTTATGATTTTAAAAGCATCAAACCTGCCCAGTCATTAAAAGGTGAGAGAGTTTAAAGGAAACACTCATGCAATGAATTCTCATGAGGGCCTTTCTTCGTGATCTGGGAAACGTTTTAGTGTGAAAGTCATTCAGCCAGAACCAGGAAACCCTATGCCTATGAGAAACATGGAAGCCAGATAAAGAAGAACGAAGTGTGGAGGCCACATCCCACTCAGCATCAATCCATTCCAGGTATGAAAGCTGGTATGACCAGGTACGAAAGCGCTTAAATTGGGAGTTTGCCAGGATGGCCCCAATTTGCAATACAAATGGCTTTTTACGTTGGAGTACTCCCACCTGAAGAGAGGTAGATGGTGTAGGCTACTTGTGGAATTAATAGAATGCAGGGATGGAGCTGGAAGCACCACCTGTGTCATCCATCTAAATTTCTTTTGCAAGTGAAGTTGCAGGACCCCATCCACCTCTCACAAGATTTTACCCTCTTCCTTATCTGACCTTATTGGTGCTCAAACTCCATGTACAAGGATGAAATCACAAGATAATGGAGAAGTGTCCCCTCAAGACGTGAAGCACCCACTCGGCTGGGAACCAAATTTGAGGTAAATTCAAGGGGTACTGTGGACAAGACTGCTGTTGTCTCTCCCTAGGTTGGCCACAGGACAAGGGAACACCGCAAGATGTCTGTTTTTTTGGTGTGATATGCTCCATTTCTTCATAGAAGAGTAGTGGTTTGTTGTGTTGTTGTTTGTTTTTTGTTTTTCAGAGGGAAGTAATTTGGATGCTGGCTAGTCTCAGCCCACCTTCCAATTCACAGCAGATTTATTATTTACATAAAGATAAGGAACATGGAGCCCCAGAACTGAGCAGAGTCACACAAGCAGGCCATTAAATTGTTTTGACGTTCAAAAAAAAAGAAGGGCTGAAGGATGTTAACCATATTCCTTTAAGCAGACTCCACTTACAGGAATAGACACACACCCACAGGAAAACACAAAACCACAAACACACAGATATCCAACTCTCACAACACTGTCACAGAAACACACAGTGTGGCACATCCTGAGGCTGCATGGCTCTGCAGGAAACCTCACCTGAAAGAGAGCAACTCTGGACAACTTAGATGGGATGCTGCTAGACATCACAGTGGGATAAGTTTTGAAAAGAATCACCCCTACAATGTCTAGGCCAGCCTCAGAAATCCTGCAGATGCTTTTGGATTTTTAGGGATATAATGTTTTATTCCTGGGGCTCTGCTTGAAGTTTCTTCAGTCCAACTCACATCTGCTCTCTCAAAGGATCATGGGATTATCCCTTGGATCCCACAGAGAAGACAGGCAAGAGTCAAGCATCAATGCAGTTCCACGGAAGTATCCTTCTCCTCCAAACCACAGAAACTTGTCACCTCCAAGCCACGGTGACATTCATGGTAACAATAGCCAGATCTCAAAATGAGGCCTGGTGCCCTGAGACTACCACATGTGCATTTGTGAGGCAGGTTCAGGCAGCTGGTTGTCAAAGCTATCAGCCTACCTAAGCAGACAATATTGGTACAGGCAGAGCTGGACTGGCATTGGGATAAAGGCTGCTTGTGAAAATCCACTGCAAAGCCCTAAATCTCCTGACCTCAGGGACTCTCTGAGACATCTCAGTGGTTGGGTCCTGCTGGAGAAAAAGGTGTTTAGTGACTGTGAGGTGGTCACAAGAAACTAGTCTTCTGACTCCATTCCTGAAAGAGACTGTGTGCAATAATCTGGTCTCATGGAAATTGGAATATGGTCTGGTGTGTTGTTCAGGGTTCTTTGGGTGACAGAATCATACATGAGACCATAGAGGGGGTTGTAAGTGAATGATGGCTGGGCTCTTGACCTCACTGCCTTCCTTCTTCCTTGACCTTGCAGGGGCTCTGTGGGAAAAGCAGGAACCACAAAAAAGGCAAGTCAAAGTTGAAGCAGGGTTCTCAAACCTTGGACTCGCCTCTCTCAGGTGCAGATGAGGTTGAGACAGTGTCTCAGAGGCTGTCTGTGGTAATGGCAAGCCTGAAAACGGTGTCCAGTAGTGCTGTTACAGGACACTGTGGATTCCCCATGAAAACAAATCTAGACTTGCTGAGAGAATGAGCTGTCTCGTGCTGGAATTCAAACAATGTTCAATGATTTCTGTCAGAAAACCCAAAACCCTCCTTCAAATTTCAAACATTCTCAGCCCCCACAATGAGACAATGACCTACAACCTGGAGCACTGCCAGCTTACCTGAAGTCCCTTTTGTTTCATTAAATTCCAGGCAGCTAAAAAATCTGTGCCCAGAGGCAGTCCCATCCAGGAACTGCCCAATGAAAGAGCCCCAACAAAATGAGGAGGCCATGCAGAAGAAATGAAACAGAGGGGAGATTACCAGGCAAAATTCAGCTTATCTTACAGGAATCATGCAGCCCTCCAACAGAAGTGAGGAAATAAGAGTTTTCTTGTTGGTGGCTGTAATGAGAATTACGGTTTTAAAATTATCAAAACTTCGCAATCATTAAAATGGGACAGTGTTTAAAAGAAAATAGTCATGCAATGGATTCTCATGATGGTCGTTCTCTGTGAACTTGGAAACGTTTAGTGGGGAAGTCATAGAGACATACTCAGGAAACCCTAGGCCAATGAGAGGAACATGGAAATCAAGAAAGGGAGAGTCAAGTGTGCAGGCCATATCTTACACAACATCAATCTATTCCACTGCCATTTGGCCACAGGTATAAAAACCCTCAAATTGGGAATTCACCAGGATGGCCCCAATTTCTACTCCAAATGTTTTTTGCACGTTGGAATACTCCCACATGAATACTGGGTCATGATATGGACAGCTTGTGCATTTAAGGAAATATAACAATTTAGCTGAAAGAACATTCTGTGTTATCTGTCTTTTTTTTTTTTTTTTTTTTCAGGTGAAGTTGTGGATTCCCATCTATCCTTCAGCAGATAGTATCCTCACTCGTATCTGGCTGTATTGTGTTCACACTCTATGTCACAGGATGAAATCTCCAGATGAAGGAGGAGTGCCCCTTGCCGCCTGAAGCACCTGCTCATCTGGTAACATAATTCGAGGTAAATTTAAGGGGACCTGTTGACAGAAATCAACAGAAATCCACAGAAAAAAGAACAGGAGTTCCTGCAGGCCATGCAGAGCCACACTGATAGGCCACCAAAATGTTGCAAGACTAAGAAAAATGAAGCTCTGAAGGGCATTAGGCACATTCCTTCAAGCAGATGCCTTTTGCAGGCAAACACACACACAATCACACACACAATCACACACACATAGACACACACACACACACAATGCTACACAGACACTCAGACATGAAACATTCACAACACTCCCATCGAAATACACAGCCCAGAAACTCCTGAGGCTGTGTGGTTCTGCAGGAAGGCCCACCTGGGAGACAGCAACCCAGGGTAACACAGGCAATCTGTACGTAGAAATCACAGTGGGGC